>NC_080162.1:142907935-143207935 GCF_950295315.1 Erinaceus europaeus
GGAGAGAGAGAGAGTGGAGAGAGTGGAGAGAGAGTGGAGAGAAGAGAGAGTGAGAGAGAGAGAGAGAGAGAGGAGGGACTCCAGCACTAAAGCTTCCTTCAATGTGGTGGGGGTCAAACTTGAATCTGGTTCACATACATGGTAAAACAAGTCACTATGTCACTATCCAGGTGAGCTAGTTCACCAGCCCAAGGGGGGGGGCGGCTGTCTTAAGCTGGGTCACCAGAAGCATTTCCTGCCTTAAGTACTTTGAAGTCACTGGAGCTTAGACTTGATCCTCTAAACACCCCTCCCCTCACGAGAACCTGCCACAAGTGTGGGGAGATTCCAGGCAGGTTAGGAAACCTGGTTTTGTCAAGTCTGACCAAGGCAGCAGCTGATGGTGATGGAGACACCATTTGGAAATAAATGGGGTGGCCTTCTACCATCCCTCCCTCTCTGCTGCCATCCCTCAGGAAATGCCCCAGAGAGTCACTTCCAGCACTTGTATACCCCAAACCAATGAGAGAATGGTTGGCAGTTGCTTCTGGAAAAAAGGAAGGAACAAAAGCACATTCTAGAAATTCCCGCCAAACTTTATTAGCAATTTAACGTAAATGAGCAATTAACAAAATGCACACATTTTAGGTGTATTTTTACACCCACACAGGAGGCATGGGAGTCATCTCATACATTTAGATTCTATACTCCTCAATCTTTACCCTCACCCCACTCTTAACCCCTTACAACCATCTTTCCCCCCAAAAGATTCTTTGTAATAGTCTACATACGAGCTCATCTGGTAGTTGTCCTTCACCTCTTTATTTCACACAGTGCAATCACTTCCAGTTCAATCTATTGTGTTCCTACTGTTACAATATCCTCCTTTTTGCTGGCAGAGTAGTGTTCCCTTGTGTACACACCACACAACTTCTTTATCCAGTTGTCTGCCATTGGGCACTTAGGTTGTTTTCATACATTGGCTATTGTGAATAACACAGTGGTGCATATATCCTTTTGAGTTTCTGCTTTTATGTCCTTTGAGAGGGGTTGAGGGTATTTAAACAAATAAACTTGGGTATACCCTATGATCCTTGCCAATTCTCAACAGCAAAGTACCTCCCCTTGGTTGGATTTCAAACACAAATTGAAGTCTTATCAAGAGTTGAAGACTGTTTGCTCTCCAGTACTGTAAAAAGCTTTAAAAAAATCTGGTGGTGTGTTTCCAATTTAAGACTGAGAAAGATTTTCTGTTGTGCAGTGTAGAGAGTAATCTAACACCCAGTGAAAGCTCAGAGTCAGGGCTTGACAGAATGGTTTGAATTAAGCCCAGGTAGGCGCGGGACTCCATGCTTGTCAGCTGGCACTGCTGCTCCTCTTGGGATCTCAGTCAGGGTCCAGCTAGGGCCCTGGACTTGCCAAGCCACATCTGCTAAACCCTTGTCACCTGGCCACTGGTCAGTGGCTATGACTCTGTTGGTACCTACTTGCCTCTCAGGAAAACTGTAATACGTGCCACTCCTCATACCATCTTAGTTGCTTAACGGCTTCCTCTCAAGACAGAGATTATTCAATCTGTTGGGTTACTATAATAGCTATTTTAATTGTGAGTATTATTACTGCCACTAGAGTTATTGCTGGGGCTTCATGCCTGCACAACAAATATACCACTTCCAGTGGCCATTCCTCCTCCCTTTATTTTTCTTTCTTTTTTATTTGATAGGACAGGTAAATAGAGAGGGGAGGAGGAGATAGAGAAGGAGAAAGAGAGACACCTGCAGCACATTTTTTAAAAAAAATGTTTATTTATTTATTGTATAGAAACAGGCAGAAATCAAGAGGGAAGGGGTGACAGAGAGGGAGAAAGACAGAGAGACACCTGCAACACTGCTTCAGGTCATACCCCCCGGAGGCCTTCTGGAGTGCTGGTAAGAGTGGTGTGTACCAGTTCAGGACCTGCCACAGAGCTCATGTGCCTATGTCTCTGTGTGTGTGTGTGTGTGTGTGTGTGTGTGTGTGTCTGTGTCTGTGTGTGTGTGTGTGTGTGCTCGCTGGACAGGTCCAGGCCTTGGGACTTGTGCCCTGCTTTCCGTTTATGCCTCTTCTCCTCCAGAACTGTCCCTCAAGCTAGAAGCACCTGTCACCAGGAGTCACAGGGACCAGGCCAGCCAGCTCCAGCCTACTCACAACTATCTTATCTGTGGGAAGCTAGGAGTTCCCCCACTTGCAAAGCTTTCCTCCTTCAGTTGGGTACTTAGGGCTCAAACCTGGATCCTTGAGCATTGTAACATGTGTGCTCAACCAGGTGGGCCACCACTCAGCCCTCCTGCATCACATGTTCACAACTCAGGAAGTTTCCCCCATGCAGGTGAGAAGTGGGGACTTGAATCTGGACCTTTGCACATAGTGATGTCTATACTCAATAGGGTGTACCAGCACCCAGCCCCTGGTTATTTATTATTATACATAAAAAAACTTTTATTAGGGGCTAGGCAGTGGTGCATCTGGCTGAGCACACACATTACCATACACATGGACCGGGGTTCAAGCCCCCATCCCCAACTTGCAGGGGAATGCTTCATGAGCTCATTCCCTGCAGCCTCCTTATTTCACCAGCTTCCTGCAAAATCCCTCCATTTTGGGAGTCTCCAGACCAACTACAACCCCCCCCCCTTGAGGATTAGGAGTCAGTGGTGCTTCTGCTCACTGTTCTCAGTCCTCTGAGATGACCAGTGATAGTGGTTCCGTTGGCCCACATGGAAGGGAACATTCATCCCAGAGACCATGAAGCTATGAAAGCCCCTACAGACTCTACAGGGACAGGGAGGGGGTCCTTCTCATCATAAACCCTCCCTCAATCTTTTAAAAAAATTATTATTATATTTACTGGATAGAGATAGCCGGAAACCAAGAGGGCAGGGAGAGACAGAGAAGGAAAAGAAGAGACACCTGCATCCCAGCTTCACCAGTCACAAAGCTTTCCCCCTGCAGATGGGACCTGGGTCCTTGGGCACTGTAACATGTGAGCTCGAGTAGGTGCAACACCACCTGGCTCTGACCCTCCCATGATCAATTCATTAGTTTAAAAGGTTTATTTATTAATGAGAGAGAACTAGAGTATCACTCTGGACATGCAATACTGGGGATTGAACTCAGGACCTCGGATGCTTTATCTACTGCACCACCTCCTGGGCCACTTAATGATTTAAAACACTCATGCCTTGCCCTCCAGTGATGGCTGAGGCAGAGGGCTCTGTTGAGGGTGTGTTGGGGTGTGAGGGGAGGATTGGGAGGGGCAGGGATCACTACGCAGATGGGAACAGGGGATGAGGGGTAGGACAGCCTCAGCCAGCCACAGTCGCACACATGGTGTTGCTTCTATTGTCTTGCTGCCCACTTTGCCCACAAGTGGCTGTTCCTTGGCAGGACCCACTGCCTGGACCTTCTCCAGAGCTCTGCCAGCAAACCTCAGTGCCTGGGACAGCTCCCAGTGACCATTAGATGGTGCTGCTGCAGGTCATTCCTCCCCCTCCCCCAGGAGCCCTTCTGGGATGCCAGTTAGCGTGGTGTGTACCACCAGTGCAGGGCCTGCCACAGAACTCATGTGCCTTTGTGTGTGTCTATGTGTGCGGGACAGGTCCAGGCCTTGGGACTTGTGCCCTGCTTTCCATTTGTGCCTCCTCTTCTTCAGAACTGTCCCTCAAGTTAGAAGCACCTGTCACCAGGAGTCACAGGGACCAGGCGAGCCAGCTCCAGCCTACCCCATAACCATCCAATCTGTGGGTGTCTGAGGAGTTTCCCCAAAACACTTGGGTGGGCAATACTGGAGGGTTTAGATGGGGGGGGGTCTTTCAGGAGTTCAGGCGTTTCCAATGAAAATATACTTTATTTTGCCACCATGACACATGGAGGTTGGCCAGGTTGGATAGGGATTGCCTTAGGCAGGAAGAACAAAGGAGCCAAGCCTGACCCATGCTCCTCCTCAAGGAGCCCTGGGCCCCATAAGGCCCCATGCATAAGGCTTGTTTCCAGCTAGAGCCGGCATGGAGCACGGGATCCTGAAGGCAGCCATAGTTTCACGGGGCTCCACCTCGAGCCTGACCAAGGAGTATTCTCTGACACCAAGGCTCTAGGGATGGTTGGGGGGCATTACTGAGGGTCCTCAGAGGGTCTGAAACCACCACCTGATGTTTGGAAGCAGTTTGTGGGTACTGGGCTTGCAGGTGGAAGGTACAGAGCCAGAAGCCTGTGGACACTAGCTCTTGTATTTCTGAAGAGTTGGCCATGCCTGGCTTCACTGCTCTGGATTACTGATTTCTTTCAGAGAGACTGACTGACTGCAGTATCAGAGCTCCCCCTGGTGCCATAGCACCTCCCATGTGGTGCTGGGGTTTGAACCTAGCTAGCCTTCATGGTGCCTTTCCCAGTGGGCTTTTTCCTGCCCTGGCCCTAGTTTTGTCAGCCCCCACCACACCCCACTCCATTCCAGTGATACTTCCTACATGAAGTCCACACCCCCAGTTCCAGTGGGGGAGGCAGTAAGCAGCAGTAGGGACCAGTGTGGCCAGAGGCGCAGGAGGCCTTCAGGAGGGAGGCAGGAAAAGCTCTCTGCTTACCGCCTGGCTTGAGGGTAACCTGACCCTGAGTGGGAATCTTCCTCCATCTGCCAGCCTGCTCTGCTCTGCTGGCAGGGCTATGGGCTAAGCCTAGCCCAGCTGTCACTGGCCACTAGGCTGCCCACCCTCCGAGTTCCCATGCTCGCCTGGGCTGCCTTTTTTCCTTGTGTTCTCTGGATTGTCTCTCTGGACTAGTCAGAGCACCTCCTCTGATTCGCATGTCCCATCACCCCTCCCCAGCCATGCCTCTTCCTCCAGGAGGCCCTTTCCTTTCCTTTCCTTTCCTTTCCTTTCCTTTCCTTTCCTTTCCTTTCCTTTCCTTCCCTTCCCTTCCCTTCCCTTCCCTTCCCTTCCCTTCCCTTCCCTTCCCTTCCCTTCCCTTTCCTTTCCTTTCCTTTCCTTTCCTTTCCTTTTTCTTTCCTGCCCTTCCTCTGGGCTCCCCAAGTCTCATGCATGCCTCTCCTCTCTCTCTGGAAATGCTGACCCAGAATAATAAACCCAGGAGATAACAATAACAACAATGACCACAATAACAAGCATGGGGCCTAGGGGCTGGGTGACAATTGAGCCCACACATTATAGTGTGAAGATCTGGGTTCAAGCCCCTCAGTCCCCACCTGCAGGAGGAAAGCTTTACAACTGATGCAGTGTTTCAGGTGTCTCTCTTTCTCCCTCTCTATCTCCCCACCTCTTAATTTCTCTCGATCTCTATCCACAATAAATGAAATTAAAGAAAAAATAATAAACTCAACCATGGGGCCTGGGCTGCGGCACAAGTCTAATGGATAAGTCTAATGCCTGTGGATAAGGCATTAGACTCTCAGCATGAGGTTCTGAGTTTGTTCTCTGGCAGCACATGCAGAGTAATGTCCCAGTTCTCTCTTCTTCTCAATCCTCTCCCCTTTCCTCCCCTCCTTTCCTCTCTCCTCTTTCTCTCTCTCATTAATGAATACATAAATATTTTTCTTTTTTAAATATTTCATTTGTTGTTTTATTTTAATGAGAGAGAAACAGAAACAGGTCAGAGCACTGGTCAGCTCTGGCTTAAAGAGATGCTGGGGATTGAACCTGGGACCTAGGAACCTCAGACATGAAAGTCTTTTCTTCTTCTTCTATTATTTTTTAATTTCTTTACTGGGGGATTAATGTTTTTTTTACTTTTTACAATTTTTTAAAAAAATTTTTATTTATAAAAAGGAAACATGGACTAAACCATAGGATAAGAGGGGTGCAGCTTCGCACAATTCCCACAACCAGAACTCTGTATCCCATCCCCTCCCCTGATAGCTTTCCTATTCTTTAACCCTCTGGGAGTATGAACACAAGGTCATTGTGGGATGCAGAAGGTGAAAGGTCTGGCTTCTGTAATTGCTTCTGCACTGAACATGGGCATTTACAGGTCGATCCATACTCCCAGCCTGCCTTTCTCTTTCCCTAGTGGGGAAGGGCTCTGGGGAAACAGAGCTCCAGGACACATTGGTAGGGTCATCTGTCCAGGGAAGTCTGGTCGGCATCCTGCTGGCATCTGGAACCTGGTGGCTGAAAAGACAGTTAACATACAAAGCCACATAAATTGTTGGCCAATCATGGACCTAAAGGCTGGAATAGTGCAGATGAAGGGTTGGGGGGAGGGGGTCCTTCATTTTGTAGTTAGCAAATAGGCATATTTTAGTTATATTCCAAAGGGCCTTTGGCTATACTATTTTTTTTTTCCTTTTCCTTTTTTCCCCTGAGCCTGAAATCTAATATGCAGGTAGATCCAAGTTATTGTCTGGGGAGATGATGTCATGGCTGGCAAAAGGACCAGAAAGCTGCATCAGGGAAGAGAGTAGCTCCCAAATATAGGAAAGGTGTATAAATATTGTTGACTGCAAACTCCATCGATTTGATGTGATCTGGGGCCCATAATTAGCTTAGGAGCCTATGTGACCTCTGCATCCCTCTAGATCTGAGCTCACATTCTGTGGTCATGAGTAGGAACATTCCAAGCTGCCCCTATATCAGGACCCATCTTCCTCAGGTGTAGCATAGAGTATGTTGTCCATCCTCCCTTCGGAAGATGGAACATTCTCTACTGTTGTTGATCCAAGTTGAGGGCAAGGTCCTATGAGGGCCCACAAAGGGGTCTACTTTGTTTTACTGATAGAAATGACTGATAACAATGGAGAGAGAGATTTATTTGAGGTCTAGGCTCATCATGTCTGTTTGGAAATCTCAGGACTCCCCAGTTAGGGCCCCAGCTGATGGGGTGGCCTGATAGTGACTAAAAAATCATTGTTAAAGCATGCCAGCCTCTTGCCCTTATTCAGTTTTTGCAGTCCTTGCTTTGATAAGGTTAGCTTTGGAGTGAGGGGGATTAATGTTTTATAGTCAATAGTAAATACAATAGTTTTTACATGTTTAACATTTCCCAGTTTTCCACATAACAAGACAACCTCCACCAGGTCCTCATAAATATTTTTTAAGACTGACACTAGACTTGGTCTGTAGAGTGCTCCCTTTGTGCCTGAACTGTGCCCCAGTGTATGTGTTCCTCATGGCTCACCAGGCTGGGCTTAGTGAGTTGGATAGTCCCTGCACAACCCTTCTGAGAAAGAAACAGAGGTTCAGAGAGGTGAGAGGTCTTTACCCAGAGGACTTCAAGTGTGGGGGTTCATCCTACAGTCCATATCTCCCCATGACTCTAACCCAGCCCCATATTAGCCTAGCCTTGGGGGAGGGGGCAAGGCCATTCTGGCTTGAGGACCTGGTGTCATTTTTTCCTGACTCGGTAATCCCTCTGGGCCCCAGCTCCTCCTAGGTCAGCGTCTCCTCACTGGTTATCAGCTCAGCTGTTTCTTCAGAAACTGGCTCTGATGAAAAACACTGAGTCACATGGTGGATCCCTCTCTACAGAGCATGTGGGGCAGGGGACCAGTTGAAGGCAGGTGTGTAGGATGAGACGAGGCATTCCCAGTGCCCACAGTGGTCCTCTGCATTTTTCCATGGTGACTCCAAGATGGATCTGGGGACTGGAGTGCCTGACAGAAGGACACAGGAGGGTCGGGGCTATACCTTCTTGCTCCTGAGGGAGCGGAGCAGGCCACGTGCGTGCGTAAGACATCTTGTTTTGAAATGTGATTTCAAAACACTGGGTTTCATAACAAGCACACTGGCAGGGACAACTAGCCAGAGCAAGGACTTCCTGGAAAGCAGAGGCCTCCATGAGAGCTGGGCTTTAGAAGGCCAGGCCAGGTTACAAAACAGGTTTGCTTAATGGAGCCTAGCATTGCTCCCCTTCCCTACACACACACACACACACACACACTCCTTTTTGTTGTTGTTATTGCCACCAAGGTGTTGCTGGTGCTCAATGCCTGTATGACTTCATCATTCCTGGTGGCCATTGCCCATTTTTTAATAGATGGAAAGAGACAGAAGGGGGTAGAGAAGAAGAGAGATAGACAAAAAGGAAGAGAGACACCTGCAGCACTGCCCCACTGCTCATAAATCTCCCTGCAGCAGGTGAGGAGCAGGGCTCGATCCTGCGTTCTTACACTCTACTGGATGGACCACCACCTGGTCTCAGGTTCCCTAGTCTTTCCCCACTCCTAGCCCCCTGGGATAAACAGAATGACCAGAGGGTCACTCCTTCTGCACTGGCTGCCTTGAGTTTAGTTAGCTCAGTGCCCTGTCCTCTAGCCAGATGATGGACTGGACTAGGATGGAGGCTTAGCCAAAGGCAACCTAACAGATGGCCTGTAGGGGGAGCAATTGCAGGATATTGTGGGGTCCAATCAGATTGTCTCCTCTATGGGCAGCATACAGGCAGAGAAAAATAACAGATATCAAGAAATTCTTAAGAGCCTTGAAAGAGCAGAGAAACTGCCTATGTGGAGAGCAGTTGGTGGCAAGTGAGGAAACAGAAGATGGGGTCATGAGCAAGTATAAACCCTGCTGTGACAGGAGCCTGAGCTTCCGCATGTCCCCCCATTATCTAAAAGAGAACTGCATCCTGGGAGGTTCTTTGAACCCATCTAGCTTTTTGCCCCCTGAGGACACCTAGCCAGCCAGGGATGCATACTCATGATTAACTAATTAACCAATTCATTTTTGTCCTCACTAGGGCTTCACTCCTCCAGGCTGATTGTCTCAGATAGAGAGGCAGAGACATAAAAGCAGAGAGAGAGAGAGAGAGAGAGACACCACAGAACTGGAGCTCTTTCCAGTGTGGTGGGGACCAGGTTTGAACCTGGGCTCTGTGCATGGTAAAGCAATACATTATCCAGGTAAGCTGTTTTTCTGGCTTTATTTGTTTGTTTTTGTTGTTATTGTCTTATGAGCTTTACCACTCCTAGTTGACTTTTTGACATACAGAGACAAAGCGACAGAAAGAGGGGAAGACACCACAGCACTGGACACTTCCCCAGTATGGTGGAGACCAGGCTTGAACCCAGGCATATGTTTATGATGAAGTAGGTGAGCTTTCTTACCAGCCCTACATATGCCTCCTCCTGCCAGTGGCATGCTTTTATTGGGTTCTCTAGTTAATCAGAAAGAGGTTATAAAAATTTTTATTGGGAGGATTAGTGGTTTATAGTCAACAGTAAATACAGTTGTTATGTGTGTAAAATTTCTCAGTTTTCTGCAAAGCACTTTAACCCCTGCGTCGGTCCTCCTCCATTATCATGTGCCAGGACTTGAACCTACCCACAACACACCCCACAGTATTTTACTTTAGTGCAATACACCAACTCCAGTCCATGTTCTGCTTTGTGTTTTCCTTCTGTTCTCATTTCTCAACTTCTGTATATGAGTGAGATCATCTCATATTCATTCTTCTCTTTCTGGCTGATTTCACTCCAAGATTAGGTGGAGATGGTGAATTCATTATTTTTAACAGCTAAGTAGTATTCTATTGTGTATATGTACCACAGCTTTCTCAGTCACTCATCTATTATTGGACATGTGGGTTGCTTCCAGGTTTTGTCTATTACAAAGACTTTGCCAAGCTCATTGCTAGCCTCAGCATGATTGCCAGGCTACTTTTCACTGGGCTTTTGGGTGAAGGAGGGCAGCTGTGGGAACCTAGCTTTCCTGTCAGAGGAAGAGTGTGTAAAACTCTGATCAACCCCAGGAGACCTGATCTCTGGACCAGAAGAGTTTCCCACAGAGGGATATTTCTCTCACAGTCCTGCATCAGAGTTGGAAGGGATCTCACTGCCTTTTTCCAAGGTCTGTCCCAGGAATCTCAGCATCGTTTTTTTCTGATGCTCCCCCACCTCATGTTTAAGCCACTCTGTGTAGAGAGGGGTGATCCATGCTTTTGATTCCTTCTCCCTGAAATCATCACTCTTTCATCCTAAAACAGACCATGAGCCTCAGAAGCCACAGGAGACACTAAAGCCCCTTCACCCCCCTCTCAGAACCAGGACCCTATGTGCTGTTAAAAAAGCCAGTGGGCGAAGAAGTTTTCAATCCAGAGGAAAGGCATTCCTCTCTGCCAGCTCATCTGCAGCCAAGGCTGGTGAAGCCAGGCCTTGGAAACATCAGCACCTCCTGTGATGACACTGGAGCAGAGAAGAGCAGTGGGTATCAAGTTGTAAATGGTTGTCAGTGGCTGATATGGATATGATGTCTCTCCCTGGCCCTGTGGCTGTGGCTCACCCCCCTCAGGACACTCTCAGCAGAGGTTCCAGAGAAACTCTGGGGCCCCTCCTTCTGTCCAAGATACCACCAGACATCCTAAGAGATGGAGACTTGGTAGGAGAGAAGGGACAAGTCCACACAGGTGAGAGGGGAGTGAGGGGAGACCAGGTAACATTCACCCAAGAAAGGGTGAGGTGCATGAACTGTTCAAGGTCAAGTGTTGGGACCTGGGTGAAGTGCTTCACTTTCTTTCTGTGCCTGAAGTGCACCAGCTGTAAGATGGGGTGACACAGGCCTCCCTAAGTGTGGGGCTGAAAGTGCATGAGTAAGTGTCTGTCACACTCACCTGCCTGGCATTGACAGATGCTCCTCAGAGAGCTGCTCTGAACAAGAAGGTGAATCTTTAAATGGGATGATTTGATGTCTTAGGTTTGCTTTGTTTATGCTATTGCTATTGTTATTATTAGTTTAAATAGAGATAAAAAGAGGGGGGAAGAGAAAAACCATAGCACTGAAGAGTCCTTCAGTGTGCTTGCGGCTAGGCTTGGACCTGAGTTGCACACATGCCAAAGCAGTGCACTAGTGCAGTGAACTATTGGGTTTTCTTTAAAGTAACAGAAAGTTGGCAAGTAGGTTGGGACACAGTTGAAGCAGTGCTCACCATGAACTGACAGATGTGGGAACTGGGTGATGGGGGCTCCAGTGGGGACTTTTTTCTATTCATTTGACACTTGTATTGGACTACTGACACAGGAAAAAGTGAGGGAAAATACTAACCACAGAAGTTACATGTAGGTAGAGACAGGAAGTTACATGTATGTATAGACAGGAAGTCCTCACCCTGGTCTGTAGACTCTTTTTCTTTTTTAAGCATTTTTTATTTTTACAGAGTTAAAAAAAAGACTTATTTGTTAATGAAAAAGGAGAAAGAGAGAGAGAGAGAGAGAGAGAGAGAGAGAAAACCAAAGCATTACTCTGGCACTTGGGGTGCTGGGAGTTGAACTCAGAACATTATGCTTGAGAATCCAAGACTTCATCCATTGTACCACCTCCCAGGTCCTGGTCTCTAAGATTCTTGGAAATGGAAGTTGTGAGCTAAACAGCATGAAATAAAATCAGGTCATGGAGTAAAACTTTAGAAAATATTATTTATTTATTTATTTTCCCTTTTGTTGCCCTTGTTTTTTTATTGTTGTTATAGTTAGCATTGTTGTTATTGATGTCTTCATTGTTGGATAGGACAGAGAGAAATGGAGAGAGGAGGGGAAGACAGAGAAGGGGAGAGAAAGATAGACACCTACAGACCTGCTTCACCACCTGTGAAGTGACTCCCCTGCAGGTGGGGAGCCGGGGCTCGAACCAGGATCCTCACGCTGGTCCTTGAGCTTCATGCCACATGTGCTTAACCCGCTGCGCTACCACAGGACTCCCAGAGTAACACATTTTTTTTGTTGTTCAGCATTGGCTGTGATTGTTTTCTTTTTCTTTTCTCACCAACATCATAATAAAAGCCATGAATGAGGCCTAGCGACTGAGGCCCTGCTGTATAGAGAACCTGAGAGAGAATAATGTCTCCATCATCAACACAGGCATCAACAGTAATTAAATTAAATTAATCCATTTTCTGTGAAGCTGTGGCCTTATGCATGGACAATCTCACTAGTCCAAGCTGCTTTTATTCATTCAGATGGAGAAACAGAGAGACATAGAAAGAAAGAGGCGCTACAGCACCAGGGCTTCCCAGTACCACAGCAGTCCCATGAAATGCTGCAGCTCAAACCTGAGCTATCTACATGGCAAGACATGCACCCTATCAGGTGAGCTATCTCTCCGGCCCTGAATATACCACCATTTTCATGTTCAAAGTATGTACTTCTTCTTCTTTTTTTTTTTAAAGCAGTGCTAGGAGGGGCCGGGTGGTGGTGCATCTGGTTGAACACACATGTTACGGTATGCAAGGACCTGGGTTCAAGCCTCCCAGTCAGTTCCCCACCTGCAGGGGAAAAGCTTCGCAAGCAGGACTGCAGGTGTCTCTCTGTCTCTCTCCCTCTCTATCACCCGCTTCTCTCTTGATTTCTGGCTGTCTCTATCCAATAAGTAAATAAAGATAATAAATGTTTAAAAAAAAGACTTTTTAAAGCAATGCCAGGACAAGATAGCTCCCCTGGGAGGGTGTCTGATGTGCCAAGCATGTGACCCAAGTTCAAGCCCAGCCCCAGCACACTGGGGGAAGTGTCAGTGCTGTGGTGTCTTTCTCCCTCTCTGTCTTTCTCTCTTTCTTTATGTCTAAAAAGGATGACCAGAGTGGCAAAACCCTACTGACAAAAAAAAATAATAATGAAAACAGAAAGAAAAGGGAAAAAAATCAAGCAAGAAGTCTTTTGCAGAATCCTGCAGTTATTCAAAAAATACTATTTTTGTTCTGTGCTTTTTAAATGTTTCATTTATTTATTTATTGGATAGAGACAGACACAGAAATTGAGGGGGGGAATATATAGAGAGACAGGAGAGACACCTGCAGCTCATGAAGCTTCCCCATTGCAGGTGGAGATCTGGGACTTAAGCCTGGGTCCTTGCATATGGTAATATGTACACCACCACCTAGCCCCCTAAAATAGGCTTTTACTTTTTTGATATTTATAAATGTTTATTTATTTTCCCACTAGGTTTATCGCTGTGGCTCAGTGACTCCACTACTCTCAGTGGGCACTTTTCCTTTTCTATCTTTTCTCTTTTTTTTTTTTTTAAAGAACAGATGGATATTGCATCTGCCGATCACAACCTAACCAACGCAACGATTGCCACCTCAACATGCTTCACCTCACACTGTCCAGAGACTTCACGTGTGGAATGACAACCCTTCAGCTTCATTACTCGGGTGAGACCTTTCCTTTTATAGTACACTCTAATTTCATCTCAGGTGGTTCACTTTCTAACAAAGTCCCATAACCTAGATATACACCAGTTTCTGTGAGAGAGAGCTTATGTGCACACGTATCCATAAACTACTGCAAAATATATACCTGAAAGCAGAAGTACACTAGAGTTTGCAGTGAGTACCTCCCTAACACTTCCTCTCCACTATTCCAAGCTTGGGATCCATGATTGCTCAACAAATTGTTTGGCTTCATATGTTAACTCTCTTTTCAATCACCAGGTTCCAGATGCCACCAGGATGCTGGCCAGGCTTCCCTGGATTGAAGACCCCACCAATGTGTCCTGGAGCTCAGCTTCCCCAGAGACACACCTTACTAGGGAAAGAGAGAGGCAGACTGGGAGTATGGACCGACCAGTCAACACCCATGTTCAGCGGGGAAGCAATTACAGAAGCCAGACCTTCTACCTTCTGCAACCCTCAACGACCCTGGGTCCATGCTCCCAGAGGGCTAGAGAATGGGAAAGCTATCATGGGAGGGGGTGGGTTATGGAGATTGGGTGGTGGGAATTGTGTGGAGTTGTACCCCTCCTACCTTATGTTTTTTTTCATTAATGCTTTCTTAAATAAAAAATTTTAAAAAAAAAGAACAGATGGAAATTGAGAGGGGAAGGGGCAGGAGAGACAAAGAGAGATACTTGCAGAGTTGCTTCACAACTTGTAAAGGTTCCCCTTCTTCAGGTGGATACTGGGGCCTTAAACCTGATTCTTTGAGCTATAAGCATTATTGCTTTTTTAATTTAATTTTTTTATTTGTTGATTTAATAATGATTGAGATGACTGTAGGATAAGAGGGGTACAATTCCACACAATTCCCACCTCCAAAGTTCCATATTCTGTCCCTTCCATTGGAAGTTTTTCTCTGGTAGCATGGACCCAGGATCATTATGGGGTGCAGAAGGTGGGAGATTTGGCTTCTGTAATTGCTTTTCTGCTGGACATAGGCATTGGCAGCTCATATTCCCAGCCTATCTCTACCTTTCCCTAGCAGGGCAGGGCTCTGGAGAGGTGGGGTTCCAGGACACAATGGTAAAGTCATCTGCCCAAGGAAGTCAAGTTGGTATCATAGTAGCACCTGCAACTTGATGGGTGAAAAATATTAAGACATAAAGCAGAACAACTAGTTTAATAATCAGGAACCTAAAGGCAAGCATATAGCAGATGAGATTAGGAATCTACATTTTGGCAAAAACTAGTCAGTCTATTTTAGGTATATCCCAAGGGACCTATGGTTTTAGTAATTTTTGCCTGAGCTCAACAGCTAGCATGCAGGTGAACCAAAGGTACTTTCAGGAGAGATGGTATAAGAGTTGGAAATAGGACTAGAAAGCTGGGTTAGGGAAGAGAGTAGCTCCCAAATATGAGAAAAGTATACAAATACTGTTAACCCTCATCAATCTGATCTGGGGCCCATATTCAGCACAGGAGCCTGTATAACCTCTGTATCCCTGTAGATCTGAGCTCACTTTCTGTGATCATAGCTAGGAACATTCTAGACTGCACTCATTGCAGGACCTGTTTTTCTTGAGTGGCAGAGTATGTTGACCCAACCTCCCTACGGAGAAAGGGGCAGTCCCTATGAACGTTGACCCACATTTGAGGGTAAGGTCCTATAGAGGCCCACAAAGGGCTCCACTGTGTTGTTCCTGATGGAGATGACCAGTGACAGTGGACAGAGGGATCTGTTAGAGGTCTAGGCCCATCATGTCTATATAAGAGGTTATTTTTTTTTAACGTGGAGTAGGGAAATGAACTCAGGACCTTATACATATATATTAGTAAGCAACCTCATGAGTCCAATTCTTCCATGCCAGAGAGAAGAGAGAGAGAGAGAGAGAGAGAGAGAGAGGGAGAGAGAGAGAGAGGCACAGAGAGGAGAGACAGCACAGCACCATCTCTGGTGCTTCCACCAAGTGCTTGAGCTCAGACCAGAGTCTCACACATGGTAGGGTGCATGCTGTACTGAGAGAGTTCTCTCTTGGTCCCTAGAACTCAATTTGTATTGAGGATCTTTCTCCGTTGCCTTTAAATGAGGAACTGACATCCAACATACAATCAATATCTCCTTTTTTTTTGTTTTGTTTTAAACTTAATCAGATAGAAATAATTGAGAAAGAAAGGAGAGAGAGAGATGCCTGCAGCAATGCTTCACCACTTAGGAAGCTCCTCCCCATCCTCCCCATCTCCCAAGTGGGGCTTGAACGTAGGTCCTTGTACTTGGTTGCATGTGCGCTCAACTAAGTGTGCCACCATCCAGCCCCCTGAAATGAAAATCTTTCAAAGGCTGTCCTCATTTTTGTAGGTGTGACCAATGAGAAGACATTGATTTTCAGAGACAATAATTTAAAATAAAAAATACATTATATTTATTTATTTATTGGATAGAGACAGTTAAAAATTGAGAGGGAAGAGGGTGACAGACAGGGAGAGAGACAGAGAGACACCTGCAGCACTGATTCACCACTTGTAAAGCTCTCTTCCTTCAGGAGGGGACCAGGGGCCCAAACCTGGGTCCTCATGCACTATAACATGTGCGTGCCACCACCTGACCCCCCCCCCCCAGATATCTTTCTTTCTCTCGCCTTCCCTTCTCAATTATCTCTATCTGATCACGTTTAAAACAAAAAAAAAAAGGAAGGAAAAAATGGCTAAAGGGAGTATGGTTTTATTATGCAGGAACCTGAGCCACAGTGATAACCTTGGTAGCAATAAAAACAATCTGAAAACTTGTTAAATTGTTTTCTCCCAGATAAAACAAGGGTTATAGAGTATTCCCACTGAACCATATTCTCTTCTGTGCTGTCTGCTCAGTGGAGCATGTGGGGAGAGGAATAAAACAACAGGCAGGGCTGGTCTAGGGTGCTGGAGTGGCTTCTGGGAACTGAGGGCAGTGATGGATGGGGTCAGAGTAGATTGGGCACAGTACTACTTACAGGAGCTGTGAGGAAGGTTGGGGTCTGAGCATGAGAAGTCCAGGTGGACAGTGATGAAGTCCTAGGGATGCTGTGGGTGTATGCTGGGTGAAGCGTGGCCAAGTCTGAGTCCCCTACCCCCCCCAACACCATCCTATAGAAACAGTGAAAGGGCCACAGT
Source organism: Erinaceus europaeus (assembly GCF_950295315.1). NCBI lineage: Eukaryota > Metazoa > Chordata > Mammalia > Eulipotyphla > Erinaceidae > Erinaceus > Erinaceus europaeus. The sequence goes on from NC_080162.1 coordinate 142,924,187, forward strand.
CTCTCCTGAGAGATAGGCAGAAAGGTAACAGGCAGAGATACCACAGCAAAGAAGCAACTGTGCTCAGGACTGATCACTCCCAGACTTTCCCAGTGCTGTGCACAATCATCCACCTGAGTCATCATGCACTAGAGAAAACATTCAAGCTTCTTGAAGATCTGAAAGGCATTGAAGTGCACATGTTACCATACACAAGGACCTGAGTTCTATCCCCAGGTCCCTACCTGCAGGGGGGACCTTCCTGAACAACGGAGCAGTGCTGCAGATGTCTCTCCATCCTCTCTCTCTCTCCTTCTTAAAAAAATGGCTGCTAAGATTAGTGGTATTGTATAGGCATAGAGTCCCAGTGCTAAGCCTGATGGCAAAAACAACAACAACAAAAACCAGAAGAAGAAGGAGTAGGAAGGAGAGGAGGAAGCAAAGGAAAGATATAAAAACAAACAAACAAACAAAAATCTCAATGTTCTTGGACTTTTCATAGCATCTGAACTAACATTACTGACCAGAGGCCCAGGACTGGGACAGATGTGGGCCATGGTCCAGATCTATCTCACAATGGATTCATCAAGCCCCTGGACACACCTGGCAGAGCTCAGTTCTCAGATGCACATACTCTTGTGCAGACATCTTTGAACATGTCCATGGCCATAGCCTTTAAAAACAAACCATCTCCTCCATGGATGAGGTTAGCAGATGCCTCTATTCCCAATCAATGAGTCAGAAACCAGAGGCATAATTGACTCATAACATGCAAGCATTAAAGAAAGCCAAGAATACTACTCGGGTGTTAAAAATGATGAAGTCATGGGGCAGGCAGTGGCACACCTGGTTAAATGCACACATTACAGTGTGCAAGGACCCAGGTTCAAGCCCCTGGTTTCCACCTGCAGGAGGAAAGCTTCATGAGTAGTGAAGCAGTGCTGCAGGTGTCTCTCTATCTCTCTCCCTCTCTATATCCCTGTCCCCTTTCAACTTATCTTTGTTTCTATCCAATAATAAATAAATAAAAATATTTTTAAAATGATGAATTCATCTCCTTTGCCTCACCTTGGATGAAGCTTGAAGGAATCAGCTAAGATGAGCCAAAAAGTGAAGGATGAATACTAGGTGATCTTATTTATAGGCAGAACTTAAACTGCAAGTGCAGAAAGGAAAATCATGAAGTAAAACTTGGACTGGATGAGGTATATTGCACCAAAGCAAATAACTCTGGGAGAGAAGACAGTAGAGCGGTAGTGGTGGTAGGGAGAGAGCTTTGAGGTCCTTGTGCATGATGGTGGGAAAGGGCCCAGGTTGGGGGAGAGAGTGTTCTGCAGACATTGCTGGGAGATGAGAAATTACACCTGTGTGTCAACAACTGTACCGTAACCCCCACCCCCCAGTAAAAGTGATAAGAGTTGGGGGGAGGCTTTGAGAATGACCATCCAGGGAGCCATTCAAACATCCCATTCACAAGGTCTTTGTTAAAAGGCTGGTGTGGGCTGCACCTAGCACTCCTACCCCTGACTAGCCAGGCATAAGTCTTCCCAGAAGTCTCAGCTAAGAGTGGGTATTAGAGGAAGTGACAGTGGGAGTCATGTGGGAACACCAGCACCATGGAATAATGTCAGAAAGGACCAGAAAACCTCACAAGAGACATCTGCCCCAGGGCGGAAGACAGAGGGGGTGGGGGTGTGCCAGAGGAGCCATGGTGAGGGACCCAGAAGGGCTATGGAAACACAGCAGTCCCTCACCTTCCAGATCCTTCCTGTCAGCACTTGCTACCCCAGGGCATCTATACCCAGAGCTACATCAGTGGAAGTTTGGGCCATTTAAGGCTTCGGGCCATTTCATTAGGGAGGTTTGTTTCCCAGATTCATCCCCTAAGCCCTATTAAGTCTCTTACTTAGTGGGGAAGCATCACATCAAGATGATATTTTCAAGAGCAGCGGCCGCTCTGTTCCTGGAGGAACAGCTAAATCCTCACCCATATTAAATACCTCCTCCTCCAGGACAGCAGCCAGGCCATTTAGGAAAATTAAAAAAGGAGAGACGCACAGAGAGTAGGGAGATTAAGCACCAGGGCAATTGCATCTCCAGCCTGGGGGCCGAGAAGACACCTCACATCTGGCCTTTTCACTTTATCTTTCTCTTGGCTTATTCAGAGGGCTGGGCATTAGAAAAGTGGTGTTTTTTTTTTTTTTTTGCAATGAGGTGCTCGGGTTTCCCACCTGTGTCACTAGGCCTGGTCTCAGAAATGTGTGGCATGTGTGCCAGAGGCCTGCAGCAGAAGGAAAAGCATTCTGTGTTACTGCCTTTCAGACACCATGTTGTGAATGCTACTATGATTCCATACTGACATCCCTGGGCAGATGACCTCACCAATGTGTCCCAGAACCTCACCTCTCCAAGGGCCCTATCCCCCTAGGGAAAGACAGGAAAAGGCTGGGGTATGGATCGAACTGCCAATGCTCATGACCAGTGGAGAAGCAATTATAGAAGCCAGACCTCCCACTTTCTATATCCCATAAAGATCTTTGATCCATACTTCCAGAGAGGGAGAAATGTTAGGGGAATATAACCAGAAGGCTCTGAATTCCACTTCTAACAGGACCTGGAGAGAAAAGAGGGGAAAAAAATAAAATAAAGGAAGGAAACTAAAAAAAAAAAAAAGTAATAGGTGTAGGTGTGACTTAGAAAAGAAGACAAGGCAGGACCATAGGGAAAAATGGGTGTATACATATGGTTATGGTTATGGAAATAATAATCAACCCATATCTGTGACCTTGGGAGAATCACTGTAGTTTGGAGGGAATGGGGACACAGAACTGTGGTTGTGGGAACAGTTATCTTGTAACTTTGTAAATCAATGTTAAGTCACTAAAAAAACCAAACCAAACCAAACCAAGCAACCAACCAAACAAAAATACACTGTGGAGGGGTTTCTATAAGAAAGTGTGATCTGGGCTTTGCAGCACTGTCCATAAACAGTGCTAAATGCAAAGGACAGTGACACACCATACTCAACTGGCTAGATGAACTCAAGTGACAAAAAAGAGGGCGTAAATGGGACCAAGGACTGAATAAGAAGAACACATCTGTGCACCGCTGGAGTATAAAATCGCACCTACATTTTGGAACCCACTTGGGACACATGCACTAAGACTTTTCATTAGTAGGATGGCATAATGGTTCTGCAAAAAAGGATCTCATGCCCAAGGCTCCAAGGTTCCAGGTTCAATCCCCAGCACTACTATATTCTGGAGCTGAGCAGAGCTCAGGTTAAAAAAAAATATATATATATATATATGTATATATATATATAACTAAAAGAAATAAACAGATGAGCCCACCAATGTGTCCTAGAGCCCCACCTGTCCATATCCCTGTCCCATTAGGGAAAGAGAGAGACAAGCTGGGAGTATGGATCAACCTGCCAACGCCTATGTTCAGTGGGGAAGCAATTACAGAAGCCAGAAGCCAGACCTCCCACCTTCTACATTCCCATAATGACCCTGGGTCCGTGCTTCCTGAGGGTTAAAGAATGGGAAAACTATCAGGGGAGGGGATGCGATACAGAGTTCCAGTGGCAGGAATTGTGTGGAATTATACCCCTTTATGGTCTTTTCAATGTTTCCATTTTATAAATAAAAAAAGAAATAAAATACTAAAAACATTTTAAGAAGCTTTCTGAATTTTAAAATGTAGCAATCATAGTTATAGTGATTTTTCTTCCAAAGGTAGGTCAGAGAAGATAGCTGCAGCAATGGGAATAAAGAATTAGGCAGAAGTCAGGAAAATAGCTCATTTAGAGAGTGAACCTGCTTTGCTATGAGTGATCTGTGTTTTAGCCTGGTCCCTGCCACCAATGAGGAAACATTGGTGCTATGGTATCTGTCCCCTCCCTCTGTCTCTCTCTGTCTCTTTTTCTATCTGGAAAAGTTGACCTGGAACAATGAAGCCCCACTGACATAAAACAAAACAAAATAAAATAAGATAAAATAAAATTAGGTGTGGTGACCCCAGCAGGAGTTTGGGACTATTAGCATACAAATGACCTCACCCTGTTGTTTTCGCCGGGCTGGCTTCATGGGTGGGTAACAGACGACCAGGGACTCATGGTTGAGCTGTGCGCAGTATCTATTTATGCAGGACGCAGCGCAATCTATACCAAGCTAAGCTAAACTAAACTACAAACAATCTTGTCCTTATAAATATACTAGCCCAGTAGGATGGGAACAGGATGCAACACAGAGAGGGTGGAGAGAAAAGTGACTGGTGAAAATCAGGGTATGACAAGGAGAGGGGGCGGAGCAGGTGAGAATTCTACCACTAAACCACCAATGACCTGGAGGGAAGGTGGTGCTTGTTAACAGAGGTTATGTAAATAGAATACAGTGTTATGTAAATAGAATGCAGGGGGGATTAAACCAAATGAAACAAAAGGGGTTTTTGAAGCATACCAACAATTCCCCCTTTCTTTTTAACTAATGGCCATAGTATCAGGATTGTGGGGTGAACAGAAACCTATATGGTAGAGGCGTTTTCAAAAAAAACTGGCATAAGACATGGAAAACAAAATAGGCGAGCAGCAATAACCAGTGTGATGCCAAGGGGAACGTTTCTTGCCTCAAAGGGCAAGGCCTAGCAGGTGAAAGGGCATTTCTTGCCTCTGGGAGCACTTCATGTTTCTGAGGGCATCTCTTGCCTCAAAGGGCGTTTCCTACCTCTGTGGGCATAACCTAATAAGGAGGGGGAGTTTTCTAACTCTGGGGACAGAGCCTGCAGGCAAGGTGACATGGCCTATAAAGTCTCAAGGCAATTGGCTGAAGTTAGTCTTTGAGAAACACAGCAGCATGTACCAGAAAGTCCGATGGAGGTGAAAGTCCAAAGTAGCTGACCACAGAAGAAAATGCCAAGGGATGAAATGCTGCATGTCTGTCTTGATGGGGAATGTCGGCCACCAGAATTCTGCTTTTCTGTAGAGAGTGATCTTTGGAGTCTGTGAATCTGTTTCTTCAGGTCGTGCCAGGTCACATCATTAGTTTCCAGGGATGTGTTGTAGTCATTCCATCTTGTGGGTAATGTCAGAGAACAGGATCCAAATGGATTTCCAGGAATTCCATTTGAGTAGATGCTTTTTCATGTGAAGACTTGACAGCTGAAATTCACTTACTTGTCAAACAAAACTTGTAGCAGATTAGAAGTTTACTATAATTGATAACTCCATTATAATTGGAAGTCCTTTCTAGTATGATTTTAAGGTTGTTTAAACAGTTTAAACTCAATAAAATGTAGAAAGGTAAACAGAAGAACCACACTGTTAAAAGCCTCAGGCATGAGAATAATTAACATAATCATTGCACTATCTGCCCCACCCATAACTCATATTGTTTCAGGATTAAACGTTTCAGATTTATGCCAAGACGTAAAAAAGAAATCAAAGGAGGGAAAAAACAATTTTTTGGATTGTTTCTGGATGTCTCTAGAAATCATGGCTGTGTCTAGCATTTTTTTTAAGTCAATGTCATACAAAAATTCAGTCATTTAAATCACTCTCTTATGAAACAGATCTCACCATGTAGCATTATGAGTCCCTGGAGGGCATCCTAGTCCAAAAAGCTCCTCGAAATTCCATTTAGGGTGCTTCTGACTGTTCCTGCTGTATTGCTTCAGGCATCTACTTTTAAAAGCGTCTTCCCATCGAAGAAAGAATCCAATCAGGAGAGTAGAACTAACCACGTGTTTCCATTCTTGGGGATGCCAGGGTACTCGAGAATACTCCTCAAATTAAAGTAGTCCTTCTCCATGGGAAACATTCGAGAAGAAGTCCAGAAAGTCCCAGTGGAAATTCCCATGCATATCCCAAGGTCTAAGATCACGGTCATAAAGAACCAAATTGTGGCCCAGAGCAAAATGTAGTCCTTTTCCTCAGGAAACATGGGAGAGGGAATCCAGAAAGTCCAAGGAGAAATCTCCATGCATCTCCCAAGCTCTACGATTAGGGTCACAAGAAACCAAAGTTCCCGGTCAGGGAAACAAAGTGTGGCCCAGAGCAAAATGTTCCAGAGACAGAGTAACTGTCTCATGATGAAACAGTAGAGGCTTTGGCAAACCTCTTCATAAGTAGAAGACAAGACCATAGTGCACAGGTAGGCAAAGTCTTCACTTATCTGGGAGTTGCGCAGGTCCGGTCCCTTCATGGTCGCCATATGTTGTTTTCGCTGGGCTGGCTTCATGGGCGGGTAACAGACGACCAGGGACTCATGGTTGAGCTGTGCGCAGTATCTCTTTATTTATGCAGGATGCAGCGCAATCTATACCAAGCTAAGCTAAACTAAACTACAAACAATCTTGTCCTTATAAATATACTAGCCCAGTAGGATGGGAACAGGATGCAACACAGAGAGGGTGGAGAGAAAAGTGACTGGTGAAAATCAGGGTATGACAAGGAGAGGGGGCGGAGCAGGTGAGAATTCTACCACTAAACCACCAATGCCCTGGAGGGAAGGTGGTGCTTGTTAACAGAGGTTATGTACATAGAATACAGTGTTATGTAAATAGAATGCAGGGGGGATTAAACCAAATGAAACAGAAGGGGTTTTTAAAGCATACCAACATCACCCTGAGGAGGTGCTTCAGAGAAGGGAATGTATAAAAGCAAGGGACTTGGAGCACATGACTCTCTTTTGGCTGGCTGGCTGCTGCTGCTGCTTCTGGTCAGAAGCTTCTTCTGGTCAGGTATCCGCCATGGCTGCTTTTCCTGGGAACTGAATACGTGTGACTCTGCTAGCCAGTAAACTTTTAGACCCCTCTACAGCCATGAGCAACCTTTACCAGAGCTTATAATTGTTTATCTTATGGGACTAAACTTTGATAACTATATTCAGACTTTATAGCCCTAGCGTACGCTTAACCCTTGTTAAGTGCTTATTTTGCCTTTCACCTGTTTCACCCTAATACACCGTGTATTGATTAAACCAGTTCCTAGCTCCCGCTGTGAATTCTTCTATATGCGCCACAAGCAGCCCCAACCCCCATACCTCTTTGTAAGTTAATTTACAACAATTAGGTAAAGTGTGTTCAGTGCTATGTGTTCTCTAGTTCACTGAAAAGGAGAAAGTATTGGGATGGGAAGTGATGCAGAGGATAGAGTTGGAGTCTCCAACATGAGATTCTGAGTTTGATCCCTGGTATCTTATGTGCTAGAATGCTGCTTTGGTTCATATTCTGTCTTCTCTCTCTCTCTCTCTCTCTCTCATAAAATCAACAAATAAATATTTTTTTTTCTTAAAGAGAACATGAAATACCTAACAATGATGACATGCTTAGGTCAAAAATGATCCTTCCATAAGAAAAAATAGTCATTTCAAATGATCTCTATAAAAGATAAGCGTATGTGCAAAAACCACAGGTTGAAACGGGTAAGAATAGTTTATATACTTTGATGACCTCTTTCAACTCTTGCTCATGCACCCACACAGTGAATTTGTTTTAGTTAGGGGCAACTATATACCTCAAAGTAATATTACTTACTAGTCCTCTATGATTACACTTACTACTCAGCTGCTAAGATTGATGAAGTTATCTCCTTTATCTCATCTTGGATGGAGTTTGAAGGTATCAGGTTAAGTGAGATAAACCAGAATGAGAAGGATGACTATGCAATAATCTTACTCATAGGCAGAACTTAAGTAACAAGGACAGAAAGGAAAAACAGAAATTGAAACTTGGACTGGGTATGGGGTATTACATCAAAGCAAAGGACTCTAGGAAGGAAGAGAGAGGGAGGGGGCTATGAGGGCTTTGGGGTCCTGGTGAATGATGGTGGAAAAGGACCCAAGCTGGGGGTGAGAGTGTTTTCCAGACACCTGTCATGGGAAGATGAGAAATTGTACCCATGTGTCAACAACTACAGTATAAACCCCAGTAAAATTATACAAAAAAAATCTAGTGTCACTTACCTTTGGAGCCTGCCTTAGGTGTCTCTCTTGGAGATCTCTAATAGAGCTCAATCATACTGAAGTCTTTATAGAGCTTTATAGTGAAAACTTACTAGGCTTCTTGTGACATTTCCAGAAGTTACTTGACTACAAATTCTTCCATTATAAACTCTGATTTCATCCCTAAACATTTTCCCATCAAACAAAGGCTTAGGAAATGTATATAGCAAAGAGGAGAAAGAACAAAGGTATGGCCTGCAACTGTAAGGCCTGGGCTTGACCCTTTTTTATTTACTTTCTGACTTATTAAAGTCACCTTAGGAATATCCAGGGTGGTCTTTGGACATGGATGTAGGCAAGAAACAACAGCAAAGTTGGGAGGCTCCACCAAAATAACTTGAAATCCTGAAACAGGTGCTGGTATAAAGAATGTGGCTCAACATCTGCAGGGTACATATTATTTTCAAGTACACAGAAGAAATATGCAAGAATTGCTTATGTGAAGGCTTAAAGCAAGTCAAGATGGGATGATTTCTGAGCACAATGCTAGGAATCAATATAATAGGATACCAATATTCCAAAGATTAAGTGGCTCTAGTCTAAAGAAAGTAATACCCACAACAGGTTAAGTATTTTGAAGTAAATGATAAAGATATTTCATTCAAAAATTGTGGAGGGCAGTGAAAAACATGTCTGCAGAGAAGAATATATTCTTAGAAGCATATACAGACTAATCTTCAATCAGTGACCTTGGCAGACACCCTTAGAAATTGGGAAACCAGAGCTGGAGAGACAGCAAGGTGGTTCTGCAAAAGACTCTCCTGCCTGAGGCTCTGAGGTCTCAGCTTCAGCCCCCAGCTCCACCATTGCTCTTGGAAAGAAAGAAATTAAGAAAACTCAATTTCAGTATGATTGAGATTTATTACAGAGACCTAAAAAAGGATCCAAAATAAGTGACACTTGATAGTTTTATTTGTTTATTTTTAATCAGTTCATTGTATGTTGTTCTGAGTGTCATGAGCCCTAGGTTTGAGGAGAGAGACCTAGGGGGTTGTGATTTGGATCCAGATGGCATGGAAGTGGGATGACCTGAGTGTCCATTATTTATAGCCATTGTACATCCTGGCAGCTGTCTTGGGATGGCTGGGGCATCAGAGGCTACCTCTAGGCAGAACAATACAAGAATGTACTAGTGCCAGTGAGATAGCTCAGTTGGATAGTCTACTGCTCTGTCATGCTCCTGAATCAGGTTCATGTCTGGCCCTCACCACACTGAGGGAAGTTTTGGTGCTGTGATCTCTCTCTCTCTCTCTCTCTCTCTCTCTCTCTCTCTTTCTCTCTCCCTGAAAGAAAGCCAGCCTGGAATGGTGAAGCCCTTGAGATGAGCAAAAAAAGAAAAAAGTAATAAAGATTTATATTTTATATAAAGACAGGAAGGCAGAGACAGTGAAAGAAAACAGAGCAGCAGAGCTTCCTTCAATGCAGTGGGGGGCTGGGTTTGAACCTGGGTCATGTATATGGCAAAGAAATGCACTATCCAGGTTATCTATTTTGTTTGCCCAAAACAATGCATTTTAAGGGTTGGGGAGATAGATCACCCTGTCAGTGTTTTTGCCTGAGGCCCTACAGACTGAAGGTTAAATTCCTGGGGCCACCTTATGCCAGAGCTGAGCAGTGCTCTGGTCTTTCTTTTTCTCCTCTCTCATCATTAATCAATTTAAAGGAGATTCTATTATTATAGTATATATTTCAAGATAGATATATTATTATTTTCTTACTTAAAAGATACCACTTTAATAAGTATATAAACAAAGGATGATATAGTCTTACACTGGAATATTATAGAAAATTGAAAAATCAGTTGTCATAACAACTGAAACAAGCTGAAAACCTAAGGCAGACTCAGGGGTGTGATTCCATCTATTGATAATGTTAGCATGAATGGGAAGGCTGTGGTTGGAAAGCAAAGTATGGTAGTTTGTGGAGTCCAGATTATGCTCCGTATTTTGACTTGCATGAGAATTGCGTAAATACACATTCTATAGTGACTTGTTAAGCCACACGTGGATGAACTTTGATCACTTTTCTGAATGTGGGCAAAAACAACAACAACAAAAATCTCTGGCCAATGTAATAGTTCACTTGGATATTGTTCTGCTTTGCTGTGTGTATGACTCAGGTTTGAGCCTGACATCTAGAAGGTTTGGTGCTGTGACCAACAGCTGTTGGGATGATGAAGCCCAGCAGTTTATACTCAATTAGATTTGATTAGATGGCAGGTGGCTGTTCCTCACATCATCCCTAAGAACTGGGGGCTGACTTGCTTCTTTTTCAGCTGAAATCACTAACACTCAGAAAGATCAAGTAGGGGCTGGGTGGTGGTACACCAGGTAGAGTGCACATGTTGCCGCAAGCAAGGGCCCAAGTTCAAGCCCCAATCCTCACTTGCAGGGAAGAAGCTTTCCAAGTGGTGAAGCAGTGCTGCAGCTCTCTCTCTCTCTCTCTCTCTCTCTCTCTCTCTCCCCACCCTTTCCCTCCTGGTTTCTGTCAAAAAAAAAAAAAAAAAGGTCAGGGAGGTGGTACAGTGGATAAAGCACTGGAGTCTCAAGCATGAGTTTGATCCCTGGTAGCACATGTACCAGAATGATGTCTGTTTCTTCCTCTCTCTCCTCTATCTTTCTCATAAATAAATAAAAATCTTTAAAAAAATTTTTTAAAAAGAATGTTAAAACAATGACTTCCAAGAGTGGTGGGTCCATAGTGCAGGCACCTAGCCCCAGTGATATCCCTGGTAGCAATAAAAAGATAAAGAGATTAAGTCACTGTGCCTTCACACAGTCAATGTATGGCTGAGCCAGGCCTAGGATGAGGCTCTGGGGCTGTGCTCACTTAGCTGAGCCACTGCGTCCCCACACCCACTGACAACTGCAGCTTAGCTCACAGGGCTCAGGGGCTGGTCCTGCTCCAGGTGCTGCACCAGCTTTGCAAGTAGCCTCAGTTCATCTGGCGCAGGTGCTGCTGGAACGCACCCTGCAGGCTCTGGGAGGCTCCCTGAGGATGTCCTTGTGTATCTCACCCTCCAACTCCAGAAAAGGCTCAAAGAAAGGAAAGTGTGGCCTTCTAGGGCTGCAGAATCATCATCACCATCTTCTTCTTGTTCTTTTGATTTTTAAAAATTATTATATATAGGGGATTATATTTAATGTGTATTTATATTCATAGGTAATTTATTTCTTTGCCCAACCATATAAATGAAATTTTACCTACACAGATACATAATATCAAATATTTTCTTGTATCATCAGATTTTATCAGAATCTGAAAATTTTATTCTATGTAATCTGTAACTTTATGATACCCTGTATTCTATTATGTAAATATCTGTGAGAAAAACTTAGTCTACATGTAAACACTAAATTAAAATATATTCCTGTGATATTTTGCTATAATTTAAAAACTTATTTTATAATAAATTTATATTTTTTCTACTTTTTAACAGGTCTCAGTTTTTTTTTTCCTGAGGCAATCATAATACTTAACATTCTGGAAAAATAATTTGCTTAAATTTATGTTTTCCAATATATTTACACTATCTAAATGTATACCCCCCCAATTCAAATGTTGAAAACCTAGTGTCCAAGGTAATTAATGGACTTGGAAGGTAGTTAGAATCTGTGGTATTTTGTCAAGATAATATAGATGAATTAAGGCATAATGAATGAATTAAGGCAATATGAATTAAGCCATAGATATAATGTAATTTCTTTTTTAAAATTTTATTACTTAATATTGATCCACAAAATTATAAGGTAACGGGCATAATTTCAGACCATTCCCACCATCAGAGTTCTGTATCCTCATTCCCTCCATTGGAAGCCACAGTAGTTCTCCCAAGGTCACAGATATGGGTTGACTATTATTTCTATAACTATCTGTATGTATATACCTATTTTTCTCCATGGTTCCATCTTCTCTTTCTTTCTAAATCACACCTACACCTATTACAACTTTTGAATGTCCTTCCTTTTTTATTCTCTCTTACAGCGTCTTTACTCCCTGTGCGGCTGTGGGCTTCCTGAACCTCCTGTTTTGGGGATCAGACCCAGCTCCACTCGCGCTGGCTCAGGGGCTAGCTAGCCATTTAGATCCACACCTCCGCAATACCTGTAGCAACAGCTTCCCAGCTGCCTAGCAGAACCTCCGCTCCAGCCCCTGCCCTTTGGCCCTTCTGTTTGTTGTGCTTTGCACTGACCTGAAACGGATACTGCCATGTGTCCCTGCCACAGAACACAGCAGCCCTTGGGGCCTGTGGGGACAATGCCGGTGCCCACCTGCAGGGCAGGGGTCAGGTTCCTCGGGGCACCCTGTCAGGGCTTCAAAAGCCATGGTCTCAGTCCCCACAGGCCCAGCCGAGCGAGGATCAGGGGCTGCCTGGGCAGGCGTCCCTGTCCCTGGCTATTTACACCACTGCGACTTGGTGGGGGCTGGGCCCAGCTGTGTGTGGGAGGCTTACTTGGGATTACTGCCAGCACAGGTGTCTGCTCAGTGTTCAGGAAAGGGGTCCCATATGCACACAGTGAGGTGGGGGGGCAGCAGAGGGCACTGGGTCTCCCCAGCAAGGGCTTCTGCTCACAGGTCTGGGTGGCATTTCTGTGGAATACTTGCCTGAATCTTGGTCAGAGAAATTCCAGGAAATTGAGAAATGTGAATATTTTCTCTTAAATCTTACCAGTTGATAATCACCAAGTGGCTCTTTCATTAAGAAGTGGGGTGGGTAGAATGGAAGAGCTATGTGAGGGGGGCCAGATAGTGGCACACCTGGCTGAGGGCATCATTACCATGCTCAAGGACTACAGTTCAAGTCTCCGGTCCCTACCTGCAGGGGGAAGCTTCATCAGTAGTTAAGCAGGTCTGCAGGTGTCTCTAGTTCTCTCTCTACTTCTCCTTCCTATCTCAATTACTGTCTACCAAATACTAATAAAAATAAGAAATTAAAAAAGGGAAAAATATCACCACCAGGAGCAGTAGATTTGTCATGCAGGCACCAATCCCCAGTGTTAGGAATGAGGGCCTGGGGTTGGTGGCAGGGCTTGGTAAGCAGCTAGCCTGGCTCAAGGGTGTGGAGTCCATTTCAGCAGACCTAAAGGAGCTAGGAGTGGGGTGAAGGGCAGGACCCCAGCACCTTGTGATGTAAGGCACTCTGAGCAGGGGTGAGCTGTGCTGGCTCATATTTTGGGGGAAGATATGGAACTGAACCTCTGAACAATACAGTTTAGTCGAAGAGAATTTCTTCATAAAAACAAAGGAGCAAATGAAAAGAAATGTGACTTGGCACTTTGCCTCTTTGCACACAAGAGTAGGTTGGGGTTTAGCACAACCATAAGCTGCTTAGCTGTGAAGTGGACTGGCCTTGGGCATGGGTGCTCAGTGCTAATCATCTCATCATTTCCCCTAACTTTCTGCCAACACAATCAGCCCCATTTTACCCTAAAGTAATTTGGAATTCAAAGAGGAGGAGCTACTTCTCCAGGTCACACAGCAAAGGAGTTAAAGGGCTGGTGTGTGTGTGTGGGGGGGGTTGTCACACAGCTAGGAGAGAGAGGTTGGGTGTCACACAGGTAGGGAATGGAGAGTCTGGGGGTCATACAGAGAGGGGAGTGGAGGACTGGGAATGACACAGCTAGGGGGAGTGGAGGATGGGGGGCTGCACCCCTAGGGAAGGGGAGCATTGCACTTGGGTGCTCTTTAACTCCAGGGTTCTGCTTAATCACAATGCAACTTCTTTAGAAAAAAAGTGGTATATCTTTATTTTCATTTAAAAAATTTATTAGTGATTTAATAGTTATTTATAAAAATATAAGATAATAGTGGGATAATAGTGTCCTCATCCCTCTTCATCAGAAACTGCAGTAGTTCTCCCAAGGTCACAGATATGACTTGACTTTATATGTATACCTAGCTGTCTATAGTTATATCTCTAACTATATTTTCTGCCCATTTTTCCTACAGTACTGTCTTCATTTCTTTTTAAGTCACACCTATACCTATTACTACTTCTGGTGTCCCTTTTTTTCCTCTTCTCTCTCAGATAAGTGAAATAGTGCCTGTCTTCTGGTGTTTTCCAGATTCACTTCCTTTTCAGTAATGGTATTTTAAAAACCAAGACTCCCCAATAAAAAAGTAGGCAGAAGATATGAATAGATAGTTCTCTAAAGAAGAGATACACATGGCCCACACACATATGTGAAAATGCTCCAATTCACTCATCATTAGAGTAATGCAACTTAAAACCACACTAAGATTCCACTTCACAGCTGTGAGAATGGACTCCATCAATAAAATAAGAGAAGTGTTGGAGATGATGTGGAGAGAGAGGAACTCTACTACACTGCTGGTGGAAATGCAAATTGGTGCAGCCATGTGGAAAACAGTATGGAGAATCCTTAAACAAATACAAATGGAAATACCTTATGACCCAGCAATTCCACTCCTAGGCATATAACCCAGAGACATAATAAACTGAGTCGAGGGGATATATGCACCCCCATGTTCATAGTGGCTTTATTCACAATAGTGAAAGCTTGGAAACAACCAAGTGCTTCAATGGATGACTGGATAAAAAAGTTTCGGGACATACACTCAACGGAGTACTCAGCAATGAAAAGATCCTTTATCTTGTGGGGTAAAGTGGATGGAATTGGAGAAGATTGTGCTTAGTGAAACAAGTAAGGAGGTGAAAGATAGCTACAGAATGGCTTCTCTCATATGTGGAATATATAGAACAGAACATATGAATATGAAAAAATGTCAACCCATATTAAGACTATGGGAGAATTATAGTGGTTATATATGGGGATGGGGGTGGGAACACAGACAGAAGTGGTAAGGGAAAAAAAGACTATACTGTAAACCATTATTCAATAAAGCTACAAAGTTAAAAAATAAAGATTCATGGTGGCAAAAGTTTGTGTTCCCAGTATAATGGGGGTACAGAACCCTCTGGTCATCTTCCCCTAACATTTCTCCTCCTCTGGGAGTATGGACCAAAACTCTTTTTGGGGTGCAAAAAGTGAGAGTTCTGGTTTCTATAATTGCTTCTTTGCTGGACATAAGTTCCTTTCATATTTGCTTAACACATGTCTCAAAAATTATAAAAGTGATGCAAGCTCATTGTTGAGATTCACGCAGTACAGAACTCTATAGAGAGAAACCTGGAACTTCTCTTCCATTTCCCCTTCCATTCCCTAAAAGTAACTTCCAGTGACACTGTAGGTGATTTACCACTTGTCTTTCCAGATTTCACTTTCTCTTCAATTTCATTTTAAAATTTTCCCTATTTTTATTTGTGATTAATAGCAAGCTACAAGATTATAAGATTCCACACCACACCCACTACTAAAGTTCTGTGTCCCCACCTTTCCACGTCCCAAACATACCATATTTCTAACAAAGTCTTAGAAACTGTTTGCTTCTGTCCCTTCCTTTCTTTCCTTCCTTCCTTCCTTCCTTTCTTCTTGCCTTCATCTCTCCCTCCTTTTTTTCCTTCTTTCCTATCTCCCTTCCTTCCTTTATTTGCAAGTTCATGTGTATCAAATCTCTAGATTCCACATGAGTGAAACCATCCAGTAGTTTCATCTCTTTACTTATTTCACTAAACACCTCCAGTTCCATCTAACTGGTCCCAGATGACACAATACCATCTTTTTTTTATTGCAGAGTAGTATTTCATAGAGTATATATTTAGGTTTCTCCTTTATGTGGTACAAAAGATCACATTCCTGTGTGTAATTTGAACTCAAAATGAAAATGCATGTACTTGGGCCAGATTGTGTGCAAGCTTGAATTCACTGCTCTAGGCCAAATTTTATTTCCCCATCAGGGTTGTCAATGGGCTCAGTGCTTGTACCACTACATCATTCTCAGAAGCTATTCTTTTCTTTCTTTTTGACAGTGACAGACAATGAGATAGAGAAGGAGTGACACCTGCAGCACTGTTCTACCACTAGTGAAGCCTCTTTGCTGCAGGTGAGTACTGAAGACTTGTACCTGGGTCCTTGCATATACTAACATGTGGTCTATACAGGGTTAACTGCCACCTGACGCCCTATACCAGCATTTTCATTGAGAGAGAGAGAGAGAGAGAGAGAGAGAGAGAGAGGAAGAAACACCACAGTCTATAGTGCTGAATCTTCCACTGATACTGTGTCACTTTTTTCTTTCTTTCTTTCTTTCTTTCTTTCTTTCTTTCTTTCTTTCTTTCTTTCTTTCTTTCTTTTTTTTTTTGCCTCCAGGTTTATTGCTGGGGCTCGGTGCCTGCACTATGAATCCACTGCTCCTGGAGGCCATTTTTTCCATTTTTGTTGCTCTTGTCACTGTTGTTGGATAGGACAGAGAGAAATAGAGAGAGGAGGGGAAGACAGAGAGGAGGAGAAAAGACAGACACCTGCAGACCTACTTCACTGCTTATGAAGCCACCCCCCCTGCAGGTAGGGAGCCAGGAGCTCGAACAGGGATCCTTGCATTTCTCACCATATGCTCTCAACCTGCTGAGCTACTGCCCAACTCCCTGTGTCACTCTTCAGTGGTGCAGGGTTCAAAATGAGCTGTAGGCAGGGGTATGCATGTGCCCTACTTGATGAGCTGTCTCTCAGTTGCCTGGGGCATATAATTTTACACCTTGATTTTCTTTTTTCTTTTATTGTTGTTGTAGTATTGTTGTTGTTGTTGATATCATCGTTGTCAGATAGGACAGAGAGAAATGGAGAGAGAAGGGGAAGACAGAAAGGGGGAGAGAAAGATAAACACCTGCAGACCTGTGAAGCAATTCCCCTGCAGGTGGGGAGCCAGAGGCTCGAACCAGGATACTTACGAAGGTTCTTGCACTTCGCGCCACATGTGCTTAATCCGCTGCTCTACCACCTGACTCCCTATATCTTGATTTTCTTACTCTATTTCATTTCTTGGCAACTTTCCTCATTCTCTGATCTGCATTACTAGGATATAATCTAACTAGTTCTCACTTCTCATTGTTACTGTGTTCTCAGCATTAGAAAAAAAAAAGACCATGTGAAGTGTTATTTTTTATAGAGACAGAGACAAAGTGAGAGAGAAAGTGAAAGAAAACACAGCACTGGAGCTTCCTTCAGTGCACTGGGGGCCAGATTGGAACCTGAGTCATACACATGGCAAAGCAACACACTATCCAAGTGAGCTATTTCAGTGACCATTGAGCATCCTTTTAATGTGTTCTTGTGCACAGTTCTGAGAGGCAGAGTCCAAGAGTAGAATTGCTGGGTCAAAGGACTTGCAGATTTAGAAAGCTGACAGAGACTGCCAGATTGTCTTCTGAAATCACCATGTATATTTATGGTTCCAGCAAATAAAGCATGAGAACATCATTGTGCCCAAACTCTTGCCATATGTAGCTATCAATCTTTTGGAACTTTCCAATCTGATAAGAGAAGAAATGACATTTTATTGTTACTTTAATTTGTAATTATCTATCCATTCAAAAGAATGAAACTATTTTTCTAAGTTTATTTGCTGTGGTTCCCTACTGGGGGCAGGGGGAGGAGTTTTGACCTCCAAGGAACTTTTGGCAATGTTTGGAGATACTTTTTATTGTTACAATCTGGGTAGGGATGGGAAAGGTTTACTATTGACATTTAGTATAGAGAGAGAATTACTGGTCCCAAATGTTAGAATCTGAGGCACAAAAATCCTGGTTTATTAGCCATTTGTGTTTCTTCTGTGAATTACTCTTTGGATATATTGTGTGTGTGTGGAGGGGAGTTCTTTTTATTTTGAAGAAGTTCATTATCCTTTGTTGTATACAGTAAAACATTTTTCCTATCTTGACAGTTGTTTTTAATTTTTTTATATCATTTCCACTGGATAGTTAACGTTTTTTCATAAATATATCAACTTTCTTTCTCCCTTTCGCTCTTTATCCCTTCCTTTCTCTTTCCGTAGTGTTTCTTAATTTTGTACTAGGCTCAGAAGTCTTCACATATTATCCTATACCTTATTAACTATCTTATTAAGATAGTTTTATTAATTTTAATGTATATATTTTTAACCTAACTGGAACTGTTTTTGTGTAGATATGACAAAATATTTAAAAAAAAAAAAAAACCTCTCCAGTTAGAATACTTCCCTTTAAAGATATAGCACAAAACAAAAATAAATTGAAGTGGACTTCATTAGTGGACTGGTTAAAAAATGTAGCATGCGGGAGTCGGGCTGTAGTGCAGCGGGTTAAGCACAGGTGGCGCAAAGCACAAGGACCGGCATAAGGATCCCGGTTCGAACCCCGGCTCCCCACCTGCAGGGGAGTCGCTTCACAGGCGGTGAAGCAGGTCTGCAGGTGTCTATCTTTCTCTCCTCCTCTCTGTCTTCCCCTCCTCTCTCCATTTCTCTCTGTCCTATCCAACAACGACAACAATAATAACTACAACAATAAAACAACAAGGGCAACAAAAGGGAATAAATAAATAAAATAAATATTTTTTTTAAAATGTAGCATGATAATACTACCCAAAGCAACCTATATATTTGGTGTAACCCCTACCAAAATTCCAAAGAAAAATTTCACAGAAATAAAACAAATAATATTAAAATGTGTATGGAACCACAAAAAGACCAAAAAGAGTCAAATCAGTCTGGGGGGGTGTGTGTGAAAAAAGCTAAATTCATCATGTTTCCTGGTTTAAAATTATTACAAAGCTACAGTAATCAAAACAGCATGGTGTTGGCAGAAAATCAGATACATAAACTGACTGAACTGAATAGAGAGCCCAGAAATTCACACACACACGTATAGCTCCCTAACTCATAACAAAGAACCCAAGAATATACAATGAGGGTAAGGGGGATCTTGTCAGGAAATGGTGTTGGGAAAACTGGATAGACACATGCAAAAGAATGAAATTTGACCATTATCTTACGCTGTATACAGGCATTGACTCAAAATGCATCAAGGATGTGGACATAAAATCTCAAATCATAAATACCTACACATTGATATAGGTAGTAAGTTTCTTTATATCTTGGTCAAGACCTTTTAAAAATATGACAGCAGCAGTAATGACAACCCAAAGAAAAATCAATAGTGGAAATTCAATTAACTAAAAAAACTTCTTTTTTTTTTAAATTTCTTTATTGGGGAATTAATGTTTTACATTCGACAGTAAATACAATAGTTTGTACGTACATGCATAACATTTCTCAGTTTTCCATATAACAATACAACCGCCCCTAGGTCCTCTGAAGGACCTGTATTCTCCCCTCACCCACCCACCCCAGAGTCTTTTACTTTGGTGCAATATGCCAATTCCAGTTCAGGTTCTACTTGTGTTTGCTCTTCTGATCTTGATTTTCAGCTTCTGCCTGAGAGTGAGATCATCCCATATTCATCCTTCTGTTTCTGACTTATTTCACTTAACATGAATTAAAAAACTTCTTTACAGCAAAGATAACCACTAAAAATTTGAAAAGGCATCCTACCAAGTGGGAGAAAATGTCTGCAAATCACATATCTGTAAAGGATATAATATCCAAGATGTATAGGTAACTCACACAATGTAATAACAAAAAGAATCTAAGTAGAAAATTGACAGATGATCTGAATAGACATTTCTTTTTCCAAAGAAGGCATATAAATGGCCAACTAATACATGAAAAAGTATTTGATATCAGTAGTTACTAAAGAAATGTAGATCCGAGTCACAGTGAACTGTCTCCTCACACTTGTTGGAAGGGTTAGTAAAGACAGGAAATAACACTTGCTGGAAAAAAGAGAACCTGTGTGCACTGCTGGTGGAAGTATAATTGCTATAGCTTCTATAGGAAATGGTATGGAGAATTCCTTAAAAAGTTAGAAACAGGACTATCAAAGCATCTACTAATTTCATTTCTGGGTGTTTATCTGAAGGAAATAAAAACACTGACTTGAACAGAGAAAGGCTTCTGGAGAGAGAGGAGAGAGAGAAAGAGGGGGGGGGAATTTTAGACATAACAGATGGAAATCTTGCCACTTGTGACAACATTGATGGACTTGAAAAACAAATGAAATAAGTAAACAAAGAAAGATAATAATGTATGATCTCATTTACAGGCAGAATTTGAAAAGTTGGCCCCCAAGCAAGCCTATATAGAAAGAACAGGTTTTTGGGTGCCAAAATTCACTGTGAGGTTGGGCAAAGTTGGCCAAGGTGAGTGAAAGGTACAAGCTTGAAGGTATAAAATAAATAAGTCATGGGAATATAACACAGCATGGCAACTATCTACAACTCTTAAGTTGAAATAAGAAAAGACTTTTGTAACCATGGATGATGACTGATGTTATCTCTCTTTACTGTGGTGACTTTCCCAAAATATACAAATGTTGAATCATTATGAATTATTATGTTATAAACCTTAAACTAATATATGTCAATTATGCCACAATAGGAAAAAAGTCCTATCAAATATCCAAGCAATATCAGCAATATTGGCAGGCAATGATTTCTCCTGAGTGTGTCTTCTGGGGCAAGGGGAGGACAGGTGACAAATGAATGCCAAAGGACAAGTTTAAACTCCTTGGCACTGCCTTGAAAATCCCTCAAGAGCAGTTTCTAAATCCTCAGAATTTTTTTTCTGGATTTCCTAGCATTAAGGATATTTTTTTCTCTGAGATGCCCCAGAGCATATTTTATTTTATTTTATCTTATTTTATTTTATTGTCACAACTGGGCTCCACCCCTCCAAGTTTATATATATAGGGAGAGAGAGAGAGAGAGATGGAGAGAAATTACAGAGTCCTGAAGCTTTCTATGGTACAGACTTGAACCTGCATCATGAGCATAGCAAACCCATGAAATCATGCCTCCCGTTCTGCCTGGCTATTACACTGTATCAATTTTTTTTTAAATGAAAATATAGCAATCAGACCAGTCAGTTTCTGAGGGTGCTTTTCATCGTGTTACTTCAGTGCCACTCTGTGGATGTGTGCAAAACCACCTCCCCAAATGGATGAGAGCAGGTGGAAAGCCTGAGTCTGGGGGTTCAGGAGCAGGTGGCAGACCATCAGTTTGTGTTGGAGACAGTGGGGATCTAGGATCTCTTTGCTGCTCTCTTAAGGCAAGTGAAGTCTGGGAGGGGACAGTGGAGGGGTTCAAGCAGGTTCTGTCCCTGAGCCTTATGATCCAGGTAAATTGTCCTTACTTCAGTTCCTGCCTCTGAAAAGTGTCAGGACTCTAGAGCTGCAGGTATAAATGCCATGGGGGCAGGGGCTGGGTCCCCTTGCTCACCACAACCCCTGCAGCCCCCCTGTGCAGCCCTTGACCCTGCTGGTGTATAGAATGAATGGCAGCAGGGTATGTCCCATGCACGCTGCCAATCCATGAGGCACTTCCCCTTTAGTCCTTTCTCTTAGGGTACTGCACTTTCTTGGGGTGGCTGCATTCACTGGGCACTGGTGATCCACTGGCCTTGCCGTCAAAGCAGGGAGCTGTGTGCCAGCTCTGTGTCCTCTCCAAAGGGAAGGTGTTGAAGTAGCTATCTCTCTGGTGCCCCCTAAAGGTCTCTGCTGCCACTGTCCCCACCACCCCACCACCCAAGCTGAGGTTTCTTGGAAAATCAGCTAGCTGTTAGCTGCCCCCCCCCAAGTCCTGGACTCCTCCCCTGCCCCCTACCACCGCCCAAAGAGATGGGAACAATTAAAGGACTTATCTGATGAAAAGTAACGCTGCTAATGATTTATTAATTATCAGGAGGTTTATCTTTCTGCTTCTTATTAATCAGGGAGGTCTGCAGCCCCAGGGGCTCCACATGAGGGGAACAGCTCCAGATGCAGCCTGTGTGTGTTGGGGGGGTGTTGCTGATGGAGGCAGGGCTCAGGCAGGTATCCCTGCTTTTCCAAGAGCCCTGTATTTTAGGGATGAATCTCCTCCCCCGTACCGCCACCAGTTGTGGACAGGGAGAGTGGCTCTAGGCTGCTCTCTCTCCCTCTCTCTCTAAATATTTTTTATTTTTATTTCAGTGAGGGAGATACAGAGGGTAAGATACAGAAAAAGCGGTAGAGCAGAGCACTGCTCACCTCTGGCTTACAGTAGTGACTGGGGTTGAACCTGGGACCTCAGAGCCTCAGGAATGACAGTCTTTTGCAGAACCAACTTTGTCAATTCTTTCTTCAGATGAGAAAATGGAGCCAGGTGATGTTAGAAAGGTTGCTCATTCTATACCGTGCTGGGGTCCTGAGGTATGGGTGGTGTGAGGTTTCCAGGATGCTGTTGAGAGGGTATGCAAGCTAGTGGGATTGCTTGGTGCAGATGAGGAGGGTGAGAGCTCCCCATGGCCTGCAGGTGGCAGAGAGCAGCCTGGTGTGACTGTCACTGGGGCAAGTCCTTGCTGAGCTGGTGGCTCCTCCCCCCCGCTGGACCCTTTGTGACCCCAGCAAACATCTCAGAGCAGTCAGATTCTCACATGTGTGTACCTGTGTGTATGCTTATCTGTCTTTGAATGTGTGTGTGAGTGTGCATACGTGTACATGAATGTGCATTGACATGTGAGATTCACCTCTGAATAATAGGATGTGTGGGGACACTGTGTGTCTACAGGAAAATGTACAGGTGTGTGTGTGTGTGTGTGTGTGTGTGTGTGTGTGTGTGTACCTTGAGTGGGCATAGGTATGAGTATGTCTGGGTATGAGTGTGTGAGGGCAAGTGGCAATTCAGCCAGTGTCCATTAGCACACATGCCCACCTGTCAGTATGTCTGTCCATCTTGGCTCCTGTGTGGTTTCAAGTCATCTGAGTTTTCACCTGGCATGGTGAAAGGAGCAGGTGGCACAGAGGACAGTGAGGACCCTGGGCCCAGAGCCCGTGACTTTTAAGACCCCTTCAGACACTTAGCTAGGGGGTTATCATGGGCCTGCAGCTGGGGCAGGGTAGCTCATGGGGTGTGGTATGGGACTGCAGGAGAGGCCCTCTAATGTGCCCCAGCCTTTGCCTTTTAGGGAGCCAAGTAGTCCAAGGAAGGAGAGAAGACAGCCCAGAACTGAGAGCCTCTATCTCTGGACTGTGGGTCCAGCCCACCCCACCTCCCTGCCTGCTACTCTTGCTGTCTCTGAGGCTTCTCCACTCTGTGGGGGTGGCATGAGTAACCACCATGGTGTGTGTGGGTGTGCCGAGGTTCAGGGCCTAGGGCAGAGAAGCCAGCTATGGCACTGCCTATTGATGTCATCCTTCTCAGCTCACCTCAGGCCACCAGGGAGCAGACAGCCTTGAGCCTCAAGGTCACCTTGCTCAGCAAACTTCTCTGCTACACAGGGGCCACCCAGCCAAAGACCCATGGCAATACTACTTCTGACAGTGTCCATCCAGGCAGGCCACACAACCCTTGACAGCTGTGCCCATGGATGTAGAGACCTTCTGAGTAGAGGAGTAGAAGGTTGGGATGGGAGGCACCCTAAGAGATGGAAACATGGGGAGCCCCCACCTAGTTCCTCTGCTTTTGCTGTCTTTGGGGCCAACTCATGGGCCCTGGGGGCTCAGTGAGTCACTGACTAAGGACCCTGGACTGTTCTGCTCAGTCTGAGGATCCTCCATGTCACGGGGCCCCATGTCCCTGGGGCCCCAGGCCAGGGGCCAGCCAGCCCCCCATTCCCTAGAAGCTCTGTTAGGAGAGAGGGGCACCAGCTCCACTGGGGAGAGGTTGGGAGGGGGGCTGGAGTAAGCCTGGCTCTCCTCAGGCAGTTGGGCTCCAGCTGCAAACTCCCAAACACATACTCCGGAGGTCAGCCTGGCCTGCGGCTGGCCAAGGCACTCCATTACTCCACTGACATATCTTTGAACACAATTCCTGCACCCCCAGCTTGGGGCCCAGGCCTGGCCTAGAGGATGGGGGGAGGGTGCTGGTCCTAGTCTGCTCCTAGGCAGAAACAGGGAGCACTGAGGTTGGGGAGGGGAGTCCTAGGTGTGGGGGCTGTGCCTGTGTGCCCCCCTCCCCACAGCCCAGCACTGTCACTTGGCCTCAGCTCTTCCCTGAGTGATTCTTTTTCTAGGCAAGTTGCACAGGGAGGGAACAGCTGAGATTTCTAGTCCCTGAGCCTTGCAGACTTCTTTGTCACCCCCTCCTCCATCAAGATGCACTGCTCCATGGTTTACATTTGTTGTTGTTTGCAACCAGCGTTATTGCTGGGGTTTGGTGCCTACACCACAAATTCACCACTCCCAATGGTAATTTCCCCCTTTTTTGTTATCTTTCTTTTATTTGATAAGACAGAAATTGAGAGTGGAGGGGGAGGTAGAGAGGGAAAGAGAAAGATAGACACATGAAGACCTGCTTCACCACTCCTGAGGCTTCCTGCACTGCTGGTAGGGACTGGGGGCTTAAACCCAAATTGAGTCTTTACACATGGTAATGTGTGTGCTCTACTAGGTATGCCCCTGCCCACCCCTAGTTTTTTTTTATTGAAATTTCTGTGAGAATCTGGACCTCACATATGCATAATTCTGCTGCTCTAGACTTGTTTATTCATTCAGGTAGAGAGAGACACAGAGAGGGAGAGACACCACAGCACTGGAGCTTTCTCTATTGCCCTCTCCCAGAGATGTGTATCTCCCAGATGATGTTGTGTCTCCCAGATGGTGCCAGGGTTTGAACTTCAGCTACAGGGATGGCAAGTCATGTGAGCTGTCTCTTTTACCCTTGGTTCTACCAAGGAAAAATAAAAATCAGAGTCAAAGAGACAACGCTGAAGCTCTCACCATAGCTGACGGGAACTGAGAGGAGGCCTAGAAGCAGGCATCAGCCTGACGCCCCGCTAATCCCCACATCATCTGAAGGCCAGGATTGCAGCCAGGCTGGGGAGCCAATGAAAGGAACAGTGTTCCTGTGCAGACCTTAGTCCAGCATATCACATAATGATTTGCATCAGCAAATTTTTAACATCCAGAAACCCAGGTTGGCGAGGGCAAAGTCAGCCCTGTGACAAAGCCCTTGGCTTTGAGAATGTTCCAGAAGGGAGAGAGTGTCATGCTGGCTGGATTCCTGGGTCTGCTGTGTGCCCAGGGCAACCTTCATGCCACATGGCCCACACCCTGGGGTGGGGGGATTCCTGTAGTCCTGACCCAGACTCTTGTTGCAACAGCATGACACAGGCTTATCCAAATAGCTGCTCCCCAAGCTCAGTCCCAGGGAAAATTGCTTCCCACTCAGAGCGGGGCTAATCTTTTCCTACTGCTTGACTGGCCCCATTGCCTAATCATGGTGGGACTTCAGGGTGCTGGCCTATAGGAGCTCCCAAGCATGGTCAGAGGCCTGGAATTATCCAGAAGGCAGAGAGGGTCTTCTGTCAGTCTTTCCATCATGTTCCCAGAGATGTTCAAGGAGAGATGGCATTATTCCATCACATATGTGTCCCATGAGTTCTTTAACCAGTCATCTATCTGTCTATAGGCATTTAGGTTGCTTCCATAATTTGACTACTGTGAATACTGTAGCTATGAACTTTGGGATGTATTTAAAGAAATACCACTCTGCAATCAAAAGGGATTGTATCATTTAGAACAAGATGGATGGAACTGGAGGTGATTATGCTAAACAGGTGAAGGACAGCTACCAGATGGTTTCATTTATATGCAGAGTATACATGAATAGACCAACGAACTCAGAAAAAAAAAAAAGGTCACCAAACTGTCTCTCCAGCTGTGTGAGATCTATGGTGGGTGAAGTAGGGGGAGGGTGGTGAGGGGCATACAGGACATCAATGGAAGGTGACTTGCACACACCATGGACTGACATAGAGCTATTCCCCCATTATTATAAAAAATTATAAAACTGTGTCAAATGACTCATACACAAATGACCTGACACAAACAATAGTAGAAGCTGGTGCCTCAGTTCAAGTAGTCAGGTCTGAGGGGAAAGAAGGAAAATGACAGAGAGGATCATTACAGAGGGCAGTGAGGCACTATGGTCCAAGAAGTCAAGGAGTGGGATGGAGTGGCATGTACTCCCACTGAAATTACCACAGAGAGCTCTGGAGAGAGTGATATTGAGGGGTATCTCTTTCTAGTGCTAAGGTGGTGGGACAGGGCTTCATTGCTGAGGATGGGGGTATTTGGTCCAGTGTGGGTATAGGGCTGGGACTGAGGAGATTCACTTTTATTTTTTCCGACCAGAGTTATGACTGGGACTAAGTATCTGCAGGAATCCACTCTTCCTGGAAGCCATGCTTTTCTTTTTTTAAGATAGTGAAAGACAGGGAAAGAGATAAAAAGAGGTGGCACAGCACCACTCCAACACTCCTGAAGCTTTCCCTTGACCGGAGGCCAGGGGCTCAAGACTCAGGACCTGGGTCCTCATGCATGATAATGTTTGCATTCTACCAGTTAGCCACCTGCCAGCTCCTAGAATTCACTTCCTACTCAATCTGTTTATATATCCTATGGTGTTTCTCTCTACTCTTTCACTTCTCCTTTCCTCCTTCTTCTCCTCCTCTTCCTCCTTTTTCTTCTTCTTCTTCTTCCTCCTCCTTCTTCCTTTTCTACTTCTTCCTCCTCCTCCTTTTTCTTCTTCTTCCTCCCCCTCCTCTTCTTCTCCCTTTCTCCTTCCTTCCTTCTTTTCTTTTTTGTTTTCTTAATTTCTTCTTTCTTTCTCTTTAAGAAATTGTTGTTAAAATTTTCGGACGGCTCCTGCCGGCCGGGCTAGCTTCACGGCGGGTAACAGAGACGCGGAGACAACGGCTGAGCAGGGAAGCTGTATTTCTTTATTCAGGAACAACGATTCACAAACTAAGACAAACTAATCACCAAACAGAACTCTGCTGTCTCTTTGCAGCGGCTCAAGCACTCTTTCTTTTTTCTTGAACTCAGGAACCCTCCGAACTCTCTCTCTTACTCTCAAACTCTGCAACTCTTCAACTCTGGAACTCTGAAACTCTGGAACTCTCGTATTGGGGAACCCTCTCAAAGTCTGGCACTCTCGAACTCAGGAACTCTCTCCCTTACTCTGAAACTCTCGTACTCGGGAACCCTCTGAAACTCTTCCACTGTGGAACTCTCTCTTACTCTGTAACCCTGAAACTCTTGAACTCAGGAACCCTCTCCCGGGGTTCCTTGGGCGGAGCCAAGAGGGCCAGCAAAATTAACAGGACTGATCCAATTCTCTTGGCGGGGGAGGACTAGAACAAACCAATGTAAAGCATACGACAAGAAATAGTGTGCATTATTATATCTTCTCAATAAAAAAACAAAACATTTTAAAATCAAAAGGTGTGATGTCTGCAGCTTTGCTTTCTCAGGACTGATGATATGTGGTTGTATATGGATTATAGAATTCTTTTTTCTACTGCTATGAAATTTCATAGGAATTCTGATAAGGAGTGCATAGAATCTATAGACTGCTTTGGGCGGTGTGGATACTTAGATGATATTGTCTTCTAATTCATGAATAATATGGAATGACTTCCCATTTGTTTTTGTTTTCATCATTTTTTATAGTTTCCATTATCCTGCATCTTTTGTTTCTAATTAAGTTTGTTCTGAAGTATCTTGTTCAAAAGAATGGTATTGTAAATGAGATTATTTTCCTGTTTTCCTTTTCAGATGACTTACTGCTAGTGTACAGAAATGTTTATGTATTTTGATTTTTGTATGCTATACTTTTAATGAATTCATGTATTGGTTTTATTCTAACAGTTTTTAAAAATTTCTTTATTGGGGAATTAATGGCTTATAGTCAATAGTAAAATACAATAGTTTGTACATGTGTAACATTTCTTAGTTTTCCATATAACAATTCAACCCCCACTAGGTCCTCCTCTGCCATCATGTTTCAGGAATGAGACCCCCCCCCCACCCTAGACCCCAGAGTCTTTTACTTTGGTGCAAGACAGCAATTCCAGTCCAAGTGTTTTCCCTTCTGTTCTTATTTTTCAACTTCTGTCTATGAGTGAGATCATCCCATATTCATCTTTCTCTTTCTGACTTAATCTCACTAACATGATTTCTTCAGGCTCCATTCAAGATGGGGTGAAGAAGGTGAATTCACCATTTTAAATAGCTGAGTAGTATTCCATTGTGTATATAGGCCACAACTTAGTCAACCATTCATCTATTATTGGATACCTGGGATGCTTCCAGGTTTTGGCTACTATAAATTGTGCTGCTATGAACATAGGTATACACAAATCTTTTTGGATGGGTATGTTTGATTCCTTAGGATATATCGCTATGAGAGGAATTGCAAGGCTATAGGGCAGGTCCACTTCTAGCCTTCTGAGAGTTCTCCAGGTTGTTCTCCACAGAAGTTGGACCCGTTTACGTTCCCTCCAGCAGTACAGATGGGTTCCTTTGCCCCCAGAACCTCTCCAGCATTTGTTGCTGCTACTTTTTCTGATGTATGACATTCTCACAGGAATGACGTGGTATCTAATTGTTGTCTTTATTTGCATTTCTCTGACAGTCAATGACTTGGAACATTTTTCATATGTTTATTGGCCTTTGGGATCTCTTCTGTGGTGATATTCTGTTCATATCTCTCCCCATTTTTGGATGAGGTTATTTGTTTTCTTGTTGCTAAGTCTGGTGAACTTTTAATATTTTTTGGTTATTAGCCTCTTGTCTGATGTATGGCATGTAAAGATCTTTTCCCATTCTGTAAAAGATCTTTTTGTCAGGGTGCTGGTTTCTTTTGCTGTGCAGAAGCTTTTTAATTTGATGTAGTCCCATTGGTTTGTTTTTATTTTAATCTTCTTCATAATTGGATTCATATCATTGAAGATGCCTTTAAAATTCAGACAGAAAAGAGTTCTGCCAGTGTTTTCCTCTAAGTATTTGATAGTTTCTGGTCTAACATCCAAGTCCTTGACCCATTTGGAATTTGCTTTTGTGTTTGGTGAAATATAGTGGTTCAGTTTCATTCTTCTGCATATTTCAGCCCATTTTTCTAACACCATTTGTTGAAGAGACTCTACTTTCCCCATTTAATAGTCTGGGCACTCTTGTCAAAGATTAGATGTCTCTATCTGTGAGGGCTTACTTCTAGGATCTCAATATTATTCCACTGGTCAGTGTGTCTATTTATGTTCCAATACCAAGCAATTTGGTTACAATGGGCCTATGGTATTATTTGAGATCTGGGAGTATGATGCCTCCAGTTCTGTTCTTTCTTCTCAAGATTGTTTTGGCAATTCTAGGTACTTTCTGGTTCTGGATAAACATTTATAGCTTTTGTTCTATTCTCCTTAAAAAATTAGTTGGGATCTTGGTAGGGATTGCATTAAATTTGTATATGGCTCTGAGTAGTATATTCATTTTGATGATGTTAATTCTTCCAACCCATGAACATGGATTATCTTTTCACTTCTTAGTGTCTTTGTCTATTTCCCTGAATAGTGACTCATAATTTTCTTATTATTATTTCTTTATTGGGGGATTACTATTTTACAGTTGACAGTAAATACAATAGTTTGTACATGCATAACAATTCCCAGTTTTCTGCATAACAATACAACCCCCACTAGGTCCTCTGCCATCCTGTGACTCATAATTTTCAGTATATAAGTCTTTTACTTCTTTGGTTAGGTTTATTCCTAGAAATTTTATTGTTTTTGTTGCTAGAGGAAAAGGGATTGATTTCTAGATTTCTTCTTCTAACTTAGTATTTACATAGAGGAATACCACTGACTTTTGTATGTTAATTTTGTAGCCTAACACCTTACTATATTGCCTGATAATTTCCAAAAGCTTCTTGCTGGATTCCTCAGGTTTTTCCAACGTATACTATTATGGATTCCTCAGGTTTTTCCAATGTATACTATTATATCATCTGCAAATAGTGAGAGTTTGACTTCTTCTCTTCCAATCTATATCCCTTTAATTCCTTGCCTCATTGCTATGGCAAGAACTTCTAACACTATGCTGAATAATAATGGTGATAATGGGCAGCCCTGATCTGAGGGGGAATGCTTCCAGTTTTTCACCATTGAGTATGATGTTGGCTGTAGGTCTGCTATATATGGACTCTACTATCTTGAGGAATTTTCCATCTATTCCCATTTTTTGTAGTGTTTTGATCATTAAGTGATGTGGATTTTTGTCAAAGGTTTTCCCCAAGTCTATTGATATAATCATGTGGTTTATAATCTTGCTTTTATTGATGTAGTGTATCAAATTGATTTATTTACATATATTAAACCAATCTTGCATCCCTAGGATAAATCCCACTTGGTTTTGATGAACAGTCTTTTTAATATACTGCTGTGTCTTATTGGCTAGAATTTTGTTCAATATTTTATCATCTGTGTTCATCAGAGATACTGATGTGTAGTTTTTTTTAATATTTATTTATTTATTCCCTTTTTCTGCCCTTGTTGTTTTACTGTTGTAGTTATTATTGTTGTTGTTATTGATGTTGTTGTTGTTGGATAGGACAGAGAGAAATGGAGAGAGGAGGGGAAGACAGAGAGGGGGAGAGAAAGATAGACACCTGCAGACCTGCTTCACTGCTTGTGAAGCAACCCCCCTGCAGGTGGGGAGCTGGGGGCTCGAACTGGGATCCTTACGCTTGTCCTTGCACTTCGCGCCACCTGCACTTAACCCACTGCGCTACTTCCTTCCTTCTTTTCTTTCTTTCTTTCTTTCTTTCTTTCTTTCTTTCTTTCTTTCTTTCTTTCTTTCTTTCTTCCTTTGTTGTTGTATCCATGTCTGCTTTTGGTATCAGGGTGATGGTGGCTTGATAGAAGCTGGAAGGGAGTATTCCTGTGTCTTCGATCTTTTGGAAGAATTTTAAAAGTAGAGGAATTAGCTCTTCCTTGAAGATTTTTGTAGAATTCATTTGTAAAACCATCTGGTCCAGGACTTTTGCTCTTGAGAAGGTTTTTGGTAACTTTCAATTTCTTTGACTGTTATTGTCCTGTTTATATTTCTAGTTCCTATTTGTTTAATTTTGTAAGTTTGTAGGTATCTAAGAACTCATCCATTTCTTCCAAGTTCTCTAGCTTGGTGCCATATAATTGTTCATAGAAGCCTTGCATGATATTTTGGATTTCTGTGGTGTCTTTGTGATATATCCTCTTTCATTTACAAGCCTATTTATTTGAGTCCTCTCCTTTTTTTTTTTTTTTTTTGTGAGTCTGGCTAAGGGTTTATTGATTGTGTTTACTCTTTTGAAGAACCAACTTTAAGCTTTGTTGATTTTTTTGTATGGTTCTCTTATTTTCAATGTTATTTATTTCTGTCCTAATTTTAGTTATTTCAGTATTTCTGGTTGCTTCATTCCTCTTCTTTTAGGTATTTAAGCTGTACAGTCAGGTTGCTTATTTGAGCTTTTTCTTGTTTCCTAATGTGTGCTTGTATGGCTATGAACTTCCCTCTCAGTACTGCCTTAGCTGTGTTTCAAATATTTTGATAGCTGTGTCTTCATTTTCATTGAATTCTTGAAACATTTTGATTTCTTCCTTAATTTCCTCTTTGACCTAGTAATTCTTAGTGTACTGTTGAGTTTCCATATTTTGGATCTATTACCAATTTTTTGTTTGTTGTTAAGTGTAAATTTAATTCTACTATGGTCTGAGAAGATCCTTGGGATGATTTCAGTGCTCTTGAATTTGTTGACAGTGTCTTTGTGGCCTAACATGTAGTCTATCCTTGAGAATGACCCATGTGGACTTGAATAGAATGTGTATTCCAGTTTCTTGGAGTGAGTTTGATAGCTAGCCTGAAGTTGGATATATGTATATGTATATATATTGTCTGAGGAAAATGGTGTTAGAGTAGAGAAAAGGGCCAGAAAGTTGGATTAGGACAGTGAGTAGTTCTAATTCCTGAAAAAAAAAAAATCTGTGGATGTTGGGTAGTATGCCACCTCCCCCTGGCTTCTGCTTAACCATATGCCTATATAGGGATTTACTGATCCCATTCAAAGCTTTGGTCTATTTACATAAATCACTTTTACATTTACATAAAGCACTCCCTCCAGGGCATTGGTGGTTCAGTGATAGGATTCTCGCCTGTTCCGCCCCCTCCTTGTCACACTCTGATTTTCACCAGTCACTTTTCTCTCCACCCTCTCTATATCACATCCTATTTCCACCCTACCTGGAGAGTATAAAAACAGCTGCTCTTCTGATTAAAGACACTTGGAAATTGCTTTCCGGCTCCGAGAGTTCCAGAGTGTATCTCCTGCGGAAGTTAGTGCTGCACGAGTTCCTGATCCCTCTCCCACGCAGCAACCTAGATCGGCTCCAGTTGAGTTCTCTCTAAGCCAGAGAGCACTAGCTCGGGAAGAAGTACCCTCAGGCTATCCCGGCATGTGGATACAATTAACTATTTATTGTCATCCACCTGCCCCAGAGCCTGGTAACCTCTGAGCTCATGGTCACATCTGGGAACACTGCAGGCTGCACTCATTTCAGGACCACTCTTCCTCGAGTGGCAGGTCAGGATACCCCAATCTCCCTTCGGGGACTCAGGCTATCTCTACTGTCGCTGCTTTATGGTGAGGGCAAGGTCCTTGGAGGGCCCACAAGAAAGCTTATGATGATGTTCCTGATGTAAGTGACAATCCCCTCTCTGTGACCCTGTGTTTCTGAATACTAATTTCTGAGGGAATTATTCACCTTTTTACCCTAATTCATCAGGAGAACAATGTGAAAGGCTCCTACTATATAGCCTCACCTTCAGACCACTTAAATAGTGGAAGTGTAGATTTTCTCCTGAGCCTGTTCTCTGTCCCCATCCCCCCCCCCATTTTAGTGTAGTGCTTCCCTGCTGCTGTTCCAGCCCCTGAAAGGTAAAATCAATGGAGACCCACAGCTGTAAATTGGTGAAGTTTAGGTGAGACTTCAACACCCCACCCTCTCAACTTGACAGGTCATCTAGGTGATCTACCCTTCCCTTCCCTTCCCTTCCCTTCAGCAGTCTTTTTATTGATAAAACTGAGACCGGAGGTGGTGTATCAACTGGCAAACTGCCGGACTGGTACCAGTGGCTCCCAAGTAGTTACGTACGGGCTTTTATCCCTAGGAATCTCTCCTTAAGCCCAGCTCTGTTCATGAACCACAGTGTTTGCACTCACTCCTGGCTTGGAGGGTTCCCAAAGTAATTTATTCCTACCTTGTTCTCAGGTGATCCCCTTTGCTATTCCTGGTTAATCTGGGAGAGCAAAACAGCTGTTGATACTCCAAAGCCACACTTCCAGAAGTGATGACTCATATCCTGACAGTTTTTTTTTAATTTCTTTGTTGGGGAATTAATGTTTTACATTCGACAGTAAATACAATAGTTTATACATGCATACTGACAGTTTTTTTAATGAAGTTCTTTTTTTTAATTGAACAGTACTTTGTGAGACTATAAGTTAATAGGAGTGTATATTAACACCATTCCCACCATCAAAGGTCTGTGTCCCATTTCCCCCCATCCCCATCCCAGTGAAGCTGAACATCTACCCTCATCCTCCATCTAGAGATTTTTATTTTGGTGCCCTACTCCAAATTTAATGAAGTTCTTAAGGCTTTTTGCACATGAGATGATTTCATTTGCAAGCAAGGACAATTTTACTCCTTTTAGCCTACTTGTATATGCTGTGGTTCTTTTTTTAAATGACTGATCTAGGACCTCCAGTGTCGTGTTGAAGTGGTGAGAATGGGCACTTTCCCTGGTCCAGACCTTCATAAGAAAGCTTTCAGATTTTCACTATTAAATTTGATGCTAGCTGTGGATTTTTCATATATGGCCTTTCTTATGAAGAGGTATTTCCAAAGTATGTTATATGGTCATAATAATCAAAGGAATATTATTCTGGCATATACAATAGACAGTCTATGGTATGGTATTCACATGTATACATAGTAGAACAGACAAACATACATGAATGGCACAGAAATAAATCCACATGTGGTCAATATTCAAAATATATAAATATTGCCCAATTGAATCATAGCAAAAAATCTTAATAACTTGATGAAAACATGGGTTTTGCAGTAGACATTTATCCAAAGAAGACCTATGAATCATCAGTGGGTGGATGAAAAGACACCCAGTGTCACAAGTCATCAGGAAAATGCAAGATGAACCTACAGTGAGCTAGAACATCACTTCAGTCAGGATGACTACTATCAAAAACCCAGTGAGAGAAGAATCAACATGGACAGGGGCCTAGGTGGTGATGCACCTAGTTAAGTACACACTCAGCCATGTGCAAAGACCCAGGTTCACACCACTGGTCCCAGCCCACAGGGGGAAGCTTCATGAGCAGTGGGGAAGAACTTCAAGTGACTTTCTTTTTTATCTTCTTCTCTCTCTCCCCTCTATCCCTTCTCAATTACTGTCTGTCCTATCAAAGAAAAGAAAGGAAGAAAAAAATAGCCACTGGGAGCAGCAGACTTGTCATGCAGGTATCATCTCCATCCATAATCCTGGTGGCAATAAAATAGTAAAATCAACAAGGATGTGCACACTTGCACACATGAGACTGCCATAGAAAGCAGTACAGAGGGAGTCGGGCAGCAGGTTAAGCGCATGTGGTGCAAAGCGCAAGGACTGGTGGAAGGATCCCAGTTCAAGCCCCAGGCTTCCCACCTGCAGGGGAGTCGCTTCACAAGCAGTGAAGCAGGTCTGCAGGTGTCTTTCTCTTCCCCTCTGTCTTCCCCTCCTCTCTCCATTTCTCTCTCCTATCCAACAACAATGACATCAATAACAATAATAAAAAATAAGAAGGGCAACAAAAGAGGACGTAAATAAATAAGTAAGTAAGTAAATAAATAAATAAAAAAGAAAGCAGCACAGAGAAACCTCCAAATAGTGTAACTAGAACTAGTAGTTGTGTTTATGGGTATTGTGTTCCCAAAGTATTAAAATTAGGGCCTCAATTCCATGCCTACAGTAGTCACCATTTTCACAATAACTGAGATACAGACACCACCCAAAAATCCATCGATCAGTAGATGGGTAAAGATAACTTGCTATCCAAAGCAACGATTGCCACCTCAACATGCTTCACCTCAGACTGTATCCAGAGACTTCACGTGTGGAATGACAACCCTTCAGCTTCATTACTCGGGTGAGACCTTTCCTTTTATAGTACACTCTAATTTCATCTCAGGTAGTTCACTTTCTAACAAAGTCCCATAACCTAGATATACACCAGTTTCTGTGAGAGAGAGCTTATGTGCATACGTATCCATAAACTACTGCAAAATATGTACCTGAAAGCAGAAGTACACTAGAGTTTGCAGTGAGTACCTCCCTAACACTTCCTCTCCACTATTCCAAGCTTGGGATCCATGATTGCTCAACAAATTGTTTGGCTTCATATGTTAACTCTCTTTTCAATCACCAGGTTCCAGATGCCACCAGGATGCTGGCTAGGCTTCCCTGGATTGAAGACCCCACCAATGTGTCCTGGAGCTCAGCTTCCCCAGAGACACACCTTACTAGGGAAAGAGAGAGGCAGACTGGGGGTATGGACCGACCAGTCAACGCCCATGTTCAGCAGGGAAGCAATTACAGAAGCCAGACCTTCTACCTTCTGCAACCCTCAACGACCCTGGGTCCATGCTCCCAGAGGGCTAGAGAATGGGAAAGCTACCATGGGAGGGGGTGGGTTATGGGGATTGGGTGGTGGGAATTGTGTGGAGTTGTACCCCTCCTACCTTATGTTTTTGTTCACTAATCCTTTCTTAAATAAAAAAATTTAAAAAAAAGATAACTTGCTATCTGTATCTATTAACTATTGAATAAATCATGCCATAATTATCTATGTTTTTCTATGCAAAAGTATGTCATGACTTTCCCAATAAATATTTACCTATCATACCATTCAGCCTTAAAGAGAAAGAAGAAAATTCTTCTGTAGGTACCAAGTATAGGAGCCTTGAAGACATTACACTAAGTAAAATATGACAATTAAGAAAAGCAAATACTGCTTGAGTCTACTCACATGGTATATCTAGGGCAGTCACTTTCACAGACACAGAAAGTGCACTGGTGGTTTCTAGGGAGAGAGAAAATGAAGAATTCCTTAGCAAAAGCATAAAGTTTCAGTTAAGCAAAACTAAGACTCATTGTGGAATCTGCTTACGGCACTGTCCCTGTGACCAGCAATGCTGTTTCAGCAACTGACAGTTTTGCCAAGATGTCCTGTTGTGTCCTTACTCCACAACTTCTGTTTTTAAGATGAAGTCTAGAGAAGACAGCCTTAACTGCCCCCTTCTCCCCTCATATGAGGTATCTGGGGTTGGGGACGTAGGGACCCTGCATTGGTAACATCTGATTCAGTCTATCTGGGTTGGGGGGAGGATGTGGATCCACCCCTCTACCCCCATCTTTCCACCTACAACGGGACAAATGAGAACCAGAGGCCCCAGGCCTTCCAGGGAGGTCTGATCTGACAGCTTTCTCTCTCCTGCAATAATGAACTGACACTGGATAGTCTGTAATCACCAGCCAGTCTCTCCTCCTGATCCTGGCCTGGTTCAATCAGCTCAGTCAGGGCCCCGGGAATGAGGCGAGATCTCTGGATGTGTAGCTTTCTGTTCCTCAGAGCCCCTAAATGCATTCCAGCTCCCCAGATCCTGAGCCAATCACTTTGCCTGCATATATATATATTTTTAATGACCGACTGAGCTTGTTGGTTTCAATTTCCTTTACCTAAAAATATCTTGGAATATATTTATGCTCGTGGTCTGGAAAGCTGGTGGCACTGTCACATGGTCATGAGGAGAAAAGGCATTCTTTTTTATGTGTAAATTTTTACTAGTGATTTACACGATTTTAAGATAACAGGGGTATATTTCCACACCCCATCTACCACCAACATAGTAAAGGCCTTATATGACAAGCCCATGACTAACATCATACTCAGTAGGGAGAAACTATACTATAGTTTAATTATAGGCCTTTCCTATACTAAACTAGAGTACAAGGAAATACTATGCTCCATACTGTGTAGAGAAAAATTATATATAGTAGGAGAAAACAGAAACCTTTCCCCATAAAACCCAGAACTGATCCAGGGTGTCCTTCCTTACCTACCATTATCATCCAACATAGTCCTAGAGGTCCACATGAGTACAATCAGACAAGAAAAGAGATACCAAAGGATTGCATATTGGAAAGGAAGACATTAAGCTATCACTATGTGCAAATGGCATGATAATATACCTATAAAACCTCCAAAGACTCCATCAAAGAAGCTACTTGAGACTATCAATAAATTCAATAGAGCTGCAAGATACAAAAATCAATACATATAAGTCTGTGACATGTGTATATACATGAATTTTTAATTTCCCTGAAAACCCCAGATCATTTTCAGCTAGGACAAAACCTGTTGCTCTTCTGGGTGGAGGGGTTAGTCAGTGCTGGCTGTAGCCTGGTTGTACCGATGGACCCTCTTGGGAGTCAGGGGGCTACAGTCTATGTGATAGTGTTCACCACAAGGGCAGAAGCAGGGAGCTGGGATGGGAAGGACTTTGGAGTCTTAGAATGAGTCCTGTTCTAAAACTTTCCTGATTTATAGAAAAGCTGGTGCTTGTTCTCCTAGTTCTCTTCTAGCACATTTGGGGAGTATTAGGTTGTTCTTCCCTGGACCAGTAGTTTTAAAGGAATCAGAGGGACACAGGCTAAGCAATGTCCCTGAAGGTGGTTCTGGGTGACTGTATGGGGACCAAGGTAGCCAGAAGTGGGCTGGCTCTTGGGGCTCTTTTAGAATATTGTTCTGTTGCCATTGGACTTTCTATTTTGCAAACTGTCTCTTATTCTTGCTTTCTCTCTCACTTTTTCTTTTAAAAATATTTTATTTATTTTCTTTTTAATGAGATAAAGAAATACAGAGAGGAAGACATAGAAAGGCCAGAGCACTGCTCAGTTCTGCATCCCTGATTGTAATTAGAATAACCACTCTATACTCCTTGTCTGCTGATTTCAGTACCTGGATCTACTTTCATTGTCTTTTCAAGTGAAAAGACAAATGGGGAAAAAAGCAAGATTATAAGATTATAGGATACACACATATACACCACATTTTTCTATTTTTCTTATGTTGAGTTATAGTTTAAAACTGTATCCTGGACATTGTGAAGGCACTGTGGTATTCTTAGTGAGTGTGTTGATTTTTGCTCTAGCTTGAACTGCACAAAGCTCTTTCCAGGGCAACAATCTCAGCTGAGTCGGTTCATCCTGAGATGGGCAGCTTGGAGCCTGCCCCCGTCCCACACAGGGATGTGGTAGAGTTTATGTTTAGACCTCAGTTTCTCCCTTCCTTTTCCAGCAGCTGAAGTTTCCCTGAGATTGTCCTCTTGTTCCTGAAGCCAGAAATGCAATGGGGTTCCTATCTGTCCCATAGTAGCCCACTAGGATGCTCCCAGCTTGGTATTTGCTCAGGCTGACCTCTAACCGTCTCCTGCTGAAAAGTCATAAAAATGGGAGACAATTTGTACTACAAGCTTTCTTCCAAATGTCAGCTTCCCTTCCAAAGGCAAAGTATTTCTGGTTTTGTTCACATGCCTTGGTCTACAGAATGTTGTACCTTCAAAATTGCATCCAGAGGTAATAGTAGTGATCATTAGACTCTTGCTTTTTTAATTTTACTATTTTTAGAATGTGGCCTTCTTTTGTCAACATTATCTCGTGTTTGCAAGATGGCTATTGCAGTTTAAGCCACCATGTTAACATTCCAGCCTGGAAGAAGGGTGAAGGGAGGACAACAGATGGTTTTCAACTGCCTTGGCCACCTCTGAAGAAAGGGTTTCCCCATAATTCTGCTCTTAACAACCTCCATCTATACTCCATTGGTCAGGATTGAATTGCAAACTTATGAGTAAAACATAGTAAGAAAGCTGAGCACTGTGCTATTTCCAAGCTAAGTCTACTAGAAAGGAGACAGAGTAGTTCTCAGGAATCTGACCCCTTTCATAGAAATCCAATAAAGATCAAACATGCGTGT
Source organism: Erinaceus europaeus (assembly GCF_950295315.1). Lineage (NCBI taxonomy): Eukaryota > Metazoa > Chordata > Mammalia > Eulipotyphla > Erinaceidae > Erinaceus > Erinaceus europaeus. The sequence goes on from NC_080162.1 coordinate 142,963,041, forward strand.
TGCCTACCTAACGCTACCCCTAGAACCTAGGAATTGCTCCCTAAGTGTTGCTCCTTTAATACTGAATGGAGTTCACAATCACCACTGTTCAGGGGATAGTGGAAATCCTAAGAAGGCAGACTAGACCAATTAGGAATGGAGCATCAGGGTGGCTTTTTGGAGACAGAGACCCCAAGATAGATAAGTACTACTAGCCAGACAAGAGAGGAGTCACACTAAGCAAATGCTTGGCATGAAGAAGTATCCTGATGTGTGTTGGGATGTACTGACCTTCCATACAGACTGCAGAATGGCCCATGGAGAGGAGCAAGAGGATGCAGAGCAGTGATGATTGACCTGCAGTGCCCAAAAGAATGTCCAGCACACAGTGTGTGTGGCCAGGCAACAGTCAAGTTGGAGCTGTGCATTCCCACACATGCATGCACACATGAGTCTGAGGTCTACACTCCTCAGAGCCCCATGGGAATGCAGCCTGGTGTGTAGGAAGCAAGCCTGGAGCTGGGCACTGCAGGCTTTCCTCTCTCAGGGAGTTCAGGGCACAGACAGAAAGCCGCGGGGTCACTGTGGTTTTCCCAAGAGATCTGGGTCCCCTTGTCCCCCATAACTCTTCCCGAAGATAGGGCCTTTGAAAAACATGCTTGACAAGTTTGGTCAAACAGGAAGACATGAGCTGATAGTGTGAAGAGGTGGTGGGTGGGATGCTGCCTGAACCTTTTCCAGCCTTCTCTTCCTTCCTCCCTCCAGCCAGGTTTGTTCCTGAACTCCCAGACCCCTCCGGAGGTGGATATGGGAGGAGGGGGTGCAACTAAGTACCAGATGTTCTGGTGTTTGTGGGTTTTGCCTCTACTTTTGCCCTTCTTTTGTGGATAAGGCATTCATGCAGTGTCAGCCTTACAATGTCAGCCACTTGTCAGTCCCACTGTCTGCCCTACAGTGTCAGTCCACAGTGCCAGTCTACAATATAAGCCCTGTAGCATCAGCCCTATAGTGTCAGCCTCCAGTATCGGCTGCGACTTTCTTCCTTATCTCAAACTTTTTCTTCTGACTGCTTCTGCAAGCTCACATGTTCCTGACCATTGCTCCTGACCCTATCTACAGTACCTTGCTCAATTCAGTTCATGCTTATTACATGCCTCTGAGGTGCTGGGGCCCTGTCCAGAAATGTGGGATGTATGTGCTGATAACATTTAAGATCCACCTTCTTAGAGAATTTCCATCAGAAAGTTAGCTATAGTCACATTGCTTTATGCTAACTTTCCAAAACTAACCTTGCACAATGGAAGTTTTGTGCAACTTGACTACATTTCCCTTCATTTCTCCTTCTGCAAAGTCCCGGCTAATTATGATTTAGCTGTTTCTATGAGTTTGAGTGTTCAAGAGTCTACATAAAGTGGTATTGTACAGTATTTGTCTTTCTGCATGTGGTTTCTTTTCTTTATTTGTGGGTGGGGGAGAGAAACAGACTAGAGCACCATTCAGCTCTGGCATGAGCACACGGAGGGAGGAACCCAACACCTCATGCATGCAGGTCCTGTGCCCTGCACAGAGCAGTCTCCCACCCCCTGTGCATGGATTTTGCCACATAGCACAATGTCTTCTAGGTGCACCAAAGGTCCAGGATTTTCTTCATTTAAAAAACTGAACAGTAAGACACATCACATCTCCCTATCCATTCAACCACAGAAGGCATTGTTCTCTTACTCCTGAGTGTAGCCCAAGTGGGGAAAGGGAGGGAGCAGACTTAGCCAGGTGTAGGGAGAGTATTTCAACACACAGCATCCAGACTGCAGATGGGCTCTCTCCACCAAGAACTTCACTATCTCCACACCTCAGTTTCTTCGCCTGGATAGTGCACCTGCTTTACCATGTTCATGACCCAGGTTCAAACCTAGTCCTCACTGCACCAGGGGAAGCTTCAGAACTGCAGTGTCTTTCTCTCTCTCCCTCTGTGTCTTTGTCTCTTTTTCTGTCTGAAAAATGCAGCCTCTGCAGGGCACAAAACCTGTCTAACACCAGGCCATATGCCTTGCTGTGGCGCCCTCTCCTGGAAAGATTGAAGCAATACATCTTTCCCTCCTTCAAAGGAGAATCGGGCAGTTTCAGTCAAGTGTATTCAGAGAGAGAGAGGAGAGATAAATTTTATTTCTTTTTTAAAATAAATCTTTTATTTATAAAATGGAAATATTGGCAAGACCATAGGATAAGAGGGGTACTATTCCACACAATTCCCACCACCAGAACTCTGTATCCACTCCACTCCACTCCACTCCACTCCACTCCACTCCACACCATTCCACTTCCTTTTTTTTTTGCCTCCAGGGTTATTGCTGGTGCTCAGTGCCTGCACTACAAATCCATTGCTCCTGGAGGCTATTTTTCCCTTTTTGTTGCCCTTGTTGTTTTATCATTGTTGGTATTATTACTGTTATCACTGTCATTGTTGTTTGATAGGACAGAGAGAAAGGGAGAGAGAAGGGGAAGACAGAGAGGGGGAGAGAAAGACTGACATCTGCAGACCTGCTTCACCACCTGTGTTCACCTACCTGCAGGTGGGGATCCAGGGGCTCGAACCAGGATCCTTATGCTGGTCCGTGCACTTTGGGCCATGTGCATTTAACCTACTGTGTTATCGTCTGGCCCCCTTCACTATTCTTTATCCCTTTAGGAGTATGGACCCAGGATCATTATGGGGTGCAGAAGGTGGAAGGTCTGGCTATAATTGTATCCCCGCTGAACATGGGCATTGGCAGGTCAACCCATACTCCCGGCCAAGAGAGATACTGTCTGACTGTGTGTGTGTGTGGTGGGTGGGTGGGACCCCAGCTGAGCTGTGGAGCACCTGCTTGGTCTGCAGAGTGTTGGTCAGTTGGGAAACCCTGCTCCTGGCCATGACAGGAGGCAGCTGCCAGTTTGTCTGCAGGAAGAGGACTTGCCTACAACAGAAAGGTCCATCTCCCAGATGGACCTGGTGTTTGGAGCTTCTGGGCTGCTAAACTCTCCTAGTACAGGACTGACTTCTGAGGGGATTCTTGGCCAGGACGTGAGCTGTGCTAAGCAGGACCCCGAGGGCAAGAAACTTGGTTTTCTTGTTTGTTTATCTTATCAGATAGAGGCAGAGATGCAGAGGGTGTGAAACAGGCCACATCACTAAAGTTTCCTTCAATGCAAAAAGGACCTTGCTCAAATCTGGGCCTTGTACATGGCAAAGCAGTGCACTACCCAGGTGAGCTATCTGGCCCAGCTCAGCCTGGGTTTTTGAACCTTCCAAGAAGTTCCTCTTCCTTCAGTCCTAGGCGACAGCTCAGTCACTAGACTCCATCAGAGCCACTTATCATTCAGGAGCAATGGGGTTGCTTGGGGGACAGTGGGCACTGAGACTCCCCAATCTAGAGTTCAAGGGTCATCAGGAAGATCATTCTGGAGAGGAGGATTTAGATTGTTTGTTGTTGTTTGTTTGTTTGTTTTGTTTTTCAGAGCAGGGGTCTTGAACATGTGTGTGATTTCAACTTACTCCTGGCTCACTTTTTCATTCAAATAGTGAGACAGAGAGGGCAGGAGAGATACTCTAGCAACAGAGCTTCTGTGGGTCCCATAGGAATTTCTGTATGGTGTCAGGGCTCAAACTCAGACCTTTCAAGTGACACTCACAAGCAAGCTCTCAGGCCCATTAGTGTGGTTTGGCCTGCCTTCCTTCCTTCCCTCCTTCCTCCTTTCCTTCCTCCCTCCCATCCTTCTTTCTTTCATTTCCTTTTCTTTCTTTCCTTTCTTTCTCTCCCTTCCTTCCTTCCTTCCTTCCTTCCTTCCTTCCTTCATTCATTCATTCATTCCTTCTTTCCTTTTCCAAGTTAGCATCTCATACCAGTTCCTTGACATGTCCATGGTGGGAAGTGGCCTGAGAACAGGCCGCTGGTCAGTCTGGGCTCCGTGTTGTCCAACAGTGATTGTTAGCTGTGAGCCCTCTCACTGTAAAGTACTCTGACCTGGATTACAAAGTTCAGGAGCCATGAGACAGAGTCCACCCAGCAAAGGCAGCCATAGCAGCCATACCAGGAATAGGCCAGGGTGCTGCCAGGGAGGCCTCTGTACCCCTGCAGCACCTCGGACTGGTGGCAAGAACCCCAACACCTGCTGGATGGTGAGCAAAGGAGAAGGGGACACCTGAGCTTCAGAGCAGCTTCAGGCCACACTGCTTGTCCCCCAGAGGAGGACATGGGGTGGTGCCTGAGGGAGAGGTGACCACACTGTCTCCACTCTCATGCCTTCCTAATAATGATAGCAACAGTTACATGACTCCCATTATTTAATTTTTCAATATTGTACTTTATTGTAATTAACAAGAGATATTGGGGTCCAGGTGGTGGTGCACCAGGTTAAGTACATATGTTACAATGTGCAGGAATCTGAGATCAAGCCCTTAGCTCCCACCAGCAGTGAGGGAAGCTTCACAAGCAGTAAAGTAGTGCTGCACATATCTCTCTATCTCCCTCTGCCTTCTCAATATTCTCTCTGTCTTTATCCAATAAGTAAATAAAAATTTAATTAGAGAAAAAAATAACTTTAAAAAATGAGAGATATGGAAAGAAAGAGAGACCAGATCCCTGCTCAGCTCTGGCTTATAGTGGTTCTGGAGATGGAACCCAGGATTTGGAATCTCAAGCATGAAAATCTGTTGCACCATCATTGTGATGCCTGACTCCTTTTAAAAAAAGTCCCAACTAAGTGCAGTGTGTGTGTGTGTGTGTGTGTGTGTGTGTGTGTGTGTGCGCCTGTCTCTAAGACCTTGACGCTAATCATGGGGAGGCAGTGCACAGAACGTTAGTGATGAATGCGGTGTGGAAGTGTACCTCTGCAATCTTATAATCTTGTAGCACATTTTTTTTTAATCACTGGTAAAATGTTTAAGAAGACCTCTATGTTCTGGGCCAGGAAAACAGCTCACTTGGATAGTGTGGTGCTTTGCCATGTGCATGGCCCAGGTTTGAGCTCAGCTCCCACTGACCTGGAGGAATCTTTGGTGCTGTGGCCTCTTCCCATCTCGCTGCCTCGGTCTCTTTGTAATTATCTGAAGAAGCCATCCCAGAGCAGTGAATCCTTAGAGACAACCAACAAGGAGAAGAAAAGTTCTATATTCTATGCATATTTTGTATGTGTAAACATTTCTCTTTTTTATTAGTGATTGAATATTGGTTTACAAAAGTTTAAGATAACAGGTACAATTCCACACCTTTCTTACCACCAGAGTTCTGTGTCCCCATTCTTTCCATTGGAAACTGCAGTAATTCTCCCAAGGTTGTTGGTATGCTTCTAATTCTGCTTCTGTTTCATTGGTTTAATCCTCCCTGCTTAACACTGTATTCTATTTACATAACCACTGTTAACTAAGTACCGCCCTGCCTGCAGGGCATTGGTTTAATCCCCACTGGTTCATGATGTCTTTTTGCTCCGCCCCCTCTCCTAATACACCCTGATTTCCACCAGCCTTTTTTCGCTCCACCCTCTCTATGTCACATCCTGTTTCCACCCTACTTGGTGAGTATATATAAAGACAGGATTGTGATTAGAGATAGCTTAGATTGCTCTCCATTCCACATGAATAAAGTCTGAACTATGTACCACTCAGCCATGAGTCTCTGGTCGTCTCTCTCTCCCGCCCACAAAGTTAGCTAGCCCAGTATAATGGCGCCCTGAACAGGGACTGGCACAAGGTCACAGATATGGGCTGAATATTATATATATATACATATTATATATAATATATATTACATATATATTATATAGGGATCCTTCTGTTTTTGTCCCTTGCTTCCTCTGGACCAGCTCTGCCAGGGAAAGCTCAAGCTCAAGGTCATGTGAATGGTCCCTAAACTGTCTTTCATCCCGGCTCTGTGGTTGTTAGTGGGGTGAGACAGGGCAGGGCAGAGCTGCTCATAGTGAAGCACAATATATGTATCCCCCCCTTTTTTTTTCTATAGTCCTGCCTTTTCCTCCTTCCTTTCTTTTTTTAAAGACATATATATATATATATATATATATATATATATATATATATGTCTTAAAGAGAATATATATATGGCATATATATATTCTCCATATATATATATATATGGAGAGAGAGAGAGAGAGAAATTGAAAGGTGAGAAGAAGGGAAAGAAAGAGAGAGAAAGAGAGAGAGAGAGAGAGATGCGAGCAGCACTGCTTCACCAGTTGCAAAGCTTTGCCCCTGCCATTTGGGGACCAGGAGCTTGAATCCAGATCCTTGCACACTGGAACATGTGTGCTCAACCAGTGTGCCACTGATAGGGAATTTCCAAAAATGTTAGCCTTAGAATATACATATAATATGTGCTTATAATATTGATAAGACCATAGGATAAGAGGGATACAATTCCGTATGATTCCCACCACCAGAGTTCCATATCTCATTCCCTCCCTTGAAAGCTTTCCTATTCTTTATACCTCTGGGAGCATGGACCCAGGATCATTATGGGGTACAGAAGGTGGAAGGTCTGGCTTCCGTAATTGCTTCTCCACTAAACATGGACATTGATGGGTCAATTCATAATCCCAGCCTGGCTCTCTCTTTCCCTCATGGGCCAGGGCTTTGGAGAGGCGGGGCTCCAGGACACGATGGTGAGGTCACCTGCCCAGGGATGTCAGGTTGGCATCATGTTAGCATCTGGAACTTGGTGTCGGCTAGCAGAGTCACACATGTTCAGTTCCCAGGAGAAGTAGCCATGGCGCACCTCTGCTGAGATGCTTCTGCTTGCTGAGAAGAAGCAGCAGGCAAAGAGCCTTCTCTTCCTTTCTAAGTCACACCTACTACGCCTATTATTGCTTCCGAGTGTCCTTCCTTTTTACCTCTTCTCTCTCAGGCACTTGATGGAACTGGAGTTCAGAGCCCTCTGGTCATTTTCCCCTAACATTTCTCCCCCTCTGGGAGTATTTCTTAAACTAGCCTGGGCTAGTCAGGGATCCTTCTGTTTTCATCCCTTGCTTCCTCTGGACTAGCCCTGTCAGGGAAAGGTCAAGCTCAAGGTCACGCGAGTGGTCCCTAAGCTGTCTTTCATCCCAGCTCTGTAGTTGTTAGTGGGGTGAGACAGGGCAGGGGAGAGCTGCTCTTAGTGAAGCACAACTGCTAAGTGGCAGGAGCAGGTCTCACATGCCCCCATGCAATCCTGGAACCAGCATCCCCACCACTCCACTCCACTCCACTCTCGCTGTGCAGTGGGAGCTGGTGAGGTGTTTGTTGTCCTCCATGGCCCTAGGTTGACAGGCTGGTAGGAACTTTCCACCTCTGTTTGTCCCTTGCCCCTGTGGGCCTGTGGAGCTCAGGGCCACATGCTTGGTGCCACAGCTGTCTTTCATCTGGGCCCCGGCTTATTTGTTGAGCATGCAGTGCAAATTTCCCTGTCTCGGGACACGGAATCTGGTACCGCTTTGGCAGGATCAATGTCCCAGGCTCTTTTAAGTTCTCAGAGAAAGTGCCTCCTCTCCAAAGTTCAGACCTGCCAGACTCAATAACTCCACAGAGAAAATGCTTGGATGAAAATTGCCCCGAGCAAGCCCAGCGGAAAGCCAGCACCTCACCCCTCGTTTAAAGCTACGATCCTTATCATAATTAATTCAATAAAGGAGTAATGCGCTTCAACCTAGGCAGAGAGAATCATTTTCTGTCCCTGCCTGGGATAAACTTTCAACTTGGGACATTTCAACTCTGGGTTGTAGCTTGGGCTTGCGCAGCGGGTAATAAATTGCAGACCCAGGCCAGGGCCGCCCGAACCCTGAGTTTAAACGGCGGTGAAGAGGCCACTATTGAAGAGAGGAAGGTTTGGATTCGGGTGGGCAGCTGCAATAAATAGCAGAGTGTTGTTTAGAAATCCCGAGGTCCCGACTGGCCCCTGCAGGCCTCCGCCATGAGACCAGGCAGTAGTTAGCCTGTTGAGCGCACCAGAGCTTTTGATCCCCACAACCACAGGCCCTACCTGCAGTCTCGCCTCTAAAGCCCATTTCCTTCTGTAATTGGAAGGCAGGATTAGCCTGGCTTCTAAACAGACTGACACATTCTGCAGTGGAGCTGTCAGCAGGGAGAGAGCGAGCCAGCCCACCCAGCCCAGAGCAATGGCTGTCTCCTTCCTGGGAGGCGAATCATTGCAATGATCTAAGCTCATGGCAGGTTGGCTTTTTGCCAGGTCCCAAGTCACAGGAGTAGCAGGAGTCCCAAGTCACATCAATCCAAACCTCTGGAGACCAGGATCCATAGGAGAGACAGTTAGTGTCCCTCCATCAAAATAAGCTTTCAGACTAGGTCGCAGAGAGAGATGAATGCAGACCCAGCACTCTCTGAAAATGAGCCTATGATGAGCTCTGGGTTGGAGGACATAATTATTATTATTTTTTTCTTTTAGTTAGAGACAGAGAAGAGGAAAGAGGCCTCAGCATTGAAATTCCTTCCAATGTGACAGCAACCAGACTCAAACCAGGGTCTCACCCATGGCAAAACAGCACACTATTCAAGTGAGCTATTTTGCTGGTCCAGGGTTGTGGAAAGCGACTGATGCCATTGCCTGAGCCATGTTCTTTGACTCCTGGTTGCTGCAGATGCTGAGTCCCTCTGGGGTGAGCTGACCGAGAGGGTGCATGCATTCCAAAAATACAGCAAAGAAGCCCGTCCTCCCAGAGTCCTACGGCTTATAAGCAGTTGCTTTATCGCTTGCGTTCTGCTACGAGGTGCAGAGACAGGGCTCGTTTCAGCCGTGACCACTCCAAGGCGCCCGAGCCCACGCAGCCCGGGGTCCAAGACAAACAGCTGGTTCTGGGGCAGTGACTGAGCATACTCATGCCTGTTACCCATCAAAACATATGCAAGGCCAGCTCTGTGGGCCTGGCCGCCAGCACACGGGGAGACCTAGACGGAAAGGCGGCGAGCCCAGGCTTGGGGAGGACAGGGCAGCTAATTGGGTATGTCAAGCCTGGAGCTGCATAAGTAGTTCACCTGGACAGTGTGCTGCTTTGCAGTAAGCCAGGTTCAAGCCAGTTCCCCACCACCACGTTGGAGGAAGCTTTTGTGTTATTGCATCTCTCTCTCTGCCTCTATCTCTTTTTAAAAAAGAAAGTAAAAGTAATCATCACATCCTATACATATTGCCCATTTCCTGTGGGTTTGTAAAGAAAACATGAAACTTCTCATGTATGCACATTCAGGAAACACATAAAGCTGATGTCCTTTAGCTCTTGACATGGGCAAATATTCTCACTGCTGGTAACTCTGGGTCTTTTCTTTACAGTTACTGGATTTGTAAGGCTGGCTGTCATATTGGAAGAGAAGGAGGAAGAAGAAGAAAAATAACAGAGCTGGCAAAACAGCTCACCTGGAGAGTGTGTTGCCTTGACATGTGTGTGACCCAGTTTTGAGCCTGGTTCCCACCGCATTGGAGGAAGCTTCAGTGCTGCAGTCACTTCTTTCTTTCTGTCTCTTTCTGTCTGAAAAAGCCAGTCCAGATCAGTGAAGACTTGGCAATGACAAAACAAAAACAGAACAATTCAACAAGGTAACACTAAAGGCTGGTTAGAGATGGATTCTGAGCCTCTCTTCATGACGACTTCCGTCCATCTGTGTACACCCCCACCCTCCCAGTCCGGGCTGAGATGGCTAAAGGGTTTCTCAGGTCCCCCCACAGGGCTCAGATGGCAGTAATGGCTGTGAATTCTATGTCCCTGGCATTGTCTCCTCAGTGAAGAGTTGCCTTAAAGACTTTCCAGGGGCTTCCCATCTCAAACCTGAGATAGCACTACTGAGAGGTTTCAAACACACCGAATAATGAGGCTAGAAATTGGGCACAAGGGGGGGGCCGGACAAAAGTGCAGGCTCAAGCGGCAGCCAGAACCCACAAAGCTGGGGCTCAGCTGCCTTCGGAACGCACACACTGGAGCCAGTGGGTTTGACCAGCACTCACAACCCCGACTTGCACCCCCTTCTACCCCCTAGTCCCTCTTGGATTGATTAAATTGGCTCAAGATGACACCAATAATTGGCTCAAGATGGGGCTTCGACAGGCCCAATGATCCATATCTTTGCATTCCCTAAAATCAGTCCTTTCAGCTCTGTGTTGGATTTAGGATGGTTTACATTGGCTCTGTCACAAACATTTTAATAAAGTCCTAGAAAAACCGCAAACGGGTGACATCATTGGATGGTGTTAAATAAGAAAAAAAATCCCATTTTGTAAGAAAGTATGAGCAGCGTCTGCCTGCCCTGTTTGGTCATTCAGCAATCATCTGCTGTAATTAGGACCATGGTGTTTTAAAATGGGGTGAGGCATGAAGTTGTGGTGGGGGACATACAAAGGACATTAGTGAATAAGTCAAAGGCAAGTATGAATATTTTGACATAAGGTAGCCAAGATGATGAAGGACAGAAGGGTAGGGGTGTGGCCCTGGGGAGAATGAAGGCGGTGGGGGATTTCATGTAAGTGCAGTCCTTACTTTGTCCCAGGACACACTGACAAGAGAGCTGGTCAGGTTCTGGAGCCAAGGACCCAAGGACTAGCGACAGACATAGGCCAGAGACCCAGAACTCTCATTCAGAATGCTTCTTAGTCCATCTCACTCGTAGGCAGAACTTAAGAAAAGGATAAAAAGGGAAAAAACAAAGTGAAAATTGGACTGGGTGTGGTGTACTGAACCAAAGCAAAGGACTCTGGGGAAGGAGGACAGAATGGGGTGCTGGGGTCCTGGTGCATTACAATGGGAAAGGAGGGGAAAGCGTTCTGCAGACACCTGTCACAGGGAGATGAGAGGTTGCACCAATGTATCAAGAACTGTCCTGTAATCCATTAACTCGCCAATAAAATGATAAGAAGATAATAAATTGTTGCAGCCACTATAAAAAAAAAAAGGACTTCTTGCTGAGGGGTGGGCTAGGAGAAATTTCACTGCTTTCCTCTCTGTTATTCTGCTGTTTTACCCGAAGCTTTCTCTAAAGGCTTATGTCACTGTTACATTCAGGGGGGAAATAAATGTCACCAGCTCTGCTTTACAAAAATCAGAGTAGCTACTCTGACTATATCCAGTGATTGTAAGTATTCATCACACCGAGTTTACCGGCCATAAGTACTCTCTTCACATTAAAGGTAGTTCTCTCTGACGGATGAAACCAGGAGGATCTCTTGTTATCTACTTTATTGTGATTTACTTTCATAATAATTACCAACAAATAAATAAATAAAAATTCTAAGGGAAGCAGGGAATCTGAAACCCCAAGAAAGTGAATTCAATTCAAGTTCATTTGGATGTGGACGAACATATAAATGTGTCCCTCCTTTTCCTGCCAAAACACACACACACACACACACACACTACAAATTGCTGTTTTCATCTTAGTACTGTGCCATATATATTTTTTAAAATGACGACTTACTTTCCTGATTACGAACTGACAAGAAGCAAGGGAAGAATATAGTGTCCCTGCTAAAGAAAGACCTGCCGTCCCAGGTAAGTTGAGGTGCTGGTGGGTCCCCTGCCACCTGCTGTCACCCCAGCATGTGTCAGTTTGCTGGGCTGAATTCATGCCCTCAGATGCCTCAGAATAATCGATCCATTATGGCCCCCACAACAAACTGACTTTTCTGTGGTTTGGGGGGGTCTCCTTGTTGCCAGGATGGATGTTCCTTGATCCCCACTTCCAGTGAGTACTTTCAGGACTGTTTGTTTTTTCTTTTTCTTTTTTTTTTCCTTTGGAAATGGAACCACAGTTTTAGAGTTCGTACTAACAGGGTCTGGAAGAGGGGTGGCTGTGGTGCTCTCAGTCTGTATAAAAACAAAAGGAGGACAATGAAAGCAGGCAGTCGGATTGTGTGTGTGTGTGTGTGTGTGTGTGTGTGTGAGAGAGAGAGAGAGAGAGAGTTTGTGAGAGAGTTTTTGTGTGTGTTATTGTTGTTGTTTTTGAGATGCTTCCTTTAAAGATCAGAGCTGACTGTGACAACTTGCTCTCACTGCACCTCACCTCACCCAGAGGTGTCATGCAAGTGGAAAGATACCTGCTGGTTTAGATAACGTGAACACTGGACTGAGCGTCTCACCTGATGTTTTCAATCCCCACAGCCAGCATCACTGCTTTCACTCCTCTTTGATCTCCAGGCCTTGCTGGGCTCCATTCTGACCTTCTCTCCTTCTCTACGTTGTCTCTGAGAGTGAAAGAGACAAGAACAGTGTTCATTGTAAGGAGAAGCCTGTGAGTGAGACCCAGTCTCCTTCCTTTTTCTGACTGCGCATTCACAGAGAGGCCACTTAATCTCTTTCTCACATCCAAAGAACACAAATAACAGTTTCCAGCACAATTAAAAAACTGTAGGGCGCTATGGACATATACCACCCAGAACTCACTGTTTGGGCCAGGTTGGTGAAGTGAAATTCCAAGACAGCGACTTCGTGGCAGGAGAGAAAGGATCTGTATGGGAAATCAGGGAGGTGGTGGCTTGGATTACAGCTGATTCCCTTGGGAGAGTCAAATCTCTTCTCTGGAATTTAGTCGCCCCCCCACCACCACCACTTACAACACTGAGGCGGGCGGAGGGGTCCAGAGCCTGGGTCAGGACTCCAGCTGCCTAGGTTCAATTCCTAGCTGTGTGACCTGGGGTCATATCCCTGCACTGGGCAAATTTCATCCTCTGTACAGTGAAGCCTGAGAAGTCACATTTTTGACAGTCACAGTGGTGAGGGTCGTGAAAGTGTTTACTTCACTGTTACTCATTATTTATTATTATAATTTTAGATAGAGCTAGAGATGCAGAGAGAGAGGGAAAGAGACCACAGCACCAAAGTTTCCTCCAAAGCGGTAGGGGCCAGGCTCTGATCTGGGTGGTGCACACGGCAAAGTAGAGCATAATTCCAGTTAGCTATTTCACCAGCCCTTACTATTAATGTTATGATCCTGTCTCAGATGTCCCCTCAGGCTCTCCGTGCTTGTCATCTACTCTTCTACCCTCAGGGTTTTTTTTTTTTTTTTTATGGAGAGGTCCTTTTATTTTATTTTATTTTATTTCATTTCATTTTATTCTTTAGCTTTAAGGTAACTACAAACACATTGTTCAGGGAAGAGAAAAGGTACATTTCAGCCTTCAGTCTGCAATAACTTAGAGAAAAGGACCCAGAGGAGAATGAAAAAAAAAATCAAGGACCCAGCACTGTCTTGATTCCACACAAATGTGCGCCTCCTTCAAAGCAGCATGAGGCGAGGGCTGCCAGATCTGATTGTGCAGAGCCGGGGGATCTGACCGCCCGTCGCTGAGCTACTAATCAAATTTCCATCCAATATGCTCACGCAGGATTTCCTGATCAAACACTTAAGTCTGCCCCTCCGCACACACACACACCCACCATTAGCTAACATGTTTTATATGTGGAGGGGTCATCAAAAGTGTAATTGCCTTAAAGAAACTTAATCCTGCATTCTTGTCCACCTCGCAGAGATAGCTAATAACACTGGCTAGCTGAGGTTATCCCAATGTCCAGAGGGCCCTGGAAGTAAGGAGCTCTCTTGGACTCTCTTGGAGTCCTCTTGGCTGCTGATGTTGGAGCCTGGGTCCAGCTCTTGTGGATAAGGTCAAAAGGATGAGCCCCCCTCCCCACCCCCCGAGTTGGAGTTGATTTATCCAGGAAAGCACATGGCTGCCACAGTCCGACAGGAAATGTGAATCGGCTAGGAAACCCCGAGCCTGCTGGCCCTGAAGACTCAGGGCAGTTGTCTTCTGGCCCACCTTACAGATGGATGTTTCTAAAGGATAGTGCGTCTACTCACATCTGCCTTAATTTGATCAGCAAGGCAATTGTGCCTGACAAAGTGAAAGCACAGTCCAAGAGAAGGATTATGTGATTATTCACTTTAAAGTCAGTTATTGCATTTAATAAAGATAATTAAAAACCAATATTGGGCATTTACCCAAAAGACAAGAAAGCACTGATCCAAAGAGACATCTGCACCCCTATGTTCATAGCTGTGTTATTCACAATAGCTGAAGAGCAGAAACCATCTAAATACCCACGGACAGACGATTGAATGAAGAAGTTATGGACTTTGTACTGCATAGAACACTACTCCACAATTAAGAAAGATGATATTATATCCTTTGAGACAAAATGAATGAAACTGGAGGTAATGACGTTTAGCAAAATAAGAGGCAAAATACAACTACTGAATGGTTTAAATCATGCAGATTCTAGAAAACGGAAATACATAAACCTGCAACAAGAAAAAAAGAAAAGAAAAAGAAGGAGGAGGAGAAAAAGAATGGGAAGAAGAAGAAGGGGAAGAAGTAGAGGAAGAAAAAGAAGGAAAGGAAGAAGAAGAAACCAAGTTATCTCTAAGACTTTGTGAGGACTGTGGTGACTATTATTGGGAAGGAGGGGTACACAACTTTGGCGAGTGTGGTGTACAACCTGTAATCTTATAGTTTACAAGATTTCTATATTATAATCTTATAACCTATCTGTTAAAAATAAGATTGCAGGGTAATCTTATAATCTCAGAAACCACTGTTAAATTGCTAATTATGTTTTTAAGCCTGAAGGATTTGATACTGAGAAACTTTGTAGTATATTCTACACATATCACATCACAGTGCTTTAGGGATTCTTGTCTGGTTGATAAGGGAGGGAATGCTTTTTTCACAAACTGAGATTTGCTTTTCATGTTTTTATGCTTTTCTCTAACAAAAGTGTTTCTCTTCACTGAAGCAGCATCCCTGTTTCCAGTTCAAGTCATCGCTCTGTGTATACCTGTTTGGGGGTGACTTTGCTTGGTCCCCTCCCTTGCGTGCCCCAGTTTGTTTTGTTGTTGCTGTTGACAGGTTGGCTCTAATTTTTGTCTGAGAAGCTGCGGGTTCTGTGGCAGCCCTATGCACAAGTGAGTGGTCTCCACCGTGCTTCTCCAGAGCTTGTGATTTGAAGGAGACGGGACAAGCAGCTCAGGAAATTCAAGCTGACTCGGTGGAGCCCAGCCATCAGCGGGCCCGGGCTGGAGAGGCCAGCGTGTCAGGACTCGGGGATCCGCGGTGTCTGAGTGGCAAAACCGATTTGTGGGTCTGTCTGTCCCACTCTAACATTTGCCCCAGGCCTGTGCCCCGGCCTCTGCCTTGCCCCTGCTTCTGTGCACAGCCGGAGGGGGTGGGGGTGGCACTCTGATTGCCCCCAGCTCTGTTCAGGGCAAAGGGCAGGGGTCTCCAGCAGGGGCTCCAGAGGGCAGGGAACATGTGTTCCTTGTGTTTGTGGGAGAGAGCAGTCTGCCGCTAAGATTGCGGAGACCATCGGATCTAAGTGAGGGACACAAGTCACAGCCACTGTTTGTGGAGGCCTGGTGAAAAGCGAGGAACATGAGTCTCTGTTCTTCCTCCTCCTCTTCTCCTTCTCGCCCTCCTCTAGTTTATTAATTTATTATTTATTTTATTCAGTAGTATAGAGATAAACTGTGAGGGGAATGGGGAGCTAGACACCTGCAGCAACCCTGTTTCACTGCTTCTGAAGCTTCCTCCCTGCAACCCACCTCGGTCTGCCTTTTTTCACAGATGAGTGGCTTGCCAGTGGAAGTTTTTTTTTATTATTGTTATTTTGTTCTTACTAGGGTGTCACCACACCACTCCAAGGTGGCTTTTTCAGTAAGAAAAACAAAAGACAGAGACACAGAAAGACTCTGAAGCACTGAAGCTTCTCTCAGTGCCATGGGGGCCAGACTCAAACCCTGGTGGTATCCATGGCAAAGAGACGTTTCCCATGCTCTGGCAACCTCTGGACCAGCCACTCTGTACAGGGCTACTCAGACATTCCTGCAGAGATTACATTGGGTGGCATCAGGGTCATCAAGGAACAAGCCTTCCCTAATCACCACCAGCCCCTCCCTGCCAACCATCATGTAAGCAGACTGAGTAAATTAACGAAATAACAGTCAGAGGCATTGATCCCCACCTGCATGAAACTGGTGTCCTGACCCAGTGGCTCGAGCTCTGAGTTACATCTTGCCTCCTCCTTGACTTCTTCCCACGTTTCTGCCCTCACACAAATGCTGGGGCAGCCTAACAACATCTAGAAACAGAGTATGAGCATGGCTTGAACATTCAGTTCAGTGACAGTGCTCTGCCACAGCCCAGTTGCTCAAAGAGGAGACTGGGACCAGATCCTAGAGCTGCAGGTTTCTCAAGGAGATGACTGCTCAGGCCCACCCTGGGCTGGGCTGTCAGGGAGGCAGTGAGGTTATTCGGACCTTTGAATTTGCTGCCAAGAAAGTTGCTAGGTTGCTGTGAGCAAAAGGTTCTCCTCCTCATCATCCTTCTCCTTTCTTTTCTTCCTCCTACTCCTCTTCTTCCTCTTTCCCCTCTACCTCTTTGTCCTCTTATTCCATTTCTCTCTTCCTCCCTCTCTTCTTCCTTATTCTTCCTCTTTCCCTCCTTCCTCCTCGTCCTCTTCTTCCTCCTCCTTCTGTCTTAAATTAGAGATAAAGAGATTGTGAGAGGGCCCACAGCACTAAAGTTTCCTTTAATGTGGTGGAGGCCAGGCTCAAAGCTGGGTAGTGCACCATGACAAAGCAACACATTATCCAGGTGAGCTATTTTGCCAGACCAGAAAAGCAGCTTGTAACCTCTCTTTCATCACAAGAAGCTGTGTCCTCTGTAGAAAGGCTTCAAATGCTCTTTCTTGAACACCAGCAGACCTTTTGTCCAACAGGACTCATCTGAGCTCTGGGGTGACAGCGAGCGTGAAATGGCTCATGGCAGGTGTGTTCCAGGCTGTTTCTAGAAAACTGTTTCTTACTTTTCTCCACAGGGTGACTCATGATTGATTTGAGAACTTGCTCAGCAATTTGATGTTTTGCTAGTTAACAGCAACAAAAAAATGTTCCAGGTCCACAGAGACAGTGAGACAGCTCATGTCTTGCCATGGCTCCTGGTACCACATGGGAGGTACCACCAGGGAAGCTCTGGGGTTGTGTTGTTTCTCCCTCTATTTCTGTTCTCTCATTTGAATGGAAAACAGAAGAACCCAGGAACAGTGAAACTATCCCTGTGTGAGGCTCCAGCTAAGAAAAAAATTTAAAAAGAAGGAGAGAGATTTCCTTTATAGCTGAAAGCAAAACTCATTGGGATGTTGATGCGTAATGATGTTGCTATTATTTCTATTACCATTATTCATACTGATATTACTTTGCCAAGTCAATGTCCTTGCTTAAAGAGTTGCTGTTGCTATTATTTCTATTACCATTATTAGTATTACTTTGCCATCAGGGTTATCACTGAGGCTTGGCACCTACTTGGTTCCACTATTACTGGTGGCCATTTGTTTCTTTTTTTAAAATTTATTTTAGTGAGAAAGAGTAGATACAGAGAGAAAGATACCACGAGAGAGGAAGAGACCAGAACACTGCTCAGTTCTGGCTGATGGTGGTGCAGGGGATTGAACCTGGGACCTCAGAGCCTCAGGCTTGAAAGGCTTTTGCATAACCATTATGCTATCTCCCCAGCCCCATTTGTTTCTTTTACCTTTTAAGATACAGGGTGAAAGATAGGAAGGGAGCTCAGCTTCCCCAGAGACACACCCTACTAGGGAAAGAGAGAGGCAGACTGGGAGTATGGACCAACCAGTCAACGCCCATGTTCAGCGGGGAAGCAATTACAGAAGCCAGACCTTCTACCTTCTGCAACCCACAATACCCTGGGTCCATGCTCCCAGAGGGATAGAGAATGGGAAAGCTATCAGGGGAGGGGGGGGATATGGAGATTGGGTGGTGGGAATTGTGTGGAGTTGTACCCCTCCTACCCTATGGTTTTGTTAATTAATCCTTTCTTAAATAAATAAATAAATAAATAAAGGAAGGAAGGGAGATAAATACACAGAGAGAAGGAGAGACTGCTCCACTGCTCATGAAGTTTGCCCCAGGAGAAACTCCCAAATGGTGGTCCATAGCTCCAGCCCTGGTCCTTGTGTTTGGTAGCATGTGAGATGTACTGAGTCATCTGCCAGTCCCCTTAAAGATTTATCTCCTTTTCCTTCCTTCTCTCCCTCTGTCCCTTCTTTCATCCCTCCCTGCTTCATCCTTCTTTTTCTTTTCCTTTCTTTATCTCTATTCCTTTCTTTTCCTTTCTTACTCTCTTTCTTCTTTTCTCTCTCTCTCCCCTTCCTTTCTTTCTTTCTTTCTCTCTTTCTTTCTTTCTTTCTTTCTTTCTTTCTTTCTTTCTTTCTTTCTTTCTTTCATCAAAGCACTGCTCAGCTCTGGCTTATGGTGATCTTGGGGATTTAACCTGGAACTTCAGACTCTCAGGCATGAAAGTCTTTTGCATAACCATTAGGCTGTCTCCCCAGCAGTGTTTATGAGGACTCTGTGTTAGCCACCCCATTTGGCAAATGAGCACACTGAAACCTGAGGGCACAGTTCTCCCACTCGGACCAGAGTTTGAGACATTTTGCGGTGGGTATATCCTCATAAATAGGGTGGTCCCAATTACCCCAGGGTAACCACAGAGTTCCACACAATACAGGAAGCAATAGCAGTGTCAAAAAAAAAGCAGTTTCACATATTAGTATTTCTTCCACCACTGTTTTTACGAAAATGCATCTGTGTTTCAGAAACAGTCTTGAATCTTTCAGGAGAAACATCTCGATAGGACAAGGGGAATATTTTCTATTTTGTGTGCCAATGATGTCTGGTCTTTACCTTTGGGAGACGTGTATTTAAACTGACGTGGCTTGCCAAGTTCGCTTACAGGAAAAAGTCATTAGATTTCCAATTGGAAACTTGAGCATAAATGAGAGATTTCAAATGAAAACAGCCAAGAATTCTGCAAGGGCATCTGATCCTGCATCACAACTCCCCCAATCTTCTTTAAATTATCTCTGTGTCAAAAGGCTATGTGGAGAGATCTGCTCTTCTGTCTGATAAAAGGGGGAAAATAAGAACAATATCACTTCCCTTTAGGATCTGGGCAATCGTTTTGGTTTCATTCCAGGGAGAAATTGGGTTTTTTTTTCCACTTTTTTTTTTTCTTCTCCCCTTTCTGAGTTTAAACTGTGTTCTGTCACTGCACACATGTAAGTTTAATCTGTTTCTCTCAGGATTGCATTGCCATTTAAGCTTTATCTCTGCCTGCTCACCTTTCCTCAGATCAGGCGGGCAGATCTTGTCTGTGACGGGGATTTGAGCTGAATGTGTGCAGCGCTGCTTTGCTAGGAAAAAAAAAAAAGTTCTTCTGCAAAGGCAGCAGAACAACAAGATGAGTTCATTGCCACAGTGTCTTGATAAGGGGCTGTTCCTTATCAAAGCATGTGATTCCATATCAAAAAAACGTGACCATGGAGAAATGCTTAAAGACCCTCCATTCCATGAGGAATCTCTTCTGATTTCACTCAGTACTTTCTTCTCAGGGCTCAGTGACCCAGATAATTCCTTACCAAGACTTCCATCCAGGGTCTGTTCCCAAGGAAGGTCCTTTTACAGGGGCTCTGGGCCAGAAAGTGCCATCTCCTGTCTCCAGATGGGCCTGAACCCCCCTGGACCCTCCAGCGATTTGAGAGTCTCTGGTGCACAGTTCAAGTCAGAGGGGACAAAAGCTTTAGTGTCCCAGCCTGCTTGGGAAACAAAGAAAGCCAAGTTTGCAGACAAATCCAGAGGCTCTGTGTTAGACACTGCCACTTGGGGAATCTGAATTGTGTTCTGCTTGTTTAGTCAACAAACATTCATGAGAGCCTACTCTGCATCTGAGCCATGCAGCCAAGCCATACAGCCCCAAGAAAATGCTTAGCATTGAGAGAGGGGGCTCCCCCTTTAAGTCCAGAAATCCTCCATTGTTCTTCCTATTAGAAGACAGGGCTGGGGTGAAAACAGAATGGTTCTGCTTAAAAAAACTTTCATGCCTGAGGCTCCAAAGTCCCAACCTTAACCCCCTGCACTACCTACCATCAGCCAGATGCTCAGGTAGAAATAAACAAGTAAGA
This sequence comes from Erinaceus europaeus, assembly GCF_950295315.1. Lineage (NCBI taxonomy): Eukaryota > Metazoa > Chordata > Mammalia > Eulipotyphla > Erinaceidae > Erinaceus > Erinaceus europaeus. Next base: position 142,983,012 of record NC_080162.1, read on the forward strand.
TTTGAAAAAAAAAATACTAGAAGATAATGAAGTATATGGCTTCTTGTACCAACTGAGAAATAATGAGAGAACATTGTAAATACCTACATAGCAGGATCAAAACTGTTAGCTTAGTGCAGAAAGTTCTCCTGAATAGGAACAGATGCAGCGGGAGTTAGGTAGAATGGGGTCTAACCCAAATCAGTATGTCTTTCTTCTCTCTCTCTCTCACTCTGTGTGTGTGTGTGTGTGTGTGTGTGTGTGTGTCTGTCTGTCTGTCTCTATCTCTGTGTCTCTCTTTCTCTCTTCCTCTCCTCTTATCTGTATCTGCAGGAACAGATGCTCTGGAAGAAATGCATGAAGCTGATTTTCCAAGAGCATGTCAGGCTTGCAATGCACCCAGCACAGGCCCAGGGTGACCATAACCATCTTGGGTTGGCCTTTGCATGTCCCCCTGCTCACTTCTGTGTTTTCCCCAGTGCTACCTTCCTCTTCCTCCTTTCTCCTCTTCCTCCAGGTTCCTTTCCTCTGTAGAGAAATCTAGGGTTTGGGAACTTTTCTGCCTGTCTCTAAAAGACATTTACATTTTAAATAAGCAGTGAGGAGGCAGGGTTGGGGAAAGCTTCTGGAACTGATTTCAGAGCTCTAGCATGGGGATGAAGGCAGAGTCTCGGGGTGGGGGGGGGGATGACAATGCACTATCTGACCCCCCCAGATGAAGTGGGGCTTTGTTTTCTCCTCTGGCTATGGAATCTGTGAAGTGAGGATGGTGTTGTGTTTGTAATTGTGTCCCCAGCACCCAGCACTGAGAACAGATTAGAGGATTTACAGGGAGGGAAGACGGCTATGCATAGCTTAAACACCCCCCACCCCTCCAGGACTCCTAAGCATCCACTTTAGGGTACAGTTTCTACTTCTTCCTGCTTCTCTTCTCTCAATTTTTCTTCACATGATTTTTTTTTCCAGGAACTCGAAAACCAGTGAGTGATATCCATTTCCTCCCCCCGTTGTTGCTAAGACTTCACTGCTGTAAGAGAAACCACAGCACAGAAGGCTCCCTCCATGTGGTAGGGACTTCATATTTGTACCTGGATCACACACATACAGCAAAGCAGTAAGCCTATCTACGTGAGCTGTCTTGCTATCCCAGTATGACTTGTAAGCATTGGTAATTTCAAATGTACTTTCTTTGGCAAGAGATCCACTTGTCCCAGTGGTTTGTGTATGTTTGAGAAAAGTGGAGATTGTCAATTTGTTGAATAATCAATTCTACTTACTGCTGTCAGATAATTTTTTTTTTTTTTTTTTTAACCAGAGCACTGCTCAGCTCTGGTTTCTGGTGGTGGAGGACTGAACCTGAGACTTTGGAGCCTCAGGCATGAGAGTCTCTTTGCATAACCACTATGCCATCTACCCCCACCCCAGAGCAAAATTCTTGGTCATTTATACTGCTTTATTGTTTTTCTACTTGAGTCTTTGTCTGATCCTAGTTTTTTGTTTGTTTGTTTACTGTGTGTATTTTAAGCTTTGACTTTAATGGACAAAGATTCATATTTGTCTCCTGGATGTTTTGTTTGTCAATACAAAACATCGCCATTGGACTCAAACTGTTTTATTATCTTTGGTCATACACTCAATTTTCTGATCTTATTATCATTGCATTAATTTTCTTTGTTATATACCTTATATATATTTTAGAAGATTTTTTTAAACTAGGGGATTATTAAACTACAGGCATTTTAAAATAGAAGAATGTGTAGATATAAACAGTACATACACTGACCCAACCAAGAATTAATGAATAGCTGGGAGGAGACAGCATAATGGTTATGTAAAAAGACTTTCATGCCTGAGGCTCTGAGGTCTCAAGTTCAATCCCCAGCACCACCATAATTCACAACTGAGCAGGACTCCATACTTTTTCTCTGTATCTCTCATTAAAATTAAATAAATGAAATATTAAAAAGAAAGAATTAACGAACAGCTATTGGAATTTCCTTCCTCTTTCACTAAGAAGCAGAGATGTACAGGGATGTACCTTCCTCCCCTTGTATTCCAGGAAGGCTCTACTATCACGAGTGTGGTGGGGGGTAGCTTCTTTGAGGGGTGCCCTGCTCATGTCTTACTCTTGTGTTTACACACAACAAGTGCACGTCATTCTCAAACAGTCAGCAGTAGGATTCTTGTGGTTTCCAATCTGCATAAACAGCACCGAGCTTTCGGCCACATCCCTCGCATTTCATAGCAAGCTTGCTGTGTGCTTTCTGAAAGTCCACCTGGCGGGCCTAGGGCTTGTTTTGCTGACTGCCAGATAGAAGCCTGTCATGGAATGATATGCCAGATTTAAAAATAGACTTACTTGTGTGGTGTTTGTGTAGCTTCCTGTTTCCTGAGATCTAAGCGATCACAGATTGGGCTCCGGAGCACATCCTAGCATCTAGCGGGCGGCTGGAGACTGTAACTCTCTGCAGCCAGCTGCGCCTCCCACATCCTAGAAGACTCAAGGGGAGACCTTCTCTCACGTGTGTCCCAGAAGCAAAATATCTGAATTGTGGGATCCTATATGTGCATTTGCATTCCTAGCAGATCCTGCCAAAGGCTCGTAGGATGGACTCCCCCAGGCCTCAAGCAACATGAGAGGCCCCCCCTTCTACTTCCTCATCAGTACCTAGTTTGAGATGTCTGGACTCCAAAGTGGATCGTTTTGTTTATTAACTTACATGATTTTTATACAACCAGGCAGTGGTGCACATACTACCATGCTCAGGTATCTTGGTTCAAACCTCTATGCCCCAAACTGCAGGTGGAAGTTTCACAAGCAGTGAAGCAAGTCTGCAAATGCTTCTCTTTCTCTCTCCCTCTCTATGTCCCCTTGCCCTATCAATTTCTATCTCTATCTAATAAAAGAAAGAAAAGGGAAAAAAATTAAATAAATTACATGAATTTCTCTGTTAGTTGCGTTCATTTCAATTCATTCCTGACATGGTAGACTTTCATAAAATACATACTTTCTACCTTTAAATTTTTTTCTGGCCTATTCTTTGTGGGTTAGTAAATGGTATATATATATTTTAATTTCTTTATTGGGGAATTAATGTTTTACATTCAACAGTAAATACAACAGTGAATATATGCATAACATTTTTCAGTTTTCAATATAACAATACAATCCCCACTAGGTCCTCTGACATCCTTGGATCTGTATTATCCCCCCCACCCACCCCAGAGTCTTTTACTTTGGTGCAATATGCCAATTCCAGTTCAGGTTCTACTTGTGTTTTCTTTTCTGATCTTGTTTCTCAACTTCTGCCTGAGAGTGATATCATCCCATATTCATCCTTCTGTTTCTGACTTATTTCACTTAACATGAATCTGTCAAGGTTCATCCAAGATCAGCTGAAAACGATGAAGTCACCATTTTTTATAGCTGAGTAGTATTCCGTTGTGTATATATACCACAACTTGCTCAGCCACTCATCTGTTGTTGGACACCTGGATTGATTTCAGGTTTTGGCTATTATAAATTGTGCTGCTAAGAACATATGTGCACACAGATCATTTTGGATGGATATGTTGGATTCCTTAGGATATATCCCCAGGAGGGGAATTACAGGATCATAGGGTAGGTTCATTTCTAGCCTTCTGAGAGTTCTCCAGGCTATTCTCCACAGAGGTTGGACCAATTTACATTCCCACCAGCAGTGAAGGACCCCACAACCTCTCCAGCATTTACTGCTGTTACCTTTTCTGATGTATGATAGTCTCACAGGAGTGAAGTGGTATCTCACTGTTGTCTTTATTTGCATTTCTCTGACAATCAAAGACTTGGAGCATTTTTTCATGTGTTTCTTGGCCTTTTGGATCTCTTCTGTGGTGAATATTCTGTCCATGTCCTCTCCCCATTTTTGGATGGGGTTATTTGTTTTCTTGTTGTTGAGTTTGGCAAGCTCTTTATATATTTTGGTTATTAGCCCCTTGTCTGATGTATGGCATGTAAAGATCTTCTCCCATTCTATGAGGGGACTCTTGGTTTGGGTATTGGTTTCTTTTGCTGTGCAGAAGCTTTTTAATTTGATGTAGTCCCATAGGTTTACGCTTGCCTTAGTCTTCTTTGTAATTGGATTTGTTTCATTGAAGATGTCTTTAAAATTTATGCAGAAAAGAGTTCTGCCAATATTTTCCTCTAAATATCTGATAGTTTGTGGTCTAACATCCAAGTCCTTGATCCACTGGGAATTTACTTTTGTATTTGGTGAAATACAGTGGTTCAGTTTCATTCTTCTGCATGTTTCAACCCATTGTTTCCAACACCATTTGTTGAAGAGACTCTGCTTTCCCCATTTAATAGTCTGGGCCCCTTTGTCAAAGATTAGATGTCCATAGGTGTGGGAGCTTACTTCTGGGCTCTCAATTCTATTCCACTGGTCAGTGTGTCTATTCGTGTTCCAGTACCAAGCAGTTTTGATGACAACAGCCCTATAATACAATCTGAGATCTGGGAGTGTGATGCCTCCAGTTCTGTTCTTTCTTCTCAAGATTGTTTTGGCAAGTCTAGGTCTTTTCTAGTACCAGATAAACATTTGTAGCATTTGTTTTATTATTCTAAAAAATGTGGCTGGGATCTTGATGGGGATAGCATTAAATCTGTGTATGGCTCTGGGTAGTATATTCATTTTGATGATGTTAATTCTTCCAACCCATGAACATGGAATATCTTTCCACTTCTTTGTGTCTTTTTCAATTTCCTTGAGTCAATACTCAAGGAAATTTCAGTATACAAGTCTTTCACTTCTTTGGTTAGGTTTACTCCTAGATATTTTATTGTTTTAATTGCTATAGTAAAAGGAATTGATTTCTGGATTTCAATTTCTTCTAGCTTAGTGTTTGCATAGAGGAATGCCACTGACTTTTGAATGTTAATTTTGTAGCCTGACACCTTACTGTATTGCCTGATGATTTCCAAAAGCTTGTTGCTGGATTCCTTAGGTTTTTCTATGTATACTATCATGTCATCTGCAAACAGGGAGAGTTTGACTTCTTCTCTTCCAATCTGTATGCCTTTAATTCCTTGCTCCTGCCTGATTGCTATGGCAAGAACAGTATGTGAATAGTAATGGTGATAGTGGGTAATAGTTATGGTGATAGTGGGTGATAGTAGTGGTGATAATGGTAATAATCTAGTACTTGATCTGAGGGGAAAAGTTTCCAGTTTTTCACTATTCAGTATGATGTTGACTGTAGGTTTGTTATATGTAGAGTCCACTATATTAAGGAATTTTCCATCTGTTCCCATTTTTGTAGTGTTTTGATCATAAAGGGATGTTGTGTTTTGTCACAGGCTTTCTCTGCATCTATTGATATGACCATGTGGTTTTTGGTCTTGCTTTTATTGATGTGGTGGATCACACTGAATGATTTACGTATATTAAACCAAACTTGCATCCTTGGGATAAACCCCACTTGGTCATGATGAACAATCTTTTTAATATACTGCTGTATCCAGTTGGCTAGAATTTTGTTCAATATTTTAGCATCTATGTTCATCAGATATATTGGTCTGTAGTTTTCTTTTTTGGTTGTGTCCCTGTCTGCTTTTAGTATCAAAGTGATACTGGATTCTAGAAGCTGGAAGGGAGTGTTGGGCTAGCAACGCAAGATAGAGAGATGACCCTGGAACCAAGCTAGTGGCGGCAAGGCAATTCAAATCTTTATTCATTAGAACGCCACAGAGTCGGACAGTAGCACACCTGGTTAAGCCACGTGGTGCAAACCTCAAAGGCCAGCGTCAGCCTCCTAGTATGCTTGCATACTTCTCCAGGCCAGAAAAAGGAAGAGACAAGTCAGAAACAGAAGTGGCTTGACAATACCATACATGGCTAGGAAAGGGGTGGTGAAAGATGAAAGGGGCTGGGAATGGTAGGGGGACTTCCTTAGCAACTTTTGCTAGGGGTTAAACTGGTAGGTTTAATAATACCCTGCGGGGAATTAGGAAGGAGACCTTTAGTCATTTGTAAGACAAAGCAGAAGATTGATATGTAGATAATAAAAGTACTAGCCGTAAGATCAAGGAATGCAGGGTGGAGCAGGGGGAGCTGGTTTTATGTTTTAAGGAATGCCGGGCTCCTGGAGTCAGAAAACTGTGTGGTGTTTTGTGAGGCAGGGAGTCTGATATGATGTGGTAAACCTTTGGGGTTCCTGTGTCCCCCTTGCTCATCCTCTTGGTAGAGAGAGACTGACAGGATGGATGGATGCACCCCTCAGGTCAAGCCCTGCCAGGCTCTACCACATCCTCACAATTTCCCTACAATGTCTTCAATAATAAAGTTTCAGTGTCTTCAATAATAAAGGGTATATTTTATCATCATTAAATTTATATTTTTATTCTGTGGTTGCCTGGCTCTCTTCATATTCATCAATCAAATAAAACTACAGGAGCAAAAGGTAAGTGAAGCCAAGATCTAGTTCTCTGAAAGTAGAAATAAACACCTTGGGTGCAAGGTGGAGGAGACCCAGGGGACCTCGATGGAGGAAGAACAGGCTGTGATTGAGAGGTGTGGTGACACATTCTGGAGAAATAGGGACTTGTACTTCTGAAGCTCTCATTGTTTTTATAAACCATAGTTAACTCCAACATAAATAAAACTACTATTTAAAAACAAAATGAAAAAGAAATCAGTACAAATCACTATAAAAAAAACAAACAAACTAAGCCACCCTATAAAATAGTGGGCCAAAGATCTGAATGGACACTTGTCCAAAGGAGAAACACGTGGCCTGCAGACATATGGAAAATGCTCACCATCCTTTCTGGTTAGAGAAATGAAATTTAAAGCATGATGAGATAACACCTCACACTGGTGAGAATGCCATGCTTCAGGAAATTTGATGGCAAGGGTCAGTGAAATAGCTAACTTGGAGCTGTTCTCTCTGGTCTCTCTCTCTCTCTGCTTCTGTCTCTATGTAAATATATATATGGTTTCACTCTTATTGGGAATATAATTAAAATAAGGGAACTTTGCAAAAAAGTGCTAGCAATCAAACTGAGTCTTAGACTGTGTAAAAAATATATTGACTATCAGAGGCCATGGGAGGGGTGGGGAAGGGAAAAATGAAAGGGTCTCTTCATGACGGCACAGGAACTCGGTGGTGGGTACGTTACGTTATATCCTTTCATCTGTACAAATACATGTGGGAAACCGTACTCTGGAATTCTTATAATATCTTTACTTCTTGTTATTATTTTCTTGCTTACCTCTGTAGACCAAGGATGCAAGCTTTGTTAGACCAGTGATTGTGGGCATCTTTAACTCATCCTCATTTTCTGAGACCTTTTCTCTTCAATTTGGTGTTTTATTTTGGCATCTAACAACAATTATTTTCTTTAATCTTCTTAATATGTGACTGCATCACTTTTTAAAGTTCTACTGTATTTTTAGACTCAGATAGCCACTATCAAGGGACTTATTTTCTTCCCTTATAACATCATTTTCTGGTTTTGGAATCATGCATAAATTAGTCCAACTCATAAAATGAGCTAGGCAGTCTTCCCTTTTTCTATTTTCTGGAACAACTGTGAAACACAGATTTTTAACTGTTACACGTACTTACTGTGGTCTCCCCTCAAAGCTACAACAGTCCCAGATTTTTCTTGGAATGTTGAAGAGGGCAGTGGTGAAACGGCTAGCTTTTCACTGAATGATTTCTATTTGTTTCACGATTGCTTTATTTCTATTTATATTATTTCTAGCTTATTTCTGGCCTTTTACCACATTTGGCAATAAATTCTTCCCAAAGCCATAGTACTATTACATAGATTTTTTAATAGCTAAAAATCACTTCAATCTCTTTTGTAACTCATTATTTCTTCTTTTTATCCTACACTTTGTTTACAATTATTCTTTTTCTATTAGCCTGAGTAGGTCAGATTTATGAATTTATTTTTTAAATGAGCTGTTTTATTTAGGAGTTCTCTAATATTGATTCCTGCCCTTACTCTTTCCTGATACTATGTTTATCCTTCCTATGTTTCTCTGGGTAATATAATTTATCTGTTCTTCAAGCTTTTAAGTTCTCGTGCCTTTGTTTGTTGTCTGATAAGCAGATTTAGAGCTATCCATTTTTCTATAAGTGCCATTTCATCTGTGCTTTATGGATTTGGCACATAATATAATTCAGATATAAGTATTTCATAATTTCTAGCCACAGTTTAAACTTCACTTTGCTGATTTTCTTCTTCTTGATATAGCAGTTACTGGAAAGTGTGTATCAAAAAACCCAAACTAAAGTTAACATCTTAAAATTATTGACCCTCTAGTTTAATGGCTGTTATATAGTCTGGGCATTTGTCATTGATCACATACATGTGTATTATCTCTTTTCCCTTTTTTCTTTCTTTTTTATGACTGAGTCAGAGAAAAGTTGAAGGAGAGAAAGAGAGAGAGAGAGACATGCAGCACTGCTACTCCAACACTCATAAAACTTCTCCCTTGGCTGAGGCCTTCCTCACACATAATACTTTCACTGGGGCACAATGTCATTCCCCCTCCCACCCCATGTGATTTTCCCCTTTATGATGTATTTACTCTCATATTAAAATGGCCACTCTGCTTCTTATTTGGATCATCTTCAATCCCTTTGTTTTCAAACATCCCATATCCTTATGTTTGAAACAATTTTTCTGAGCAAGGGTCTTTTTAAAAGACACATTCTGAAAGCATGCCTTCTGACCAGTGAGTTTATTCTGAGCATCAAACTTAATGTAATTACAATTATGCTGGGATTTACTCCCACTTTTTTGCTTCCTGTTTGTTTGTTTGTTTTCCTTTTGTGTTGTGCCCATTTTCTCCTTTTTTTAAGTTCCACTGAACAGATCAAGCTCTCCTTTACTGATCTGAAAGCTGTGTACCATATATTTCTTTTTTACATATACTTTATTTTAATTAGAGAAAGAGAGATACAGAGAGAAACACAGAGAGAGAGAGACAAGAGCACTGTTCAGCTCTGATGGCGACTCTGGGAATTGAACCTAAGACCTCAGAGCCACACACATGAAAGTCTTTTGCAGAACCACTATGCTGTCTCCCCAGCTCAAACAATATTTCTTATTAGGTTGTTGGATCTATATGACTGATTACACTTATGAGCTTCTTCTTTCTCTTTCTCTTCTGTACAGAATGTTTCCTTATACTCCCTTACTCCCATCTGGTTTTCTTTCTCTGCCTCCCACTGTAGGTTTTATCTAGCATTTTATTTCTGAAAGGGCATGGGCATTCCTTCATAGTGCTTGGTCCTTTCCAGCTCTGAGCTGCCATTTTGCCCCCCCACCCCCGCCCAACCCCACCATGAAAGAACTGCCTGCTGGTATCTCCTCACCTGGAGAGGTGAGATAGTCAATGTAGCGTCTTTACATAATCTCTCTTGATTATTTTGTTATGTTTTAAAATTAATGGAAGGACCTTTATTCATGCCAGCTAGATTGAAGCTGCCCAGTAGCTAGTAACTTTTAACCAGCTGTGAATCCATCTACAAAACCCTGTCAAGGTCAGCTTTTCCTGGGATGAGGCACCTTCACCCTCCCTAAGTAACTGGGAAGGGGGGCAAGGAGGGGAGGCCTCTAGTCTGCAGTCCCCAAGGGACCTGTGCAGAAGCCTTAGGCAACCCCCTCCCACACAATCACCCCCACACACACACACACCTCATGAAAGGTAACCACTCTGAGATTGCATCCACCGCCTCCCCTGTGCTCACTGCCTACTCTGGGCTTTCTCTGTGGGTGGCAAGGCCAGGCAACTCAAAGCAGAGAACAGACAGCTGTGGCCTGCCTTCCAGGGCACTGTGCCCCAGTGGACACAGTGAGGTCCCACCCACAGAGTTCTGACCTCCAGCCTCTCCTCCCCTCCCTCCTCTCTCTCTTCCTCCCTCTGCCCCCTCCTCCCTTTGTCTTTCATATGCAAAGTTCAACTGAGTCAGACTCCAGGCATTCCCCCCACACCCTGTCTGTCTGTCTTTCCTGTCATACAGTTCTCAAAGCCCCATAGGAGAGGCTGATTGACGCTGTCAGAGAAACCATGCTGGGGTTCTCCTAGTTCACCTGCTGGTTGGCTCGCCTCCACCAAAAGTGGGACTAGGAGCCCTGAGTCCAGTCAGCTTTTATTGTTGTGGCTTCCCAGCTGGCCCAGGCTGTTGCCAGAGGCTGCAGGACTGCCCTGTGGTGTTGGCCAGCCTGTCCCTGAGTCTGCTGTCCTCTGTCCTCTATCTTGCTATCATGGACTATGTCACCTGTACCACCCTCTCTCCTGGGACCATGGGGTTCATCCTGGTTCAAATTTATCAGCAAGTAGGAAACTGACAAATGGTGGAAAGGAGAGAGAAGACAAAAATTAAGAGAATGGCCTGAGCTTTAGAGACCCACTCCATCCTGGGCCTTGGGACCTTCCATTCTTTCCCTTTAGTACAACACACACACACACACACACACACACACACACACACACACACACACACCCCTTAGAGACAAATAGATCCTGGGGGGTGGGAGGACTGAGCAAGTCTGGAACCCTTTATGTGGAGGAGAAGTTTTCAGTGAGTCTGGGATGCAGGAGAGACCTAGAAAGGTGAGAGGAGCCAAGGCCATATCTGCCCTGGGGGGGTTCTCTGTGAGTGCCCCCCACTGGGAAAAAAGCTCAGGACTTCTGGTGACCTCTCATTGAACCCTCTTCCAGAGGCCACACCTCACAGGCCTCCTCAGAGATCAAGGCCTCCAGTCACTATTTGGTTCAGCAGGCTCTAGTTCCTGGTCTACCCTCAGGTGTTTGTTGCTTTGGGAGACCAGCTCCCAACAAGTGTTTGCTGAGCCCATGGGGTAGGGAGCAGACACTGTGGGAAGCTGAGGGACCTATCAGTGACCCAGGGACCTTCACAGGTGTGGTCTCCATTCACTGCTGCTGCCCAGTCCTTTGGGGGGATGGCTGGGAAGGTCCATGTGATTGGGCTCCAGGCTCTTGTTTGCTTGGGCTAATCTCAAGAATGCTCTTGCTTTTTCTTTGGGTCTGGGCTGCCCTTGGCAGCTCCCCTCCATGGTGATAGAGCTGGGGACAGAGGCCGTGGGAGCTGAGGGCTCTGACCCTTGGCCGCCTCTCTCCTTGGCTTGAGTTCTCTTCCCACTTGTTTCTATTACTTCCCGACCTCCCTTTCTACTTCTCCTTGGATTCCCAGAAAACAGGAGGGGGAGCAGTGAGATCAGTGGCCTGGGACCTTGAGGCTGTCTCTCCTTCCCACCACTCTCCTCAGAGGGGACAGGACGCAAGAGGGAGGGAGGGGGGCTTCTCTCCCTTCCCCAAGCTCAGCCTGGTGCCCAGGAGGGGCTCAGATGTTGTGTTCATGGTCATACAGGAAATGAACACTGAGGTGGGCTGAGCCTAGAGTCCCCATCCACCCTCCAAACTTCAGCCACAGGCCCCAAGCTCACTGAACACACACTGCTACCACCACCTACCCACTTCATCCTTCCAGGTCCTTCAGAGAAGGCATCCTGCAAAGTCCATCTTGGCCTCTACAGGCTAGGCACGATGTCCACTTGTACAGGAAGTCCTTACAGTTGCCAGGCCCTGAAACCTGGTCAAGCAATGAACTTGTCAGTAAGCCAGACCTGGGAGTAGACTTGTTGGCATCACCTCTGCCATATTTTATTTTAGTATCTTATTTTTTAAAAATATTTATTTATTTATTTATTCCCTTTTGTTGTCCTTTTTTATTGTTGTAGTTATTGTTGTTGTTGTTGGATAGGACAGAGAGAAATGGAGAGAGGAAGGGAAGACAGAGAGGGGGAGAGAAAGACAGATACCTGCAGACCTGCTTCACCGCCTGTGGAGAGCTGGGGGCTGGAACTGGGATCCTTATGCAGGTCAGGTCTTTGCACTTTGCACCACTTGCACTTAACCTGCTGAGCTACCGCCCGACTCCCAGTATCTTATTTTTTAAACTAGTGATTTAACATCTTTTTACAGAACTATCAGGTCTTGGAATATTTTCCTATCCACACTTGGCACATGCAAGTCACTACACTCCCCACCAAAGTTCTGGACCTCCCCCATTTTTACTGGCCCCCCACCCCCTATCACTACCTTAGTTCTTACATTTTACAAGAGATAATCTGCTCATCCTTTGCTTTTTTTTTTTTTTTTTGCAAGCAAAGAAACTTGCATTTTCATACATTTCAAATGCTGATCCTGTCATGGACTGTATATTGCACAGTCATGAAAATAGAGGAAATCAGGGTCAGGCTCCAGTGCACCCAGCAGGTCACACAGGTTATGTGCAATAACTCGGGTTCAAGCTCTAGTCCCCACCTGCACAGGGGTAAGCTTCACTATCTCCCCCCTCCACCTCACCAATTTCTGTTTCTGCCTGGGTGGGGGTAAAGGAAACCTCCTGCATTGCTGATGGGAATGTAAATTGGTCCAGCCCCTGTGGAGAGCAGTCTGGAGAACTCTCAAAGGGTAGAAATGGACCTGTCCTATGATCCTGCAATTCCTCTCCTGGGGCTATACCCTAAGAAACCAAACACACCCATCCAGAAAGATCTGTGAATGTCCATGTTCATAGCAGAACATTTTTTAAAATTTCTTTATTGGGGAATTAATGTTTTACATTTGACAGTAAATACAATAGTTTGTACATGCATAACATTTCTCAATTTTCCATATAACAGTACAACCCCCACTAGGTCCTCTGAAGGACCTGTATTCCCCTCCCCCCCCCCACACACACACCCCAGTGTCTTTTACTTTGGTGCAATACGCCAATTCCAGTTCAGGTTCTATTTGTGATAGCAGAACGATTTTTAATAGCCCAAACTTGGAAACAATCTAGATGTCCAACAATAGCTGAATGGCTGAGAAAGTTGTGGTCTATATACATAACTTTGGAATTCTAACAATGGAATACTACTCAGGTATAAAGAATGATGAATTCACCTTTTCACCTCATCTTGGATGGAGCTTGAAGGAATCATGTTAAGTGAGGTAAGACAGAAATAGAAGGATGAATATAGGATAATCTCACTCATGGAAAGAAGTTGAGAAATAAAAACAGAAGGGGAAACATAAAGCAGAACTTGGATTGGGGTTGATGTATTGTACCAAGGACTCTGGGGGATGCAGGGCAATTTCAAGTCCTAGTTCATGATGGCAGAGGAGGATCTACTTGGGATTGAAAGTGTTCTTCAGAAAATTAAGAAATTTTACACATTTATCAACAACTGTATTTATTGTAAACCATTAATTCCCCCCCCCAATAAAATAAGTAGTAGAAAGATTCAATAGACTACAGGGGAAGGGGCTTACTAGTACACAAACCTATAAATAGTAAACGCTAGTCTAGCATCCACTGACCACTGAGACAGGCAGTGAGAAAGGAGGTGCTTGTAGCTAAGTCCCTGTGCTGCTGTTTTCTGCAAGCAGAGTTCTCATCCAGCACCCCAGGACTGGCCAGTTGCAATACCAAATAAGTTGTTCACTAAGAAAAAACTAGCTTTCTAGAGAATGAAGAGTGGCTGTAAAGCAAAAAACAGTCCTCAGCCCTCCTCTGCACCCCCTCTAACCACAGCCCACAGACACCCTGGCCAGGTTTGTTGAATAACTGAATGACCTATAACTGGTAATGATGTTTTGGCTTCTTGGCTCCCAGCCTTGCCACATTCCTCAGATACCCAGAAGTCTCCACCTCAGGCTCATCCTGTGTGTCCCTCCCCATCATGTTCCCAAATTGACTTCTCTGGGATTAACCTCCTAGCACGAGGTCACCCTTGTTCATCTTCTGGGTGACTCGGTGCCATCCCAGCTGGTTTCAGAAGCTCTCATCTCCTCTTTCAAGTCACTGTATCCAGTTTCCACAATGCAGTAAGAAAAGGCTTTTTTTTTCATTATTATTTCTGGGGCTTCATTAGTCTGGGCTGACTTTTAGGGGGCACAAAGACAGAGAGAGGGGCTGGTTAAATAGCTCACTTGGACAATACTCTGTTTTTCCATGTGCGCAACTTGGGTTTGAGCCTGGCCCCCATGGCACTGAAGGAAGCTTTGGTGCTATGGTCAGTCTCTCCCCGCCCCCTGCCTCTATCTGATGATGGTGATGATGATGATGATGATGATGATGATGATGATGATGATGATGATGATGATGATGAAAGAGACCACAGCACCAAAGCTTCCTCCTCTGCAGTAGAATCTGGTCTTGCACATGGCAAAGCAGTGCACGATCCAAGCAAAGGAAAAATCTTCTCACTCACATATCAGAGTGTAGCACTCCCCTGCTGAGAACTCTGCATTCAAGGGGAAAGTCCAAAGCCCCTGTGACACCCAAAGCACCCCAAGATCTAGTTCCCTACCGTAGTCTTTTTGATCTCAACCTTTTCCATTCTTCCCACCTGCTGAGCACCCAGTCACTGAGCACTCACTGCCCCTCATCACCTCCCACCCTGCAGCAGGTGTGGGGTCTGGGACATGGCATTCTTGTATCTAGGATTCTCTTCCTTCATCTCTGCACCTGCCACTTGGTCACTTAGCCTTCAGGACCCAGCCTTCTCAGGTCCCCTTTGGCAGGCAGAGGCTGGGGTCTTTCCCTGGGCTCTCTGAGCTTCTCTGAGCCTCAGTCTTGGGTAATAGCTCTGTGGCTGAGCTATGGGCTCTGTGAGGATGGAGACAGTGTCTGACACCTTAGTGGCCCCAGCACACAACGCAGGCCAGGACTTGGAACTGGACATGAATTCAAGTTATGGCCATCACATTATGCTGTCACATGGAGGGAGTGCCCATGCTTCCTCCCCACATAATCATCAGGTATCTGCACACAGTCCCTCTCCACTGCCTGTGCTCCCCCACACCTCTCTCCTACTTCTTCTTCTTCTTCTTCTAGTGTTTGCCCTTCTTCCGTAGCCAGTCAACAGCGTCAGGTTGAGCCTGATGTCTGCTTGTTGCTGGCTTTGAAAGTGACTGGGATCCAGGTGGATTCAGTCGGCTAGGAAGGATCGTCAGTTTCCCCAATAAATGGGTACTCACAGGATGCACCACGAGAAGGTCCATCCAATGCATCCCCTACTGATGCCCACCAAAGAGCACAGTCCGCAAACAATCTTCCCTCCATCCTCAAGTCCTCCAGAGTGGGTCAGCTGTGGTGCTCCTGCAAGAGGCCTTCTTAACACTTGGGAATGTGGACAGGAAGTGGGAGGATGGGCTTCTTTCTCAGGAAATGGCAAGCTCCAACCACCTCCCCAAAGTCCCGGGGCATAGTGGGCTAGCCAGGGAGGAGGGAGCAGTTGTTTGATAACAAACGTAGTAAAGGCTGAGAGAACATGGGAACTCTCTAAATAACCTTGAACTCTCTAAATAACCCTGCCCCCCATCTGATAATGACAGGTATGATGTACAGGTGTGAGAGCCCAGAAATAAGCCCCCACATCTATGAACATCTAACTTTTGACAAGGGAGCCCAAAATACTAAACAGAGAAAGGATAGTTTCCTCAATAAATGGTGTTGGATAAATTGGGTTGAAACTTGCAGAATAATGAATCTGAACCACTACTTTTCACAACACACAAAAGTAAACTCCAAAATGGATCAAGGACTCATGCTAGACAAGAAACAACAAATTTTAAAAAGAAAACATTGACAGAACACTTTTCAATCTATGTTGTAAAGGCCTCTTTGATGGTGCAAGTTCATTTGCAAGGAAAAGAAAAGTAAAAATAAGCCAATGGGACAATATTAAATTGAAAAGCTTCTGCATGGGAAAAGGAATTATCACCTGGTGGGAATTGAATGGAATTGTACCCCTCTTATCCTATGGTCTTGTCAATACTTCCTTTTTATAAATAAAAAAAAAAGTGCTCTTCAAAACCCATTAAAAAAAAAGAACCATCACCTTAACAGAGAGACTTCTTAAGAATAGGAGGAGACATTTACATGCCAAACATCAGACAAAAGGTTAATAACCTTTACTAGTTTTTTTGTTTTTAGTTAAATACATGTGTCATAAATTTACCATCTTCCCTGGACACTTCTGTGGTATCCAGTCTGGTCACATTGCTATGTGAAACTTTGCATCTCTAGAACTTTCCATCAACTGCTCCTGATTTCTGCGTCCACTGAGCACTGTCCCCAATGTTTGTACAGACCCATGAGCTGTATCTGCTCATCTGATAGTGGACATGTTCCCATCTTTGGCTACAGAGAGTGGAACTCAGCAAGAAAGAAGTAAAAAGACATGGTCCGGGAGGTGGTGCAGTGGCTAAGAAACTAGACTCTTAAGCATGAGGTCCTGAGTTCAATCTCTGGCAGCACATGTACCAGAGTGATGTCTGGCTCTTTCTCTCTCTCTCTCCTCATATCTTTCTCATTAAGAAAAATAAATAAAATCTTTTTTTAAAAAAGTTAAAAAAAAAAAAAAAAGTAAAAAGACACCACTTTGCCCTCCCCATCTGTGGTCCTGGAAATGGACTTTTCCAAACCCCCTTCACCTCTACACGAAGAAGTAATTTGTATAGTGACAAGGAAGCGACTGAACTGATAGCACTTAGTTAAACCTGAAAAAATTTTATGTACTTTATTTTCTTTCTCTTTTTTTAGTTTCAGACAGAGACTCAGAAAGAGAGAGAGAGGGGCCAGGCGGTGGCACACCTGGTTAAGTGCACACATTACAGTATGCAAGGATCCAGGTTCAAGTCCCTTGTCCCCACCTGCAGGGGGAAAGCTTCATGAGTGGTGAAGCAGGTCTGCGGGTTTCTCTGTCTCTCTTCCGCATTATTCCCCCTCCCCTCATAATTTCTCTCTGTCTCTATTCAAAATCAATAAAGATAAAAAAAATTTAAAAAACAATAAAAAACAGAAAGAGAGAGAGAGTCAGCCCACAACAGCTTGGAAGCTTCCTTCAATATAGTGGGGGCCAAGCTGGAATCTGGGTTGCAGATATGGCAAAGCAACACACTATCCAAGTGAGCTATTTTCCATCCCTTCTGTAAACCTGTAAAAGAGGATGGAAAGCCACTGGGGGCAGAGAGAAAGTCCAGGTAATGTGACATTTCTCCTCCCTGCAACAGTCAATGCTCATTTTAAATGAATTTTCTATCCTCTGTACAAATAAAGTATGGATTTAATCAATCAGGGGGCAAATGGACTGTTGCTAGGGGTCCTCCAGCCTTCGGAGAAATAGCAGCAACACAGGGAACTGGGAACTGGCAGTGAGGGTGAGGCTCAGAGGAAAGGTCCAACCTCCGGGAGTGCTTCAGAGAGACAGCTGGTTTATTGTTTCTACACAGGGTTAGAAACATAGGGGAAGTATGTAGGACCCAATGAGGAAAGCGCGTGACACTCACGCCATGTTAATTACCCAGCTCGGGTTTAAAGGCAAGTTACAGCCTATAAGGACCCAAGTTATGGTCTTATAAAGGGAGGTCATGTATTGATCACTCATGAGAAATGGGAACATTTAGGGTATGTTGTGTAAGGAGGCAGCTCCCTTGCCCCTGAGCTCAGTGCCACCTAAGCCTACAGAGTCGAGGAGGGACACGCCTTTAGGCCAGGTCAGCCTTAGAGTCTACCTCCTCAAGACTCAATGTAGAAGTGATAGGCCTCTGCACCTCCCACAATGGACTGGACAAAACAGAGCCTTGTTCTGGCACTATTTTGAAGGACTCCTGCAAGACTGGGGAGAGATAGCATAGTAGTTATGTAAAGTGTCTTTCATGACTGAGGCACCAAAGATTCCAGCTTCAATCCCTGGCACCATCATAGGCCAGAATTTAAAGGTGCTTTTAACTCTTTGATACATATATACCCAGCATTGGAACTGCTAGATTTAATGGTAATTCTGTGTCCATTTTTAAAAAATAATGATTTCCATATTAACACCTGGACAATGCCATGTGTGAGACCCAGGTCTGAGACCAGCCCTTTCACTGTTAAAGGAAACTTCGGTACTATTCTCTCTCTGTGTGTGTCTCTGTGTCTCTGTCTCTCTGTCTCTCTCTCTCTCTCCCTCCCTCCCTCCCTCCTTATATCTAAATAAATTAATATAAATGAATAGTTATTTATAAAAAGAGAGAACTAGAGCATTACTCTTGCAAATGCAATGCCAGGGATTGAATTCAAAATTTCATGCTTTTGAAGCCAAAGCTGTAGCACTGTGCCATTTCCCAAGCCACCTATATCTAATTGTTTGAGTCCATACTGTTTTCCTCAGGGAGAAGCAATACTCCATTTTTGTTCCCCACCCCCCATCCCCCAGCAATTTACAAAGGCCCCACTTTCTCCACACCCTCATCAGCACTGCTCTTCGTTTTGTTTTGGATAACTGTCCTAATGGATGTGAGGCAGATTCTATGATCCTGACCCACTTCTCCCAAACAACTGACACTGAGCACATTCTCTCATGTGTACTTGTCCTTCATGTCCCTTCTTGAGCAGAAATATCTACTCAAGTCATTAGCCCATGTTTTTGACTGAGTCATTTGCCTTTTCTGTTGCTGGCTTTTAGGAGTGCATCCTATAATCTGGAATTCTCTCTCTCATCAGATATATGACTTGCAACTATCTCCTCCCATTCTGTGGAAAGGCTGGCCTTTCCACTCCATTCAAAATGTCCTTTGATGCACACACATTTTAAATCTTGATGAAGTCCAGTTGATCTGTTTGTGTCTTTTATTGCCTGCGCCTTTGGTATCACATCCAAGAGACAACTGCCAAGGCCAAAGCCGGTGTCAGGACACGTCCTCCTGCATTTTCTTCTCAGGGTTTTATAGTCTCAGTTCTTTTGATCTGCGATCCACTTCCAGTTCATATTCATGGAAGGCCTTTAAGAAAAGGTCTGTGTGTCTCATTTGCAGGTGCCTAGACAACATTCTTGGGAAGGAGTTCTGTTGAAAAGACTGTTCTTGGGAGTTGGGCGGTAGCAAAGAGGGTTAAGTGCACGTGGTGCAAAGCGCAAGGACCGGCATAAGGATCCTGGTTCGAGCCCCCAGCTCCTCACCTGCAGGGGAGTCACTTTACAGGTGGTGAAGCAGGTCTGCAGATGTCTATCTTTCTCTCCCCCTCTCTCCTCTCTCCATTTCTCTCTGTCCTATCCAACTACAATGACGTCAATAACAACAATAACTACAACACTCAAACAACAAGTGCAACAAAAGGGAAAATAAATAAATATTTTTTAAATGTTATATATATATATATAAAAGAAAAGACTGTTCTTTTCCCGTCATGTACCCTTGAATGGTCCTTTCCGACTGTCTTAGAAAATGCTGTGACCACATAGATGAAGAAGAAGGTAATTTTGAGTCAAGGCTCAAGGGTGAGGAAAACGGCCTTGTAGGAATTGGCAAAAGCCTATCTGCCTGGGGTAACAGTCAGTGCAAAGTCCCCCAAGGGAGGGACACTGAGAATTGCAGGCTGGGCTGTGGAGGAGTGGGTGACTGGAGAGGAGGTATGGAGTCAGAGTAGAGGGGGTGACTGGAGAGGAGGTATGGGGTCAGAGTAGAGGGGGTGGAGAAGCCTGTCAGGGATGGCTATGGATGCATAGCGGACTCTACTTTGGTCCTGAGCAGTACCGGATGCCACTGCAAAGTGGGTTGGGGGTGATCGAGAGATACAGCAGAATGCTCAGCATTCAAACTGGTGGAGAACATGGTAGGGGAGGTGCACAGCCAGCCCCAAATCCACCTCCCCTCTCCCTGTGTGCTGAGCTCCTTCAGGAAGGCAGGTTGTGGGGTCGTGTGGCACATCTGGTAGAGCACACACATTACTGTGTGTGAGGATGCAGGTTCAAGCCCCAGTTCCCCAAATGCAAAGAGAAAGCTTCATGAGTGGTGGGGCAGTGCTGCTGTGTCTCTTCTCTCTGTGTGTCTCTCTGCCTATCTCCGTCTCTCATCTTCTATTTAAAAAAAAGTTGTTCTCTGTCCTAATCTAGCTTTCTAATTCTATATTTTATTCTATTCTATTCTGTTCTGTTCTATTCTGTTCTATTCTATTCTCCACTCTGACTACATATTACCAGACAATGTTCTTAATCTTAATGTCCTCCCTTTCTCCCTCATCTTTCCCTGGGTCCTGATAATTGGAGTTCAGAGGCCTCTAACATTTCTCCCCCTCTGGGATTATGGACCAGAATTCTTTTTGTGGTGCAGAAGGTGTGAATCTTGGCCTCTGTAATTGCTTCTCCACTGGACACGGGCATTGACAGGTCAGCTTATATCAAAGCCTGTTCTATCTTTCCCTATTGGGGTAGAGCTCTGAAGAGGTTAGGGTCCAGCACATATTGGTGAGGTCATCATTCCCTAGTGAGGCAGGACACTGGAGAGGTGAAGTTCCAGGACACAATGTTATTTTATAACTACCTGTCTATCTAGCTTTTTTTTTTTTCTTTTTTGCCTCTAAGGTTATCATTGGGACTTGATGACAGCACTATGAATCCACCACTCCTGGCAGCCATTTTCTTCCCCCCCCATTTTATTCTATAGGAAAGAAAGAAAATGAGAGGTGAGGGGAAATAGAGAGGGAGAGGAAGATAGATACCTGCAGATCTGCTTCACAGCTTGTGAAATATCCCTGGTGCAGGTGGGGAGCAGGGGCTCGAAACTGGGTCCTTGCACAGACCCTTCCACATAGTACTATGTACACTTAGCCAGATGTGCTAACACCCAGCCTTCCTCTTCCTATCTATACATATTTTTGCCCATTCTTCTATGGTCCTGCCTTCTTTTCCTTTCTAGGTCACACCTACACCTAGTCTATTTCTGAATGTCCTCCCTTTCTCCCTCATCTTTCCCTGGGTCCTGATAATTGGAGTTCAGAGGCCTCTGGTCATCTCCTCTAATATTTCTCCCCCTCTGGGATTATGTACCAGAATTCTTTTTGTGGTGCAGAAGGTGTGAATCTTGGCCTCTGTAATTGCTTCTCCACTGGACACGGGCATTGACAGGTCAGCTGATATCAAAGCCTGTTCTATCTTTCCCTATTGGGGTAGAGCTCCGAAGAGGTTAGGATCCAGCACATATTGGTGAGGTCATCTGCCTAGGGAGATTAGGATGAAATCATAGTAGCATCTGCAACTTGGTGGCTGAAAAGCAGTAAGATAGAAAGCAGGACAAAATTTTTAATAAAGAGAAGAGGAACCAGGAAGAAATAGGTTGGGTGGGCGGGTGGTAGGTGCAGTGGGTTAAGTGCACATGGTGCAAAGTGCAAGGACCAGTGTAAAGATCCCAGTTCAAAGCCCTACCTCCCCACCTGCGGGGGGGGGGGTCGCTTCACAAGTGGTGAAGCAGGTCTGCAGGTGTCTATCTTTCTCTCCCTCTTTGTCTCCCTTCCTCTCTCTTATTTCTCTCTGTCCTATCCAACAACATCAATGGCAACAATAATGACAACAACAACGGGGGTAACAAGAGCAATAAAAACCAGGAAAAAAATGGCCTCCAGAAGCAGTGGATTCATGGTGTAGGCACTGAGCCCCAGCGATAACCCTGAAGGCAAAAAAAAAAAAAAAAACAGAGAGAGAGAGAAATAGGTTGGGTGTATGGATCGACTTGCCAATACCCATGTCCATCAGAGAAGCAATTTTAGAAGCCAGACCTTCCACCTTCTGTACCCCATAATGATATGTGTCTATACTCCCAGAGAGATAAAGAATAGGAAAGCTTCCAATGGAGGGAATTGGATGCAGAACTCTGGTGGTGGGATTTGTGTGGAATTGTACCCCTCTTATCCAATAGACTTGTCAATCTTTATTAAATAAATAAAAAATAAAAGAAATAATAGTCGACCCATATCTGTGACCTTGGAAGAACCACTGCAGTTTCCAGTGGAGGGAATGGGGACACAGAACTCTGGTGATGGGAAAGGTGTGGAATTGTACCCCTGTTGTCTTGTAATTTTGTAAATAAATATTAAATCACTAATTTTTAAAAAAGGCTGTTGCACATGGTGAAATCTTGCAGACACTGAGGCCCAGTGATGACTTCTGGCAGCAAGAGAAAAAAGAAAAAAGAGAAAAAATGTTTTCCTTTCCCCCACTGACTGGTTTGGGAAACTTTGTCATCTACTAGTCCCATCATATGATGGAACACCGCACTGCAATAAAAAAGAATTCTATGGTATCATGTGGAATACAACAGATAGAACTGCAGGTGATTATGCTGAGTGGAATAAGTAAACAGATGAAGCCCAACTACTGGACAATTTTTGCTCATGTGTGGAATACAAAGGACTAAAACAAATGAACTTGCCAAATATATATATATGGGGGCCGGGTGGTGGTACACATGGTTAAGTGCATGTATTACCATGCATAAGAACCCAGGTTCAAGCCTTCAGTCCCCACCTGCAGGGGGAAAGCTTCATGAGTGGTGAAACAGTGCTGCAGTTATCTCTGTCTTCTTTTTTTTTTTTTTTCCAGGGCACTCATCAACTATTGCTTCTGATGGTGCAGCAGATTGAATATGGGACTTTGGAGCCTCCGGCATGAGAGTCTCTTTGCATAACCATTATGCTATCCACGCCCCCACACACACCACCCTCTCCTTATCTTCTATCTTCTATGTTTATCTTTCTCTCCCCCCTCCATCTTGTCTTCCCTTCCTCTCCATTTCTCTCTATTCTATCAAATAAAACAAATAAACTTTAATATATAGATAACCAGAATGTGTTTGGACTTTATGAAGAATAAGATGGTGCTAGGGGTGTGGGGTTGGGGTTAAGAGAGCACAGAACTTTGGGGGATGGTGATCTCTAACCACATGCATGGAGGTGACAGTCCTCCTGAAATCAGATCATTTTGTAGAAACAATGTCAAGTCACCAGTTTAAAAAAATAATAAAAGGAAGGAAGGAAGGATGGGTGTAAATAGGGTGTGAAGCACACAGTGGAGACTTAGATGAAGAGGACTTGGTATGGGGTGACCAGGGCTGTGGGCTGGGCCCCACCTGCACCTGTCACCACTCTTAGCTCCTGAGCTTTGCTGGAGACCACAGAGGACATAAAAGGAGCACACTTGCCCAGCCCATGGCTGCACCATCATTTCATTTTACCTGTCTTTGTACTAAAAGTCATGACAATGAAGAGTCAGAAGAGGTAAGAGACTGTGTTCCAGGATCTGGGTCAAATATTCCCCTGTATTCTCCAAGCCAGCCCTTACTTGGGTGCTGAGGAAGGAGAAGCAATTAAAGAAGCCAGCATCCCTGCCTTCTGCAACCCCAAAAGAATTTTGGTCCATATTCCCAGAGGGGGGAAAATGTTAGGGGAAGATGAATAGAGGGCTCTGAAACACAATTCCATCAAGAGTCTGATGAGAGTAGCAGCAAGCTGGACAGTGGTGCACCGTGTTAATCCCACATGTTACTATGTGCAAGGACCCTGGTTCAAGCTCCCAGTCTGTACCTGCAGGGAGGGAAGTTTTGTGAGCAGTGGAGCAGTGCTGCAGGTGTCTCTCTCTATTTCTGTCTCTCTGTCCCTCCTTCTCTCCCTCCCCCCTCTCTCATCCTCTATTTTTTAGTTTTTTATTTTCCCTTTTGTTGCCCTTGTTTTTTATTGTTGTTGTAGTTATTATTGTTGTTGTTATTGATGTCATCATTGTTAGATAGGACAGAGAGAAATGGAGAGAGGAGGGGAAGACAGAGAGAGGGAGAGAAAGACAGACACCTGAAGACCTGCTTCACCGCCTGTGAAGTGACTCCCCTACAGGTGGGGAGTCGGGGGCTGGAACCGGGATCCTTCCGCCTGTCCTTGAGCTTCACACCACATGCGCTTAACCTGCTGCGGTACCGCCTGACTCCCTCTCATCCTCTATTTTAAAAGAAAGAGAGAGAAAGAAGAGAAATGATCAGTGAATGAGAAGAAATGAACAGTGAAGTCATGCAGGCATAATCCTGATATAATAATAATAATAATAATAAGTAAAGAAGACACCTCTTGCAGTGCAGGACTGTTTGGAGGAAGGAGCAGGAGTAGGAGCTATGGCTTCTGCTCCCTCCATTAGCCAGCACACTGTAAATGCTCAGTTAAAGGCAGCCACAGACACTGTCTGTATTTTTATGGGCTGAGCCATGTCTTGTGCAGAAGATGTCCAGAGACAAATCCTGAAACACCTGCTGGAAGAGGTGGCCCTGGTGTCTAGCCAGATTGGGCTTAGAAAGGCAGCACCCAGAGCAGGGTTAAGTGTCAGCCTAGGCAGTAGGCACGTGAGGGGACGAGGGGACATTGATCAGAGCAGAAGTCCTTTGGGTCAGCTCTAGATGTTCAAAAGGCTCCAGAAAGGCCCAGTGAGGAGAATGTGAGGGGACACCCAGGTAAGACATTTCACAGCTGTAGCAGCTGAGGCCCAGAGAGTGACTAGCTCTCAAGGAGTGAAAGTCTTAGAAACTGGCCCACTGGGATTACAGGGTGTGCTTTCCTGCGCCTGTACATAAAGGCAGAGACAGTGGAGCTGAGGTGACAGACAAATGCCCCAGTGGAGGACCACAGAACAAGGGGGGGGAATAATGAAGGGTGCAAAAAAAAAAAAAAAAAGATGGCCAAGGCTGCTCAGGAATGAAACCAGATGACCCGGAGTGTCTCAGGGCCACTGTGGAGATTATGAGGCACAGGCAAGGGCCTTCACACATCACCAGGAAGAAGATGTCAAAAACCCTGCAAAAGGAGCCACTGAGTGGGCTGGCGGGGAGCGCGCCCAACAAGGCTTGTAATCTAATTGCCGACCTGCGAGCAAGAGTTTAAAACAATATTTATGGTGTGGGAAAACAGCCCATGATTTGATTTGATTAGAATGAGTCAAATTGATCTGAGAGTGCTGACTGGGGTCCTGGGAGCAGAGCCTCACTCATCCTCCCCAGCCCTGGTCCCCAGCTATAACTGATGTGACTGCCCCTCCGCTGCAGCCAGGAAACCCATCTCTCCTTTTCTGGGCCTGCCAGACTCATCACCTCCTCCAGGAAGTCTCCTGAGCTTGTTCCACCCTGTTCTTTTAATCTCCAGTAGTGTGGTGTGGGAGTCTCTGATACACAGCTGGGCCTCTGCGGGAGAGCTGGCTCTTCTTTGGACATGTGCTAGTTTGGACTGTCCCAGTTTAGTGCGTGGCTTCTTGAAGGCTGAGTGTTGCTCCTTCATAGTCTGAATATCTTCCCCCCATTTTTGGCCATATTTAATGGAGGTCCTCTGGTTAGGATTAGCTGAATCTATTTGTACAGGGTCCTTTCTCTTCCCCCTGGAAAAGGAACCCTCACTTCCCCTGGCAAAACTAGCTCCCCAGCCTCAGGCCAGATGCATTGTTTAAGATATTATTATTATTATTATTAAGAGAGAGAAGCAGAGTATCACTCTGGCACATGTGATAGTGAAGATAGAACTCAAGACTTTGATAAAGACAACAATGAGATACCACTCCTGTGAGAATGTTAGACATCAGAAAAAGTAGCAGCAACAAATGCTAGAGAGGCTGTGGGTCAAAGCAACCCTCCTGCACTGCTGGTGGGAATGTAAATTGGTCCAATCCCTGTGGAGAGAAGTCTGGAGAACTCTCAGGCTAAAAATGGAGTACCCTATGATCCTGCAATTCCTCTCCTGGAGATGTAACCTAAGGAACCAAACATACCCATCCAAAAAGATCTGTGTACACATATGTTCTTAGCAGCACAATTTGTAATAGCTAAAACCTGGAAGCAACCCAGGTGTCCAACAACAGCTGAAGAATAGCTGAGAAAGCTGTAGCCTATATACACAGTGCAATACTATTCAGCTATTAAAAATGGTGCTTTCACCATTTTCAGCCCATCGTGGATGGAGCTTGAAGGAATCATGTTTAGTGAGATAAGTCAGAAACAGAAGGGTGAATATGGGATGATCTCACTCTCAGGCAGAAGCTGAAAAATAAGATCAGAAAACACTAAGCAGAACTTGGACTAAAGTTGGTGTATTGCACCAAAGTAAAAGACTCTGTGGTGGTGGGGGGTAGGATTCAGGTCCTGGAACATGCTGACAGAGGACCTAGTGGGGGGTTGTAGTATTATGTGTAAAAGTGGGAAATGTTATGCATATAGAAACCATTGCATTTACTGTCAAGTGTAAAACATTAATTCCCCAATAAAGAAATAAAAAAAGACTTTCAGAACCCAGTGCTTTATCCACTGCACCACCTCCCAGTTATTTTTTAAAAGATTTGTTTTATTTGTTATGAGAGACAGAACTTCATGTGAACCAGGGAAAGAGAAACAGAGAGAGTCAAGCCAGAGTCCCACTCTTGTATACATGGCACTAGGGACTGAACCAGGGACCTTACTTAGGTTCTCAAGTCTGGTGCTCTGCTCACTGAGCTATTCCCTCAGCCACTGGCAGAATGGACTGTTCCCAGTCCCAGGTGTGGAAGTGAGTCATGCTCTTCTCTTCCCTGGAATTGCTAGATGAGAATAATCAGAGCCCCAAGCTTCTAGTGGCCATCGGGTCACCCCCACTGAGTTCAGTCTTTGGACACAGGAGCTGAAAGACGTAGGTCTGGTGGCCCAAGGCAAGGGTCACATCCCCCCAGACACAATGCCCACTGCACACTCCCTCCTAGGGGAGCGTGATGGGGTGAAGGGTGGACATGGAGTGGGAGGCAAGAGGAGGGAAAGAGACACACACATGATCATACAATGTATGAGACAGAGACCTCCCAACTGTCTCTCTTCCCAGGCACTCCCTTGCACCCCCTAGGCTAGGCCATGTAGCCATGTAGCCAGGCCATGGCAGCCACACTGAGGCCCATGTGGGCCCACAGGGCCACCCACAGGTGGCATGGAAGGGGTTTGGGTACCCATGCTGTACCACACAGGCCAGTCACACTTGCACCCCGAGCTCCTCATCAAAGCCTGAGGAGACCTGCTAGGTGTTTCCCCATGACAGGCAACATGCTGGAGACATTTCAGTGGGCCACCTGCCTTCACTCCTGACCCCTGTTGGTGCTTGTGGGTGCCTCAACCCCCAAGCCAAGTGCAGGCAGTCTGCCTGGCAAATGTGCAGATGAGCTGAACTGAACTGATTGAGTCACCAATCTCCTGAACAGTGTACTGCATTGACTAAGCCAGCCTCCCTCTACCCTCAGCTGCCAGCACTAGAGAAGGCAGCCACCTTGATCTGGATATCCAGCCACAAACACTCCTTAGGGTGGCGCTCATGTGGTGATGTGACAAGGTGCTTGATTCTTCAAGCAGAGAGAACAGAGGAGTAAATCTGTCTTGGTGACTAGCAGATTAGGTGACACTGACGATCAAACAAGCCTCAGAGGCTGGAGGTGAGGATTGTCCTTCAAAGACCAGGCAGTGGCTCACCAGGCAGGGCACACTATTACAATACACAAGGACCCAAGTTCAAGCCCCCAGTCCCCACCTGCAGGGGGAAGAAAAGGGAAAGCATCATGAGTGATGCAGCAGTGCTCCTCTCTCTATGTCTCTGTTTCATTCCCTATCACAGAATAAATGGCCACCAGGCATGGTGAAGTTATGCAGGCACTAGGCTCCAGTAATAACTCTGGTGGTAAAAACAAAATAAATAAAAGATAAAGAACTTGTCTTTCAGGGGACCAGGTGGTGACACACTTGGTTGAGCACATATTATCATGTCCAAGGATCCAGATTTGAGCCCCCACTCCCCACCCACAGGGGAAAAGCTTCACAAGCTGCAAAGCAGGCCTGCAGGTGTCTCTCTATCTCCTCCTCCCCACTCAATTTCTCGTCTCTGTCTAATATATATATATATATATATATATATATATATTTTTTTTTTTTTTTTTTAAAGAACTTGTTTTTCAAACAGCAAGCTGGATGCACAGTGAGACACTAACATTGGCTCTGCTATACCATGCATCCCCAGAAGTACACTGTCATGTTCCCATCCCCACTCCTGTGTTGCAGGTGGGGTGGCAGACTGGGGTGACAGTCAGGCTCCGGGCTCCCCCCAGCCTGGCTCTAAAAGCAGTCCCAGGACTCTGGTTGAGGGGACAGATGTCAGACTTCAAAGGTAGCAGCCCCCTGTCCCTCCTCCCTCCTGGCCCGTGAGAAAGCACCAGAGAACCAGAACAAAGGCCTCCCCAGTCCCGGGCACCTGCTGGCCACTTAGCATGGAGCTTAATGAAAGAAAGCAGAGCTGCTGGGAGCCTAAGAGAAAGCAGAGAAGGCTGCAGGCGCCGCCCTTAGCAGACCAGTGGCGCTGAGTGCTCAGCAAGGCCAGTAATTGGAAATCTGAGCAGGGAGGGCACTGGGGCCACTGCCAGAGATGACAGAGTCCTGGCAGCTGTGTGAGACCCTGCTTGGGGCAACATGGGTGGGACAGGAGCCTAGGGAGGGGGTCACTTAGGACCAGGGTCAATGGCCTCCCCTCAGCCGAAAGCACTGGTCACACCAGCATAGCGCTTGACAAGCGGCAGGTGCAGGGCTCACGCAGTTCTCTACACAGAAGTCAAGGAAATGAAGCGATATGTCTGGGCAGCTGAGATAGCTCACTAGGATAAGGAAGCTGCTTTGCCATGTGCATGACCCAAATTTGAGCCCAGCCTCCTGCACTGGAGGAAGCTTTGGTGCTGTGGTCTCTTTCTATTGGTTTTCTATCTTTAAAAAAAAAATCAGGAAATTGTATGTCTAGTGGCTGAGGAATTATTTCAATTAGTAGAGTATCAGTCAGACTTTCCTGAGGTCTCTGGCTCAATTCCCTGAACAGCACACACCAGAGTGGTGCTCTGACTTCTCTCTCCCTTTTTCTTTCTCTCTGTCTGGTGTATCTCCTCACCCCCATATGTAGTAAAATAAATCTTTTTTATTTTTTATTTTATTATATTATTATTATTATTATTATTATTTTGCCTCCAGGGTTATCACTGGGACTTGGTGCCTGCACTACAAATCCACTGCTCCTGGAGGCTATTTTTTTCCTTTCCTTGTTTATCATTGTTGTTATTGCCATTGTTGTTGTTGGATAGGACAGAGAGAAATGAAGAGAGGAGGGGAAGACAGAGGGGGAGAGAAAGATAGACACCTACAGACCTGCTTCACCACCTGTGAAGCAACAACCCTGCAAGTGGGGAACCAGGGGCTCGAACTGGGATCCTTACTCCCATCCTTGCGCTTCATACCACATGAGCTTAACCCACTGTGCCACCATCCGGCCCCCAATAAATCTTTTTTAAAAGGGGAGACACAGATAGTGTCCCACACTGTAGAGCATGCACATTACCATGTTCAAGGACCTGGATTCAAGATGCTGCTCCCCACCTGCGGGGTGGGGGGAAGTTGCACCAACAGTGAAACAGGGCTGCAAGTGCCTCTGGCTCTTTTTCTTCCTCTCCCTCTCCCTCTCCCTCTCCCTCTCCCTCTCCCTCTCCCTCTCCCTCTCCCTCTCCCTCTCCCTCTCCCTCTCCCTCTCCCTCTCCCTCTCCCTCTCTATCTTCTCAATTTCTCTTTATCCTGTCAAATAAAAGAAAAAATAAGGTTGGGAGACAGGCAGTAGTGCAGGAGATTAAGCACACGTGGCGCAAAGTGCAAGGACTGGCTAAGGATCCCAGTTCGAACCCCACCTCCCCACCTCCAGAGGAGTCACTTCACAAGTGGTGAAGCAGGTCAGCAGGTGTCTATCTTTCTCTCCCCCTCTCTGTCTTCCCCTCCTCTCTCCATTTCTCTCTGTCCTATCTAACAATGACGACATCAATAACAACAACAACAATAATAACTACAACAATTTAAAAAACAAGGGCAACAAAAGGGAATAAATATTTTTTAAAAATACACAAGGCTTCCAGGAGTAGTGTATTCACAGTGCAGGCACCAAACCCCAGTGATTACCATAGTGGCAATAAAAAATTATAAATAAATAAATATAAAACTGTATAACTACATTTCCTAGATAGAGACGAGGGGGGGGAGAGAGAGAGGGAGAGAGGGAGGGGGAGGGGAGGGGGAGGGGGAGGGGTGGAGGGGGAGAGGGAGAAGGAGAGGGAGAGGGAGAGGGAGAGGGAGAGGGAGAGATGGAGAGGCTACAGCACCAACCTGGTGGAGTCTGGGCTTGAATCTGTGTCACACACATGGCAAAGCAGAGCACTATTCAGGTGAACTATTTCACAGGTCTTTATTTGATCTTAGAACATATATTAAAATTTCTACATTTATTGATATATCTGTATTTTCCCAGTTCTCTCTTGTGTTATGAAATAATTTGGTCTCCAATTTTCAGAGGAAGCCGGACCACAGAGAGGTTAAATAACTTGCCCAGGTTGAGCTGAGGGTTTGAATCTACATGCTAAGTACCTACCCGTTAGGCTACTCTTGGATGAGCTGGCATCTCATAACTGGATGGGGAGGTAACTGGGAATGAAGGCCACTGTTCACTTCCTCAGCACATGTTTGTCAGGTGTAGTGCAATCCCAGCAAGGATGGCCTCAGTCATACATAGTCTTTTTGTTGTTGTTGTTTGTTTGTTTTTGTTTTTTTTTACCTCCAGGGTTATCTCTGGAGCTCGGTGCCTGCACTGTGAATCCACTGCTCCTAGAGTCCATTTTGTTTCCATTGTTGTTGTTATTGTTGGATAGGACAGAGAGAAATTGAGAGTGGAAGGGAAGACAGAGAGGGGAGGGAAAGATAGACTCCTTCAGACCTGCTTCACCACTTGTGAAGCAACCCCCCTGCAGGTGGGTAGCTAGAGGCTTGAACCAAGATCCTTGCACAGGTCCTTGTGCTTAGCACTATGTGCACTTAACCCAATGTGCTACCACCCAGCTGCCTACCATGTGTAGTTCTTAGGTGCAGGCTATGAGTATGTCACATGCATTTGCTCCCCTACCCCTCAAGAACACCACACATACACACACACACACACACACACACACACACACACACACACACACACCTGAAAAACTGGAGGTGCCTCCATTTACAGGCTAGAAGACTGAGCCTGGGAGAGGCTGGGTCACTAACTTCCCCCCTGGCCACTGCCCACTGTTCTTAGTTGGTGGTAGAAGCAGAATTGAAATTTACCAACTTCTGGTACAAAACATGGTCTCTAGCTCCTGCTGGTGCCTGGTGCTTGTTCCAAAGGTTCCTCATGCAGTACCCATGATGGTGTGTCTCACATGTGTTGACACTAGCAGTTACTCACACACACATAGGGGTGAGCTCCCCAGGGCTGGTGGGACCCAGTATGGTTCACTGAGATCAGCCACTTACGTCCTCAAAGCCATGACCTTGGAAACTGGCCATCCTCACCCACCTGCTCCCCCTGGTCTTTATTCTGCTTACTCTTCCAGCTGTTCTCCCACAGCTAGGTGGCTTCCTTGGGAGTTGTGTGAACCCCCAGCTTGTAGAGAGGACCGGGTGCATTTAGAAACAGAAACTAGCAGCACCCTGCTATTGGGAGCAAAAATCCACAGCTACACAAAGGGCATTGCTGCTTGATCAGAAGGATATAGATAGAGACCTGAGTCAGGTAGAGCCTGGTGTGACTTCTGATTTCTGAGTCTCAGTTTCCCTATCTTTGAAATGGGCCCATGGACCCAGAGTCAAATTGGAACAAGACTGATCATTGGAGACCAGTAAGACCAGAGACTGGAAGGAATCATGTTAAGTTAAATTAGCTAAAAAGAGGAGAAATACCACATGATCTCATCATAGGTGGAACTTAAGAAGCAAGGAAAGAAGAGAAAAACAAAAAGTAGAAAATTTGGACTGGTGGGGGAGGAAGGGGGTCGTGTACCCAGTTAAGTGGATAGTACTATGCACAAGGAACCATACAAGGATCTGGGATCTAGCCCCTGCTCCCTACCTGTAAAGGGATGCTTCACACGGGGTAAAGTATATCTGCATGTGTTTATCTCTTCTCTCAGTTTCTCTCTGTCCAATACAATAAAATAGAAAAAAGGAAAAATGGCCACCAGAAGCAGTGGATTCATAGTGCCAGCACAGAGCCCCAGTGATAACTCTGGAGGCAAAAAGAAGAAGAAGGAGGAGAAGAAGAAGGAGAAGGAGGAGGAGAAGGAGGAGGAGGAGGAGAAGAAGAAGAAAGAAGGAGAAGGAGGAGAAGGAGGAGGAGGAGGAGAAAAGGGAAAGAAGGAAGGAAGGAAGGAAGGAAAGAAAGAAAGAAAGAAAGAAAGAAAGAAAGAAAGAAAGAAAGAAAGAAAGAAAACTTGAACTGTACGTAATGTATTGCACCAAAGGATTCTGGGGAAGGAGGGAAGGAAGTTGACTGGAGATAAAAAGGTGTGTTTTGAGGCCTTGTATGTTATGGTGGAAAAGTACCTCTGTTATGGGTTCTGTAGAAGCCTATCCTGGGGAGATGAGAAATTACCCACATGTCAACAGTTGTACTGTAAGCCAATTAACCCCCCAGTAAAATGATAAAAAATAAGATCAGAGGCATCCCCTGTCTGACCACAGGTGGGGGGCATCCAGAGAATGCCTAGCTGTGAACTGTGAAGAGCATCAGGGAGGAGTGTGGACTCCCCACTTCACTGTCCATTTGGAACAAGGACCAGTGCACAGATAGGAGTGTCTGTGATCTCTGTTTGAAAGAGATCTCTCTGGCCTTCACACCAAATCTAAAGGCTTGGATCTATGGACAGGCAGGTTGGGATGGCTAAGAACAGAGATTCTGTGGCAGAGCCCAGAACTAGAATTACCCTTGAGCTATAAGTAGAAGTAGACTCCATGATGTGTGCTAGAAAATATTTAACAGCTGGCTTTCTGGACATCTGTAGCATTTGTCCATGTCTGGGACTGAGATTCTCTTCTTCATCTCAGTGTGTCTCATCTCAGTGTGCCATCACTGGGCGTTATCTGAGGAGAGTGGTGAGCAGTGGGAGTTCATAAGTTCAAGGACTGAACGATAGTATATATGCAGCCACACAGCAGAAGAGACAAGTTTCAGCACCCTTCACTTTCCGGGGCCTTCCAAGGCTGATGCTTCATCTTCACGCTCTTACATGTCTAATCCAGACTACTAAAGGCAGAGGTTCCAGCTGCATTGATTAGAGTCCTTCCTCTTTTCTCTCTGACTCGTTCATGTTGGCTTGGATTAACTCTGGGTATGTTGTAATTTGCTGCAATGTCTTTTCTTACTCTAAATATAAACTCATTTCGGTATGGACCTACAATGCACTTGTGGTTTTCTTTTCTTCTTTCTGAAGGGGAAATGTTTTCTCAAAAATCGGGCGTATTCTCCAGAGCTCTACTCTACTGGGGCAATCTAGAAACAGGCTGGGAGTATGGATTGAACTGCCAATACCCATATCCAGTGGAGAAGCAATTACAGAAACCAGAACTCCTGCCTTCCGCACCCCATAAAGAATTTTGGTCCATACTCCCCAAAGGGAGAAATATTAGGGGAAGATGTCCAGAGGGCTCGGAAACACAATTCCAACCAAACCTTAAGAGAGAAGAGCAAAAAGGGAAGGACATTTGGAAATAGTAGTAGGTGTAGGTGTGACTTAGAAGGCAAGACCATAGGGGCAAATGGGGAAAACATAGAAAGATAGATAAATAGATAGATAGATATAGAAATAATAGTTAACCCATATCTGTGACCTTGGGAGAACTACTACAGTCTCCTAAGGGGTACAACTTCACACAATTCCCACCACCAGACCTCCGTATCCCATCCCCTCCCCTGATAGCTTTCCTAATCTTTAATCCTCTGGGAGTGTGGACCCAAGATCATTGTGGGATACAGAAGATTGCAGGTCTGGTTTCTGTAATTGCTTCCCTGCTGAACATGGGTGTTGACAGGTCAATCCATACCCCCAGCCTCTCTCTCTCTTTCCCTAATGGGGAAGGGCTCTGGAGAAGTGGAGCTCCAAGGCACATTGGTGGGGTTGTCTGTCCATGGAAGTCCAGTAACTAATTTCTGTACACCAATGTGACTTCATGATAGAGTTAGCACTCATCAGAATTTGCTACATTGTAACCTAATGTACTCCCAGAGAAAAACCATGTTTTGTAGGAGAAAATACACCATTTTTAAAAAAGTGATTTAATATTGATTTACAAAACCATAACAGGATTATAATTCCACACCATCCCCACCACCAGAATTCTGTGTCCCCATCCCCATCTGCTGTGCAACTCAGGCATCCAAGTTCGACATCCTCAAGGAAACACTCACGAAAGTCATGTCTCTGATATCTTATTACTGTAAAAAATGGCGACTAATCCCTAGCACTGCAAAAAACGGTATCATCTGTTTTCCATCTACACCATGCCTCGGCCTTGTGTGAGCTTAATGTGCAGCTTGGCGATACGAGAATCCGGCATGAAGCCCAGCCAGTCTATCTTGGCGTTACTCTCGATCGCACTCTGTCATTTCACGAACATCTCATAAAAACTGCAGCAAAGGTGGGCGCGAGGAATCACATCATTGCAAGACTGGCCAGCTCCTCATGGGGCACGAGCGCTTCCACACTACGATCATCATCTCTGGCATTATGCTATTCCACTGCAGAATACTGTGCCCCAGTATGGTTCCGTAGCCCCCATGTCCACTTGGTCGATTCCAAATTATATTCCTCCATGAGGATAATTTCTGGAACCATCCATTCCACCCCGGTTCCATGGCTGCCAGTTCTTAGCAACATCGCCCCGCCAGATATTCGTCAGGATGCGGCATCATCTAAGTTCATTTCCCACGTCTACACTCGACCGGACCTGCCAATATACGCGGATATCTTTGCCCACCCTGTCCAACGCTTGACTTCTAGTCATCCAATCTGGTCTCCTATGCCTACACTGAACTTCTCTGTTCCAGACTCTTGGAAACAGAGTTGGCAGTCAGCTGAGGTAAAGAACAAACACCTCATCACAGACCCCTGCAAGCGTCAACCCGGCTTTGACCTAGCACGGTATGATTGGGCCCTCCTCAATCGATATCGAACAGGCCATGGCCGGTGCACCGCTATGTTCCATCGCTGGGGAGCCAGAGACGACCCGAACTGCCCCTGCGGCTCCAGACAGACTATGACCCACATAGTCAACGACTGCCACCTCTCCAGATTCATAGGAGGTCTCGAAACTTTACATCAGGCTCAACCTGACGCTGTTGACTGGCTACGGAAGAAGGGCAAACGCTAGAAGAAGAACTATGTCAGGTTGACATTTTTGGATAAAAGGAGAAAACCAGAGGTAGTGACAGAGGGAAAGACACTGTAATATAGATGCTTCCTCTGATATAGTAGGCTCCTGACTGGAGCCTGGCCACCTTCTTTTTGAAAGTATCTTCTTTACTTTCTATAAATCCTGCAATAAAACTGTTTCCCTTATTATTTTGTTTCCTCTATCCTAGAACATCTTTTCTCCCCCCTCTTTTTTGGGGGGGATTTTACTAAATAATTTTTCAATTGAGGCAATCATATGAGGTTATTTGGTTCTTTGCTATTTTAATAGATGACATACTGATGTATACTTATTTATTTATTTCCTTTTTGTTGCCTTTGTTGCTTTTATTGTTGTTGTAGTTATTATTGTTGATGTTGTCGTTGTTGGATAGGACAGAGCGAAATGGAGAGAGTAAGGGAAGACAGTGATGGGGAGAGAAAGACAGACACCTGCAGAACTGCTTCACCGCCTGTGAAGCGACTCCCCTGCAGGTGGAAAGCGGGGGCTCGAACAGGGATCCTTATGCCAGTCCTTGAGCTTAACATGTGCTTAACCCGTTGTGCTACCGTCCGACTCCCTGATGTATACTTATTAAGATCACCATACTAACACACAGTATGTAGTAATAAATAATGTGTATGCTTTACTAATATATTCATTAATTAATTTTTAAATGTTGAACCAACCTTAAATTCCTAGGATAAATCTTATTTGTTCATTATAAGCTTTTTTTTCCTTTTTTTTTGCCACCAAGGCTATTGCCAGGGCATGGTGCTGGCACTATGAATCCACCAATCCCAGTAGCCATTTTTCCCTTTCTTTCTTTCTTTCTTTCTTTCTATTTTTTTTATTAAGTAGGAAAGAGATAAATTTAGTGAGGAGGGGAACTAGAAAGGGGGAGCGAAAGACACCTGCAAGCCTGTTTCACCACTTGTGAAGCTTCCCCCCTTTAGATGGGGAGAGTAAGCTTGAACCTTGGTCCTTGTGCTTGGTATTATGTACACTTAACTGGGTGTGCCACCACTCAGGCTCCATAAAAAAAAAATCATTTTTTTAAAAATTATCTTTATTTACTGGCTAAAGACAGCCAGAAATCGAGAGGATTGGGGAGACAGAGAGGGAGAGAGACAGAGAAATGCCTGCAGTCCTGTTTTCACCATTTGTGAAGCTTTCCTCCTGCAGGTGGGGGACTAGGGGTTTGAACCTGGATCCTTGCACATTGCAGTATTTATGCTCAACCAGGTGTGGTTGAGCATACAACAATCTTTTTTAAAACAACCTTTTTTAAAAATAGAGACAGAAAAACAGAGAGAGAGAGAAAGAAAGAGAGAGCCAGAGAGAGAGAGAGAGAGTGAGAGGAAGAGGGAGGGAGAGAGGGAGAGAGAGAGAGAAAAAAACACAACAAACACCAGTGCTTCCTTAAATACAGTAGGGGCTGGGCTCAAACCATGAGTCATGCACATGGCAAAGTGAGGTAATTCACTGGACCATATACAAGCCTACTTATTTGCTTAATTAATCCCCTGTATATGTTGTTTATTTTAGTTTTCTAGTATTCTGTTGAAGAGATGTATGCATATTCATAACTTTTATTGACCTGTAGTTTTCTTGTGATGTCTTTGGGTTTGGTATTGAGGTAAGTTTAATCTAATGAAATTAGTCAGAAAGTTTTTCCAATTCTTCTGGGGGTTTTAAAAATGTTTTGTAAAAGATTTGCACTGATTATTCTTTAAATGTTTGGTAGAACATATCAGTAAAGTCATCTGGGCCTGGAATTTTCTTTACAAAGTTTTAAGAATACTAAACCTCTTTTATAAGTCTATTTATATCTTCTATTTCATCTTGACTTACCTTCTGTAGTTTATGTCTTTCTAGGAATTTGTCAGTTTCAAGTAAATTATTTAATTTGTTGGTGTGTGGTCATTTGTAACATTCCTTTGTAATCCTGTTTGCTTCAATGAGGTTGGTAGTGGTGTCCCATTTCTAATTTCTGATTCTATTTTGTGGAACCTTCTTCCCATTTTTCTTGGCCAATCTAGCTGGAAGTTTGTCAATCTTTATGATGTTTTCAAAGAATGACTTTTGGGTTTGTTGATTTCCCCTATTGTTTTTCTATTCCCTGTTTCATTTATTTTCACTCTAGTCTTCATTTTCTTTTGGTTGCTTTGAGTTTGGCTTTATCTTTATTGTTTAGGAGAAAATACTGGGGGAGAAAACTAAAATTTGTGGAAAAAAATATTAGTGATTTAAAAGACTGACTTAAGCCTCACAACCACATCCACACAGACCCCATGGTCTCTCCATCTCCAGCATCCATAAAAGAAAGTAGAGCTCTGGAATGAATTCAGGAATCTTTGTGCCTTTCTGTCTCTGTTACCCTGTTAGGAAAAGGGACTGTTCTCCCTCAACAGGTGGGTAGGACTTCAGAAGGAGATGTCAACATTAGAAAACACACCAGCCCAGTGGGGGAAGGAGGGTATTTGGAAAAATTTGAAAGCCCTAGGGCTATTCCGCTGTACATGACATAAATCACCTGAAATTTGGGGGTGGCTGAACATGAAGACTGCTCCCCATTTCTTTCTGAGCACTTTGATGGGCAAGCTGGTGCCATCTGTGGTTTCGGGGGGGGGGGCAGGACAGTGGCAATGGGGTGATGATATGGATACCTTGGGCGTGGGGAGTAGGACTCATTTTTAGGGAACTTGAGCCATGAGAGGCTGTGCAGGTGTGTCTTAGTGGGATACTGAGAAAGAGGTGGAGATGTCAGTCAGGACACATAGTACCCACAGGGGAGCAGCATGGTGTGACCATCAGGTGTCCACAAGCACCCCACAGAGGCATTCAGACATTATAAAATAGATAAACCGGTCAGGAAAAATTCCTTCCTCTACCTCAACCTCCTATCTCTGTGTGTCCACCCCCACCACTATGCTCAGCCCCTTTAGCATCCAGAATGACTATGGGACATGATCACAAAGTCCTTGTAGGACCCTTCTGGAGCAAAGAACATCACATCAGGGAAGGTTGATTGTCCCACATTCCCTATGTCATACCCCATCTCCTCTGACTTTTTGGAGTTGTGAGCAATAGACCCTCAGGCTGGTCTTACCATTTTACAAAGAGAAAAGAATAAGGTCCAGACACTGGGGAGGCTGCAAAAACAACATGGGCAGGATATGTGAGAGACTCCCAACCCCTCAGACTCCTGGAAAGTGGGATGTTGCGGTCTCTCTCTCTTTCCTTCTGTCTCTCCTCTCCCACCCCTCTTGTCACTGGGGTCATCACTAGGGAATCAGTGCCTGTACAACCCCATCATTCTCAGTAATCATTCTTTTAGACAGAAGAAAGATGTGATACAGAGATAAAGAGAAAGAGACAAGACAGAGAAAGAGAGATCACAGCACCTCTCCACCATTTGTTTTTTGCTTCTTTTAAAATATATTTTATTTTATTTATTTATTTTGAATATATACAGAGAGAACTTTGGAGTGAAGAGGGAGAGAGAAAAAGAAACACCTGAAGCACTGTTTTACCACTCTTGAAGCTTCTCCCCTGTAGATAGGGACCTGGGGCTTGAGCTCAGGTCCTTGTGCATTGTAACATGGGTGCTCTACTGAATGCTCCGTTGCCTGGCTTCACCTCTCCACTATTTATGAAGCATCTCCCCTGTGAGCCCTCCCATATAGTGACAAGGGGCTTGAACCTGGGTCCTTATGCTTGTTGATGTCTGTACTCTACCAAGTGATCCATAGCCCACCTCCACTATGGCATTTTTTATTCATTCATTGCAGATGTAATTACAAAAGGCCTCAGAATGCAGGGTAGAAAGGGTGGTGAGGAGGAAGTGTAGGCTGAGTCTCCTCTTCCTCATCAAATGTTTCTCAGGATGGAGGACAGTTCCAGCATAGCTGGGGTTGTGGAAAGACTTCACTCACGTCTGGATGCTGTGGTAAACACTTCATTATTGTCACTCTGTTCTCCCAGCTGTCAGATCCCTCTGTTTGAAACAGCCAATCAACCTTCCAGCAATGAAACACACACATACACACACACATACACACACACACACACACACACACACACACACACACACACACCTCTGCACAAATGGCTTTGATTAGTCTTAGCTGTAGGTTTAAGAAAATTTAATCATCTTAACCTGTTTAGTCTTTTTCCCTGATGAAAATCATCAGTCAGATTCCGGCCTGAGCCTGTTAGAGCTGAGTGGCTGTCAGCACCGTTGTTTATGTTAATATGTTATAGGCATGAAATGGGGGGAAGTGGGGTTCTGAGGGAAAGGCCTGAGTGGATTAGGATGCCAGGGGTCCTGGGCTGGTCCCTGAGGCTGACAAATGGGGGATCTGAGAACGCTGCTCCTCTAGGAACTTCTGGATAGAACCTCCTGTACCTGTTAGAACATGAAGAAATCCAGAGGTCCATTTCTCTCTGAGCTTAGAAAGTGGTTTGGGCATCCTGAATGCCTGTAACCCCACAGAGACTGCTGAGGGTGCTTATACCCCCTGTCCCCTTGAAGCCTCTCTATCTGACAGTCAGTGCTACTA
The DNA here is from genome assembly GCF_950295315.1 of Erinaceus europaeus. Taxonomy (NCBI): domain Eukaryota; kingdom Metazoa; phylum Chordata; class Mammalia; order Eulipotyphla; family Erinaceidae; genus Erinaceus; species Erinaceus europaeus. The sequence continues at coordinate 143,022,679 of NC_080162.1, forward strand.
GGACCATGTCACTGCATCACTCCCCAGCTGGGTGACTGATATACTGGATAAAAGCCCTGGTATATGAAGAGTGCTTAACTGAGTGCTCCCTGTCATCTGAAGTAGCAGCACCTCGTGCAGAGAGCTCTCTCCTCAAAACCCAGACTTTATGGGCATGGCCTGATGAGGATGCCCACAAAATGGAGAGGGCCACCCAGGATAGACAGGATGGACCCGGAGCCTTGACTCACCTCTGCTAACTGAACCAGTTTGAATTTGGGGGGGTTGAGGGATTCACTGCTTCTTTGGCTTTTTCTCAGTCTGCACAAATGAGACCATTGGTCCTTTCCCACATCTACTCTCCCCTTCCTCTTAGAGGAAAGACAATTCACCCTTGGAAGGAGAGTTGCATTTCACAATTTCTGTGTGGCAACATAAAGCCATGTTACCTCCTTTGGTCACTGAAATCCAAGACAGCCAAACAAGATAATTTCATAGGCTGCATACAGGTTGGATTTCCCCCGCCCTTGGAATAGAACCTCAGATCCTCAGTGATGCTTCTGCCTTTATCTTCTAGAATACACCTTTTGCCACATAAGGGAGCCTGGACTACAGCATCAGGAGCAATCACATGGACAGCTAGATGATTGCCAGTGGGGGACACCGACCTCTAGACACTTCAGGAAAATTTTCATGGGTCATCTAATTCCAGTAGCCCATCCCAACTGAGTTTGGCCCTTATCCCCTGACTAAAGAAACAGAGAAAGGGCCAAGCAAATATTTCACCCTGTTGGAATATCAGTGTGCAGGGCTAATGGCCCCAAAGCTACAGATTCATCAGTGACCCTCACCCCCTCACCTCCAGAGGTGGGAGCCAGAGGCTAGTAGAGCTGGTGAGAACTGGCGGTGAGGGGAGAGCATGCAGTGTGGTCTTCCAAAGAACTATCTGGAACCACCCCCACAAGCTCTGTGCTGGCAGGCTTGGTCACAACTAATATACTGACATGCAAGGTCCCATGGGGGTTTCTGGGTGGAGATGTTCAATATGACCCCCCCACCAGGAACAACACACAGCTTAGTAACTCTGGCCCATCTTAAATCCTTTGGGTACTAGGGTACATAAACTACACAGCTGGTGTTCCCAAGAGAGCCATCACTTTGCAGTCTACCCTGGGAGCAATGGAATGGGAAGAAATTCTTGACTGATGGCACTCTGGAAATGAAAACCAGTGTTACCCATGCAGTGCAACTCTATACCTCCCAGGAGCCTTTCAAATGTCAATGTTTAGGGAGATTTTAAGATGCATCCTGATGGAAGACATAGTAGGTATGACATTGTGGGAGAAGGAGGAGTATGGGAGATAGAGGAGTGTGGGAGATAGAGGAGTGTGGGGCATAGGGAGTGTGGGAGATGGGGAGTGTGTGACTTCTAGGGACATGTACAAGGTAAGAAGTAGTATGAAAGATGAAGGGAATTGGGAGATTTGAGGGGTGGGGTGAGATACAAGGAGATACCAGAACAAACTCTTATTGTGGCAGCTTGGCAGTGAGCAACCCTAGTGCTTATGAGGGAATTGACTTCTCCCAAGAGCCTCCAGCTATTTCCATATTCTGAGATTTGGGGCTGGCCCCACCCATCCTGCTGTCTGCTCTGCCATGGAGTGACCCTGTTGCTGGAGAGAGTCAAGGGGTTCTGATGGGGGAGGCTGAGAAGCCACATCCTCTAGGGAAGGAGTCCTTCATTCTTGACCTTGTTTGTGGGACAAAGAGGTCTGTAATAGTTAGAGTGATTACTCTGCACAGAGTACTATGCAGAGTCCTTTGAGGGAGGTGTGGTTATCATTCTGAACAAGTGAGAATCCAAATGCCAGTGAGGATCTCTTATCCAGATCCATACCTAACAGAATGATTTATTTTATGTTTGCACTAAGACCTTGTGATGTGTGATTCTCTGCCCCATCAGAGAGTTATTATAATTATTATTATTATTGCTATTGTTATTATTATTATACAGGGAGATAAAAAGAGAGGCCACAGCACTGCTCTACCATTCGTGGAATTCATGGAGCTCCCTGGTGCTGTGCACGATGCTGCCATGTGATGCTGGGGTTCAAACCAAGCAATCTTGCTACAGTGTGTGTTCTATGAGGTGAGCCATCTCCCAGTTCTTAAAATCTGTCTTTGTTTTGTTTTTGCTACCAGGAATATTGCAGGGGCTCAGTGCCTACACAATGAATATGCCACTCCTCTTTCGATAACCACTTCCTCTTTTATTTCCATTCTTTATTTTTATTTAATAGGACAAAGAGAAACTAAGAGAGGAGAGTGAAATAGAGAGAAAAAGGGAAAGAGAGACACGTGCAGCATCACTTCACCATTCATGAAGCAGGTGGGGAGCCAGGGCTTGAACATGTACACTCAACCAGGAATATTACTTACTGCCCAGCCCTCTAAAATCTATCTTTTCATCACTCCATAGTCTTACCTTTCTGGCCAGGAAGTCAGAAAATAACTGTTCTTCCCAGATCATTCTACATAAGAACAACCAGAAAGCCTTTTTTTTTTTTTTTTTTTTTTTTTTTTTTTTTTTTTTTTTTGCCAGAGCACTACTCAGGTCTGGCTTATCGTGGTGTGGGGGATTGAACCTGGAACTTGAGAGGCTCAGGCATGAAAGTTTCTTTGCATAACCATTATGCTATACCCCCACCTATCAGAAAGCCTTTTTTAATGCAGTTCTTGGAATAAGTTCATGTACTCACGTATGCTAGGAACTGCTAAACACAGTGACACTTTCCTTAACTAAGAAACAGATATATCTGTGTGGCTGGATAAACCTCAGAGGACCCCAGAGGGGTTGTAGGTATGCAGAAGTAACTGATAGTAGGGCAGGCAAATGGGAAGACATTCTGCCTCAGGGACTTCGGCTGACACAGGCACTTGGGGATGAGAAGCCCACTGTGGACAGAGGCAGGTAGACTAAGACTAGAACCAGGGGCACCCAGGTCAAATAATAGGGCTGGAAAGGGGCTGCCAGGGAGAGAGGCAGGGGACTTGCCATCCAACATTAGTAAGTTCCATCTCCCCTGAGGACAAAGGATGGAAAGGGGAGGGACAAGTGTCAGGTGAACTGGGCTGATCTGTGGTGACTCTCTGCAGCCTTGAACAAATGCAGGAGTTCAGTGAGCTTGGGACAGGTGGATTTGGATTTGTGTCCTGATGGTTCAGGTCCCCTTCTGCTGTGGGCCTGGCTCCTGTCCCTCAAGCAGGTCTCCTCACCTGCTGCAGAGGGAATCTGAGGTATGGGGTGGGTTAGCAGGGCAGAGGGGAGAATCAGCTCGCCCAAGGCCACAGCGGGTGCATCCCAGCCAGGTCTAGAACTGCAACCCCAGAAGACAGATCTCAGAGCCCAGAGATGAACCTGCTCCCTAGCTGCTCAGCACCACAACCTGTGGACAGAGCCAGCAAGAGTTGGCAAGGCAGGGGACATCCCTGGACTCCCAGGGCATGTATGCAGTGAGACCTACAAAGCACTGAACCTTCTAGCTAATTTTGGAGTCTGCTCAGGGGCCTGTGGCAGAACCCTCAGCCCAGGCTGTGATCCCAAGACCTGGAGACAGGGTGGAGGGACCATGATGAGCCCATTAGGGAAGATGATGCATATCCTCCAGTCTTTGGCACAGATGCCCCCCTGGCCCACGGAGCCCACCTCCAGATGTGGCACCCTCTAAAAATAGCAGGTGGAGTCATCCCACCCAACTAAATCATTCTGAGTCGTCCTCCTGTGCCATCTGGAAGTGAGTCTCTTCAATGTACCAGGACGTTGCCACAATTATCTCCACCACCACAGCTCTTCAACACCAGGCCCACAACAGAGAGGCGGCAGCTGTCTCTCCAGAAGCTCCTGGCTCCATGGAGCATCCTGTACCCTGCTCCCTATGGGCACTGCAGGGGAGGCCCCACCCCACCCCAGGAAAAGGGCCTGGGAGCCTCTGGGAGGCGAGGTTCCGGCAGAGCCAGGCAATTTCCCTCTCCTGGTTCACAGGAAGGAATTAGCGTGGGTGAGGACTGGGGTGGCTTTCTCTCTCTTTCTTCACTGAGGGGGGGGGTGGATGTGGCCAGGTCACGTTACCCACAGCTGCTGTGCTCTAAGAGCCACGTCAGCTCCAGATGCACTGCATGCCCCGCCCCCCCAGCACCTCTGGCAGCCAGGATGGGAGATGTATGTGAAGTCCAGCAATCCTCTGCTTGGGGGTGTTTTCAGAGGGTCCCTGTGGCAGGCAGGTCAGGGAAAAACATCTGTGCCCCCAAACATATGTTCACCTGCCAGGGTAAACTTAATTTGAATTGAGATGCTGCCTCCTCTTGCCATCCCAGGCTCCCAGCAAAGGTAGCATGAGGCTGGAGAGAGTCAAGGCAGCTCCAGGGTCCTGGGAGACTGGGCTGGGACCAGGGAACTGGAGACAGGCAGGAAGAAGTCTTCTGGTTGGTTCACACTGTCATTTTATATGGCCCAGGGATAAGCCTGTGAAGAAGCTGACCCAGCACTTCCTTTCCTGCCCAACCTGCCCAACCTCCAAAGATTCAGTGGACAGTGTCTATGCTGATGCTAAATTCTTTCCAAAAAGTGCTAAGAGCAGAGAAAAAGCAGTAGGAAAACACTGCATGGTATGAAATGTTTCTGGTTTTTTTGTTTGTTTGTTTTTGTTTTAGTTTTGCCTCCAGGGTTATTGCTGGGGCTCCATGCCTGCACTACAAATCCACTGCTCCTGGTGGCCATCTTTTCCATTTTATTTGATATTACAGAGATAAACTGAGAGGGAGGGGGAGATAGAAAGAAAGACACCTGCAGGCCTGCTTCAATACTTGTGAAGTGACCCCTCTGCAGGTAGGGATCCAAGGGCTCAAACTGGGATCCTTGTACGGGTCCTTGTGCTTCATACTATGTGTGCTTAACCAGGTGCACCACCAACCAACCCCCTGAAATGTTTTTGTTCATTCATTTCTTTTTTAAAAAAAATTCTTTATTGGGGGATTAATGTTTACATTTGACAGTAAACACAATAGTTTGTACATGCATAACATTTCCCAGTTTTCCACATAACAATACAACCCCCACTAGGTCTTCTGTCATCCTTTTTGGACCTGTACTCTCCCACCCACCCCCCATTCATTTCTTTTTATTCCCACCAGGGCTATTGCTGGGGCCCAGTGCCTGCATGATTCCACCACTCCCAGCAGTGATTTTTCACTATTTACCCCCAGGATAATGGGTTAAAGAGAGAGGGGGAGGGAGAGGGGGAGGGAGAGGGGGAAGGAGAGGGGGAGGGAGAGGGAGAGGGGAAGGGAGAGGGAGAGGGGAAAAGAAAGGGAGAGGGGAAGGGAGAGGGGGAGGGAGAGGGGGGAAGAGGAGGGAGAGGTGGAGGGGAAGGGAGAAGGGGAGGGGGAGGGAGAAGGGTAGAAGGAGGGAGAGGGGGAGAAGGAGGGAGAGGAGGAGGGAGAGGGGGAGGGAGAGGGGGAAGGAGAGGGGGAGAGAGACATGACAGCACAGTTCCACCACTTATGAAGTTTGCCTTCTGCATATGCTCCCATGTGGTGGCCCAGGACTCAAACCCAGGTCCTTGTGCATAGTGCTGTGTTCAGTCTAATGGGTGAGTCACCCACTGGATGACATAACAACCTGTCCTCACTGACTCCTCTTGCACGTGATGGTCACACTGGGTGATCTAGCACCCAGGGCTTCTGAGTGTTATCAAGGACAGTGTGGGCACACCAAGGATTCAGGCAGAGTAGACTTCCTGCCACTAAACCAGACCACAGCAGAGGCTATGGGGGCACAAAGGCCTTGGGGGCTTTCATTCCCAACACTGCCCCCACTTTTTTATTTTGCCACCAGGATTGTCATTCAGGCTTGATGCACACATGGCTCTACTGCTCCTGGTGACTTTTTTTTTTTTCCTGTTTGGTAGAGGGTAACAGAAAGAGGGAAAGAGAAAGGGAAGGGGGGAGGGGAGACACCTGCTGCACTGATCCACCATTTGTGAAACTTCCCTTGCAGGTGGAGACCAGGGGCTTGAACTTGTGTCCTCGTACATGGCGATCTGTGAACTCTACTGGATGGGCCACTACCCAGGCCCTTTGCCCACTTTTTGGACATGGATCCACTTAGCCTCTTGCCTCTTGGAGCAAGATGCAAAGCTATAGCTACCTTAAAGGAAGACTGAGAGTGGACAAGATAATAGATGTGAACATGCTTGCTGCACAGTGACCTCAGTGCCTTCCTATGCTCCAGCTCTGTCCCTCTGAGATGACACCAGCACAACCTTATCCCTCTTGGGGGCCCCTCAGTCCCAGAGTCCAAGACAAGATCACCAGCACTGCCATGTAGGCTGGCTTTAGGAGTCAGTCTTTGCACACTGTTCTCCCATGCCACATATATAGTTCCCCTGCCCTAGTGGAGAATGAACACTCAGCCCTTCACCCCACTCATGTACTCCTGAGGGGCACTCCTGTGCCACAAAGGGGAATGGCGCTCAGGAGGACAGTGCACCGGACCTTGGGGTGCTCAGGAAAGGTGTGTGCAGACTGTGCGTGAGCCCAGGAGGGCAGGGACAGTGCAGGCAGCTCGGTGCCCTGGAGATGGACAGCAGCCCTTGCATCAGCCAGACACCTGGGGCCCACCTGGGCTCTGTGCTGCTCTCTCCTGACTAGGGGTATCCCCTGGCTCTGACCCTATGTTTCCACTGAGAGATAACGCAGAGGGTCAGGATTGAACACAGTTGTCCACACTCATGAGGGAAGGGAGGAACCAGCAGAGACCAGGGCTCCCCTCACCCACCCCTTTCCCCAGCTCAACTACAGGCTGCCTGTGGATAAAGCACTGGACACTTAGGCTCCTCCAGAAACACTTGTGGGACAAACCCCAACCCCCTTGTCCTCCCAGAGCTCTGAGCAGCCTCCCCCCACACATGCTTTCTGGCCAGATTGTTCTGGGTTTATCTCTGACCTCCACTGCAGACCAGGCTTACTCTGACAAGGCTTTGAAGTCAAGCGCCTGAGTCTCCCCCTCTGGGCCTGGGCCCAAGCCCAGCCCAGCTGGACACAGGCTGAGCACAGGCAGGGGTCAGGGTGCATGTGGCTGGAGGCCTCTACAGGCAGGCTGAGGAGGTGGGTGGGGAAGGGCAGGAGTTGGCGCAGGCAGATGAGTACAGGGGTGGTAGCCAGGGGGGCCACCTCCCTGGGGGTTGTGAACACCAGCCTGACTCCCTGCTCAGCTCAAAGTCTGTCTACTGGGGATTTCTAGACAGCAGCCATGAAAGTGGAGCACCAGGTGTGGGATCGCTGGCCAGTGAAACAGCTCACCTGGATAGCGTGCTGCTTAGCCATGTGTGTGACCTACATTTAAGCCCAGCTCCCATTGTATTGCAGGAAGCTTTGATGCTGCAGTATTCACTTTCTCTCTCTTTGAAAAAAAAGTGTGGGGTCTTGTGGGGTCTTCTGCCTAAGTGGGGTGTACTGCCTTCCAGGGGTTCTCACAATTGGTTATAAAACACCTGGTGGGTTTGTTCACATACACATTGCGCCCCACACGGAGAATCAGATTGAGAGTATCTAAGTGGGGTGGGCCCTGGAATTCACTGCTCTGCTCAGTTCTCAGATGTTGCTGTTGGTGATCTGGGGAGCACTGTCCAGAGCCTCTTCCTGAAGCCTCCTTCACTCTCTGGAAGGAGGGGGCAGAGAGAGTCAAGCTGTATCATTGGAAGAAGCAAAGGGGGCCTGGAAATTCACCTAATGGGGCTGCTCTTCTGTGGAGCTTCTATTACTCCCTCCATACCTAGTCACTTCACCTACCTTGGCCAAGGCCAGAGCAAATGGATTCGGCACTTCCGTTTTAAAGATAGGAACAGAGCTGGTTGAGTACACACATTACTGTACACAAGGACCCAGGTTCAAATCCCTGGTGCCCACCTGCAATGAAGCAGCTTTAGAAGCAGTGCTGCAGATATCTCTCTGTCTCCCACTCTCTCTCCCCTCTCCCTCTCAGTTTCACTCTGTCTCTATCTAAAATACATAAATATAGAAATAAAATTAAAAGAAATAAAAATAAAGTTGGATACACAGCAGCCTGGGAGGTAGCACAGTAGCTCTCAAGCATGCCATTCCATTCCAAGTTCAACTCCCAGCACTGCATGTACCAGAGTGCTACTCTGGTTCATAAATAAACCAACCTTTAAAAAATTAATTGAAAAAAAAATAAGGATAGATGCACAGGGCCAGCAAAATAGCTCACCTGGATAGTGCACCAGCTCCATCATGTGTTGGAAGAAAACTTCAGTGCTGTGCTCTGTCTATCTGTCTGTCTATCTGTCTATAAAAGTCCTCTTTTTTAATATTTATTTATTTCCTTTTGTTGCCCTTGTTATTTTATTGTTGTAGTGATTGTTGTTGTTATTGATGTCATTGTTGCTGGATAGGACAGAGAGAAATGGAGAGAGGAGGGGAAGACCGAGAGGGGGAGAAAGATAGACACCTGCAAAACTGCTTCACCGCTTGTGAAGCGACTCCCCTGCAGGTGGGGAGCCGGGGGCTCGAACAGGATCCTTACACCGGTCCTTGCGCTTTGTACCATGTACGTTTTTCCCACTGCGCTGCTGCCCGACTCCCAAAAGTCTTCTTTTATAAAAGGGTGAATCCTCAGTGAGGACACTACCAACAACAAAAGGTAGACAAACAGACTCCCAAATTTGCACACACACACACACCCCCCCCAACTAGCCAGCAAAAGAAGCAGGATGGAAAGGCATCATTCTGGCTCAGGGTCCTCATGCCCTACAATACTCTGGCTCCTCAGCACAGACAGGTGCTGAGTGTCCTGCCCCAAGAGGAGGACAGAGCCTGGGGTGGGGGGTGCCCTGCAAGGAGAGGGCTGGAGACTGTAGGTGACGTCTACCTCTCTGCTGCTGGCCCAGGCCAGGGCTCCCCAAGGCAGTTGAACTGGGGTGAATGATGGGGAAGAAGAGCAGAGAGAATGAGAACATTGGAGCCTGGGTTACCTTCCTCACCTACCTCAGCACATGTGAAAGAAAGGCCTGGAGGGGAAGCATAGCACCCTGAATCAGGGAAAGGTTCAGGTCCCCCATAGGCCTCCTGCAAAATCTGGGGGGCTAGGGTGTCCCATGCCTCCCTGGGAAGACCACTGTCCTCTCACAGTGTGCCCTCTGCACCCCTGGGGGGGGCTGCCAGGCCAGAGAGCCATTTATGCCCAGAGTACCCACACACACAACCCCCTCCCCCAGCCTCAGGAGCATGGCTGAGCCCTGATGCTAGCTCAGCCTTGGTCAATAGCAGCAGAGCTCAGAGATGCTGGCTTGGGGCCGAGACCTTCCCCCTCCCCCCCCCCAAAGCTGGCTTTGGACCTCCTTCACCTATATTTTATCCCCCAGCTGGAAGCCCTCCTCCTGTCTCCCCCATCTGTTTGGCTGCCTGAGTTCCAGACTGAGCATGTTAATAGCTCAGTGCTGTGGGTGCCCATCTGTGGATGTCTGAGTATTTGGGGGTGGGGGTTGCAAAATAGCTCACATGGACTTTTCCAGGAGCACCACTCAGATTCTAATTCATCCCCCACAACACTGAAGGAAGCTTCCATGTTCTGATGTCTTTCTCCTTCTCCCTCTCCCTCTCCTTCTGCCTCTCTGTTTCTTACAGAAAGAGGAAATAGCTCACTTGAATAGTGTACTGCTTTGCCATGTGCATGATGATCCAGGTCTGAGCACTATTCCCATTGCACAGAAGGATGCTTTGATCCTGTGCTCTCTTTCACTCTATCTCTGTCTCTGTTTCTATCCAAAAAAAGTATGTGCAGGGAACTGGGCAGGGCTGTGTCTGCAGATGTGTGTGCATAGGTGTGTGTGTGAGAGAGAGCATGTGTGTGCATGGGTGTGTGTGTGTGTGTGTGTGTGTGTGTGTGTGTGTGTGTGTGTGTGTGTGTGTGTGAAAGCATTTGTGTGCATGGGTGTGTGTGTGAGCACACAAGCCCATCTGTGCACACACACAAAAACACACTCGGGGGTGGGCACTGAGCCCTCATTGTGAACACATGTGCTCAAAGGCCCAGGCTTGGAACTGGGGGCTCCAGAACAGCCTGGAGCACTTTGCCCCAGCAGAGGAGCACCTCGGCCTTGCCACTGTTCTCCCAGCCTGTGGGGGAGACAAGGCCACCAAGGCAGGATGTTTATCAGGCCCTTTGAAATGGTTTGGGAGCTGCAAGCCAGGCCATGAGGGGAGTGGCATTGCTGAGTTTGCTTCTGTGCTCCTCCCCTGAGGTCTGGGGCATCCTGACAGTGGATGGGCCTAAGAAGGCTCTCTCCTCCTCCTCCTCTTCCTCCTCTTCCTCCTCTTTGCATTGTTTCCCAAACCTGGCGGGGGGCGGGGTGCAGAGAAAGAAGGAAAAGACAAGGAAAAGCCCAAGAGACAAGTGAGTCTTACAAGAAGAGAGAAGGGGAGAGAGAGAAAAAAAGAGAGAGAGAGAGCACAGCAGGTGCTGGTGTGAAGAGGGGGAGCTGCACCCCAAGCCTCCCAGCTCCTAGCTCCCCCACTGGCAGTCACCCCACCCCCATGGCCAACAGGCCTGATCTCTGCTTTCCCTCCCGATGGGAGCCACTTGGTTGTCCAGGGGGAGGGATTCTTTTATGGAGGGAAGAGGCTCCGATGCAACTTTAGGGTAGAGTGGAGTGTGGAGTGGAGCACCAGGGACCGAGTGATGCCTGATGCCAGAGTACAGGGGTCAGGCAGGAGGGCTCCCTGGAGGTGGTGGATTCTGCTGGTAGAGTCAGCCATCTTGGGCTGCCACGGCTGCCAACTCACATTAGACTCCCCGGGGGCGGGGGGCATTGTGTGGAGCAGGGAAATTAGCAGCAATCAGTGCAATTTCAAGGCAGCACTCCTTCCCAGCAGCCTGTAGCCACGCCTATTAGCCAGCCCGCAGCCCCACTGGCCCCACACCGCAGCGAATGGCCCCTAATGGGGACCAGACCACCTCCACCAGCCTGCCCACCCACCCTCCAGGCCTAGTGCCTGTGTACTGAGCTGGGAATGCCCTTGGGCCCTGGAGAGCCTGCAACCCCAAGGCTCCCTTGTCCATGCCAGGTTGGGAGGGGGTGACAAGGACAGACTGGGGACCCTATAGGTAGCCCTTGCTCTGTAGGGGTGCTCTGGCATGGGATGGGCTTCACCCCAGGTTTCTGCAGGTAGATCTTCCGGTCAACCCAAACTCCCACATTTTCCTCCCACTTCCAAGACGAGAGTTCTTGATTTGCGCTGGTTGCTACAGGAGAGAATCCATAGTGTGTGTTTGTTGCTCCTCCTCTGAAGCTGTTTCTCTAACCTGGGTTTGAGGCTCTACTGCACCCTACCTGGGACTCTTGGACTAGTCCTAGGGCTCTTCCAGCTCCCAGACCCTCCCCTTGGCCTCCGTCCAGAGCTTTGAGATCATGTGCAGTGGTGCCACTTCTCTGTTCTTCATCCTTGGTGGCTCCCTCTGTCTTTAGGGTGAATAGCAACATTCTGAGCTGAGGGAGTCACCCCTGGGGCCCTGTGCAGCCATGTCCCAGCCTCCCCTCTTAAATGAGCCTGACCCAGGGCAGGCAGGGTGAAGCTTGCAACTAGAACACAAAATTTAAGGGGGTAGCCAAAATCTCAGTCATCGGGACCAAGAATGGGTTTGTTTTGGGCTTCTTTTGTATGAATGGGAAAGAGACCAAAGCCAAGTTCTGCCATTCATTCTGTTTGAAGCATCTGCATCCTTTATAGTTGCTGTGTTGCTGGGGATTGAACCTGGGGTCTTGTGTATACGAGGCATATACTCAAGTGTAATGACGAGATCCTGAATTTGATTCATTGATCCCCAGCATCCTATGTGCCAGAGTGATGCTCTGGTTCTATCAACTCTTGTTAATAGATACATAAGTCTTAAAAAAAGGAAAGGAAGTGGAAAAAGAAAAGAATGCCCCGAAATTGTGGTAAATAAAATACCAGACAATGTACTGAAGACCTGTACCTATAAGGCCAGCGTTTGCATATGGAAGAGGGGTGAGCCTTGAAAGTATTGAGTCAGACTCCCCTCGCCAGTCTCCCCTTTGTATCAGCTACTCCCCACCACCCAGATAAACCCCAGAAACTGCTGAAACTCCTCCTAGAGCCCCAGATCTTGGCAGAGTTACTGTCCTGCCTCCTGCTCTGCTCTTCACTTGGGTCCTTACAAACATCTCTAAATTTCGGCTCTGGCAGCCGCAGCCCTCCTCCTAGGCCAGAATAGTAGCTCCCTTTGTGCCACACCAGCAGCTGCACTCTGACCCTGAACTCTGTGTTGTTTAAGCCCATTGAGGAGCAGCTGGGGCTTGAAGCAAAGACAAACGAAATCGTGGCAAGGTCATTGCACTAAAACTCTATTTATTTATTATTTAATTTATTAATTTATTCATTTATTTATTTTTAAATAGAGAATAAAAGAGATCACAGCACTGAAGTTTCCTTCAACGTGGTGGTGGCCAGACTCAAAATCTGGGTCATCTACAGAGCAAAGCAGCATGCTGCCCAGGTGAGCTGTTTCTCTAGCCCTGCATTAGAACTGGAGCTCTGATTCCCCAGAGCCCCACCCCACTAGGGAAAGAGAGAGGCAGCCTGGGTGTATGGACAACCTGTCAATGCCCATGTTCAACGAGGAAGCAATTACAGAAGCCAGACCTTCCACCTTCTGCATCCCACAATGACCTTAGGTCCATACTCCCAGGGGGTTGAAGAAGAGGAAAGCTCTATAGTGGAAATGTGAGGTTCCTGCTGTCTTAGGGTTCAAGAAGACAATAGATAGTTATTATTATAATCACATTGTTTGGTAATTGGGTTAACTTTGAAAAATACCTTTGTTAGGATTTGCTGTATAATACCCCAAATCACCCTAATTTATGTCCTTTGACATTATTTTTATATAGCTGTGCCACTGGTTGCTTCTGTTCTCCCTGGTCTAAGCTTTTGAGAGAGTCAACATATCAAAACTCAGCCTATGTATTAAAAAGACTCAGTCTGTGCTTTAAAAAGTTTGAGACATACAATCAATTTTTCCCCTCTCATATGAATTAAACAGAGATTTATATGACTAAAACTTAATAGGAGTGTACATAAACACCATTCCCACCACCAAAAGACTAGATCCCATCCCATCCCCCCATCACCCCCCCACATCCCCCACCACCCTGGGAAGCCGAATATCCACCCTCATCCTCACCCCAGGATTTTTACTTTGGTGCCCTACTCCAGATTTAGTAAAATCCTGCTTTTAGTTTCCCTTTCTGTTCTTCTTAAAAAAAAAATAGGAAAGCTATCAAGGGAGGGGATGGGATACAGAGTTCTGGTGGTGGTAATTGTGTGGAGTTGTACCCCTCTTATCCTACAGTTCTGTCAGTATTTCCTTTTCATAGATAAATTAATTAATTAACTAATTAATTAATTTTTAAAAAGAACTTGCATCACCAATGCAAAGTAATCTCCCTCCGCCAAGATGGACCTGCGGAACCCCCAGCCCCACAGGATGAACATGCAGCATCCCAGCTAGACAAAGAGAGGCCACGGTGTCTGCAGGCTGGGCGGCCCAACCTGAACTGAGCTTTTCAATAAACACTCTCTCCTCTTCCATAATTCGAACTCTTCGACATTTCCAGAAAGATAATGCAGAGTGAGCTAATGTGGACAAACCAGGCTTCTCCAAATAAGGACAAACCCCTCTTTGCTTTCTGTTGATCGCCAAGCTCCCTGCCTTGAAGGACTGGTTTCATGCACCAGCCATGCAGCCACCACCAGCTTCCAGAAAAATTTCAACAACTCATAAAGAGCTTCGTGTGCGTGAAAGAATCAGTGACCACATGGCGGGGAGAGGCTCCCCAAGACAGAGTCTGAAACCGGAGTTGGGGATCCAGTTGCTCTGACAGCTTCCCATGTGTCCCCCTCCCCAGGCAAGCCCCATTTTTGCCAGGCTGGCACAGCCTACCTTCTCAACCTTCTGGAAGCTTCCATTTCACTTTTTTGTTTGATGGACATGGCATGGGCTCATCCTTGAAAAGTCACATTTCCTGGAAAATCTGACTGAAGACTTAAAAAAAAAAAAAAGCAGCTGGCAGTTATATCCTGGAGACCCATGGTGGGCCACACCAGGACCAGAGCTCTGGGGGGCACAGCATGGAACATGCCATCCCAGTCTGCAAAAGTGCACTACAGCCCCGAGCCACCTATAATAAAGCGCTTCCTTGGTCTAGCCAGGGGCTCTTGGGGTCTGCTGAATCATCTGGAAAACAGGGCCAAAGTCAGAGTGAGCCCAGCCCTGCAGAGCTGGGGGCTGGCTGCCTTGCCATCTCTGTCTCCCCTGAAGATTTTAGGATATCCTCTTGTCCTTCCTGCGACAGCCTGGTCTCTGTCCTCAGCTCCCTTCACATTCAGCTAAGAGCAGTCTGGCTTGTTTTTTGTTGCTTTCTCTCCTGCCTTTGTCAGGTTGCTCATGTCTGTCCTTTGCAAGGATACTCAGACCACCCCTGGCCTGTCTTTCGTCACTCTGCCTCTGCATGGGAGGGTACACTTTACACAGGAGCAGAAGCCTGGTTCTTGGCGGATGAAGACTTTGTCCACCTGGGTTGGGGTGGAAGCGAAGCGGACAAGTAGGCCTGGGTGTCCCTAATGACCTGCAGACAGAGCAGGCCTCAGCAGGGCTGGGCAGATGTGCACAGCTGTTAACGGAGAAGCCCCTCTGGGCACTGGGAGCAGCCCAGACAAATGGATACCCCCGAATGCTTCCTTGGTTCGGGTGAAGGCATTTTTTTGTTGTGGAGCGTGCCTTTGAACTCAGGTCATTTAAGTATACAACAGATGTTCCTTGGAGAGAAACAGACTTATAAAGTCGGGAACACAGAAGAGACCTAGTGCTATCCTTGTGGGGGGAGGGGGCACACCATTCCTCGCTCACTGTCTAACTCCTTCCAGCCTTAGGCCAAACAATGACGCAAGGCTGTGCACAATAAAAGCCTGTCAAAACACTCACCCCAGGCAGTGGAGGTCCTCTCCATCATTCTCCTTCCAAAGTGACACCAAGGCCACAAGTGACAGGCACTGCCGCCGGCCCCATGGGCTGGAAGTCATCAGTGGGGCAGCCTCAGCCACTCAAGCCTGAGTCACTGGGATGGGGGAAGAAACAGGGGAGTGGGCATAAGAGGAAAAGACCAAAAAATGCATGCTCCAGGCCAGAGACATCACAGGCCTAGATGGTGCACTGCTGTGCCATGAGGACAACCCAGGTTCGAGCCTGGCCCCCAGAACACTGGAGCAAGCTTTGATGCTGTAATCTCTTTTGCTCTTTCTCTCTCTGCCTTCCTTAAAAAAAAAAAAAAGAGACAACATGAGAGAAAGAAAAAAGAAAAGAGAGGGATGGAGAGATAGAAGAGAGAGAGCACGCACTCTGTCTGGCTGACTGGCCGGCCGGGCTTGCCTCTCACAGGGGACCCAGGAGGAGAGACGAGTGAGGAGCTGAGCAACCCCATGACCCCTTTATCCCCTCCACCACTTGCCTTCAGGCCAGAAGTAACTCTGAGCATGTCCTCATGTCAGGTGCACCCACTGGGGTGCAGCCTGGCATCCTTTGGGGCCCTGTGTGGAAATGTGACTCTCCCTGGAGCAAGGTGGAAGAGGACTAGGGCCGAGTCCAGGCAGAGTGGAGTCTGATTAAGCCCTGGCTTTTACTAGCGCGTTGTGTATAGACAAGCCACTTCACCCCTCAGAACCTTCATTTCCCCATTTCTAAATGGAAGTGGTGGCACTCATAATTATCATGTCTGAGTGGAGAGTAAAAGGTTAAGTCCTAACATGGCTTCTGGAATAAATATGTGTTCTTTCTCCTTTCCTTTTCAGGCAAGATGGTCACAGCTGCAGCCCAGTCTCTGGGGAGCTTACAGCCTAGCTGGGCAGAGTGGCTAACTCCCTGTGCACGAAAGACATGTGATTTCCCTGCGTATGTTAACGTGATTACTAGCTGAGGCCAGGTAGACCACATAGTTACCATGTGTGAGAATCTGAGTTCAAGCCCCCAGTCCTTACCAGCAGGGGAGAAGCTTCACATGTGGTGCAGCAGTGCTATAAGTGTCTCTCCTCTCTGCTTCTCTCTCTCTCTCTCTCTCTCTCTATGAGAGAGAGGCAGTTGGAAATGGTGGAACCATGCAGGCACTGAGCCCTAGCAATGATCCTGGCAGCAAAAAGAAAAAGAAAGAAAAAGAAAAGAAGGCAGGGGAGGGGAGGCTAAAAGACTAAAATAAATAAATAAGTAAATAAATAAATAAAAGGAGTAACTAACGCAAAACACAAACTATAGGAGCAATGAGAGCAGGTTACAAGACTAAGTTGACAAACTCACCCCCTGGGGTGAGTCCTAAGAACTAGTAGCCAAGTTCTCCTAGACAGCTGATCATCCTTGGGGTAGGGAGGTAACCCAATCATTCAGGCAGAACCCAAGGTATAAAGCTGGGACTACTGATGACACTTTGTGGCCCATACATAGTGAGGTGTAAGGCTCGTTTAAGTGTAGGCTTCAGGAGGTGACTGGTGTGAAGTAAGTGGATGGAGAATGAGGGGCAGGTGTGTAAAGGGTCTTAAACATCAGGCTTAGCTTTTTTCTTGGGGCAGTGGAAACCACCTTAGCTCCTTAAATATTGAACGGTGACAATATCTTTTTGTTTTGTTTTGTTATCACTGTGCCTTAGTGCCTGTACAATGACTCCACTGCTCCCAAGAGCTATTTTGTTTTCCTTTTTCTCTGATACAGGGTGTGAAACAGCAGAGATAGTGAAGGAAAGGTGGGCAGGAGAGGGAGAAAGGGACACATGCTGTACTGCTCCACCACTCATGAAGCTTCCCCTCTGCAGGTTAACACCAAGGGTTGAACCCAGGTCCTCACACAGTAAGGAAGGGGAAGAGACTGGAACCCCTCCCCATACCCACAGCAGATATTGCCAAGCTTGGAAGCTTGCTCATGGTAGAATAGTCTATGCAGGAGGGCACAAGGTGCTCTGTGTGAGTCTGTTCAATTCCTCAAGAGTATGTATCTCTCTATTTTTAAATATATATATATATATATATATATTGTTTATTTATTGAGAAAAATAAGAGGAGAGAGAGAAAGAACCAGACATCTCTCTGGTACATGTGCTGCTGGGGACTGAACTCAGGACCTCATGCTTGAGAGTCCGATGCTTTTTTTTTTAAGTTTTTTTATATCTTTTAAAATATGTATTTATTCATTTATTCCCTTTTGTTGCCCTGTTGTCTTATTGTTGTTGTTGTTACTGATGTCATTGTTGTTGGATAGCGTAGAGAGAAATGGAGAGAGGAAGGGAAGACAGAGAGGGAGGAGAAAAAGAGACACCTGCAGACCTGCTTCACCACTTGTGAAGACACTCCCCTGCAGGTGGGGAGCCAGGGGTTGGAACCGGGACCTTCCGCCGGTCCTTACGCTTTGCGTCATATGCACTTAACCTGCTGCGCTACTGCCCAACTCCCCGATGCTTTTTTTTTTTTAAAGACAGGTGGAGAGAAATAAAACAGTTCTGTATGCTGTTTCTGGGACCAGCTTCTAGGTCTAGAACAGTTTTCTGCTTCTGAGACTCTGAGCTTGCTGTCCCAAGCAGTCTCTGCTGCCCTCTATTGGAGTCCAGATGCACATCTGACAGCTGCAGCTAGAGTCCAGCCCCCAGGCCAGTAGGCCATGGGGAGAGGCAACTGGCCCCCTGGTCCTGGGTCCCAGTGAAGCAGTGATTTCTCACCCTCCAACCCTCTTAGGCAGCAATGTACAACTGAAATGCCTGGGTAGGAGGACTTCTTTGCGTCTTCCTAGAGAAAAATAATTCATTAGTACTAATTTAGCATTGCTTTACAAAATCATTGAGCTCTCAGTGTGTGTGTGTGTGTGTGTGTGTGTGTGTGTGTGTGTACTCACTGCACCCCCCACCAAAGTTCTGTACCTCATCTACCTTCTGAAAACACCATAATTCTCACAGAGCTCAAGAAACTGTTCAGTTGCTTTTTTTTCTCAAGTTCCTTCACCCTAGTTAGTGATATTCAGCATATGAGCGAAACCATCCAGTGGTCTTCTTTCACCTCTTCACTTATTTCACTCAGCATAACCACCTCCAGTTCCATCCAGTTTGTCACAGAGGATACAATATCACCTTCTTTTTCATTGCAGAGTATTATTCTATTGAATATATATCCCACCATGGTTATCACTGGGGCTCAGCGTCTACACAAATTCTCCATTCCTGGCAGACATATTTCTTTCTTTCCTCTGGCTAGAGGGTGAGAGACAGAGAGAAGGAGAGACAACACACCCTGCAGAGGCTCTCATGTGGTAGCCTGGGGCTTGGGCCCCATATGCATTCTCCCAGATGAGCCACCTGTGGCCCCCTGAACCTGGTTTTAGATGGCTGTCACCCCCGTCCCTGGCTGAGATCTGTATGCTGCTTAAGGTCACTTCCTCATGTTGTCCTTGAACTGGAGGTCTTATGAGTATGGTGAGAAGGACTTCCCACTAACTGAAACCATATCCCCCTTCCTCATGACAGCTTGGGAAGCCCTAGGACCAGCCACCTCTCAATGCTGGGGGGGGGGTGTGTGTGTTCCTGACTAAGCCCTAAAATGAGCCCCTGGGCTAGGGATTAGCCTCTGACCTTGGAATCCATTTCTGACGGTGACCCCTTTCTCTCCATACTCAGTCCAAGGAGCAGATTCTTCCCTGACTTTCCCAACCCACCCCCAGCACCCCAAGCTCTGCATCTGGCTCCCCAGGTACAGGCCTTCTCGATGGCTGCATCTGCTTATCAGAGAGAGCCGTCCTTGCTCCCCAGCCAGCAAGTTCAGACAATCTCCCCGCAGATTAGTTTCCCAAGCCTTTCTGGCTGCCCCAGCTTTGATAACCACCTGCTGGAGTAGCCTTCACCCCTTTCCCCAGGGAGCAACCTGCTTGCCTGCCAAGAGGGGGACTGCCCCCACCACCGAGCTGTACCATGGGGATCTAGTCACTGTCCTGCCAGGAAGAGGTGGAGGCAGCTGCTAGAGAAGCCAAGACATGGTTCCCTGAGCAGGTCCTTCCTCTACCCAGCATTTGTGTCCACCTGCTAGAACCCTTGAGGGGGTGCTGACACTGCCACACCTGTGACCCAGCACACACCTGTGACAGCATTCCACTGTGGCGCAACCACTCAGCGCCAGGCATGGTGCCAACATGCATCAACAGGGGCTGGGTGGTGGCACCTAGTGGAGTTCACAAGGACCAGAGTTCAAGTCCCCCAGTCCCTATCTATAGGGGGAAACTTCATGAGCAGTGGAGCTGTGTTTTAGCTGTCTCTCTTTCTCTCTGTCCCTCTCTTTATCACTCTGTCTCTTGCCCTCTGTCAAAAAGGAAGTAATAAAGGCCACCAAAAATAGTGAAATTATGCAGGCACTGAGTCACAGCCATAACCCTGGTGGTGCAATAGGTGGTAGGTATTGGACTCTCAAGATGAGGTCCCTGGCACTGTATGTACAGAGTGATCCTCTGGCGTGCTCTCTCTCTCTCTTCATTAAATAAATCGATGTTTTAAAAATAAAATTCATCAAGAGATAATCCCAAGATTATTAACAGAGGGGTTGGAGGAGGTGAAGAGATCCTTGAAACCCTGGTGCCTGATGGTGGAAAGGGCCTTTAGCCTAAAAGGACGTAAGTTGGGGGAGAGAGTGTTTTGTAGACATCTTCCACAGGAAGATGAGAAATTGTACCCATGTGTCAACAACTGTAAAACAAACCCCCGCCTCAATAAAGTGGAAAGAAAAAAAATACAGAGAATATCATTCATCACAACTCAACAGGAAACCAAATATCCTTCATTCCCATGTAACCAATTATAAGGATGAGTCTTAGGCCTGTAACTTGCTCAAGATCTTGCTTCTGGAAGAAGCAAAGCAGAGATATGAGCTGAGAAAACTGGACATGCCAGTCTGGATCCCCCACTCCTGGTCTACAAGAAGCACCACAGGCTAGGAATCTGGGGCAGGGGATATCCAGTCTAAGCACCCCACTTCTCTTCAGCAGTGAAATTCCCCAGGGCTGTGTTTATCCTGCTCGTCAGAGCAGTTCTGGAACCTGCCCTCTCATCCCCTGTGCCCAGAGCTCATTCCAAAGATGTTGGGAGTGTTTACTCTTGTGTGGAAGGCAGCCTTTGAGGACAAGGGAGCAGACTGTCTGGCACTGGGCAACCTCAGAACTGATAGTGGTGGTAGAGATCTGGGCCAGAGCAGCAAGGTCTGTGGTCAGGGTGCTTCCGTCACTAGCAGGGAGCAGCATGTAGAGTCTCCAGTTCTCCATGGGCAACTAGGCAACAGAGACCCACAGCCCCCAGACTCATATCACTCCCAGCCACCTGTCCCAGAGAATATTCTGGAATGCAAGTCAGGCTTTCCATGCCATTACTTCTTCAAGACCACACAACACAGGAGCCACACTGAAGAAGACTCTGTACCATCTGCTTCAGTCCCACTAGGGAGGCCTAGCAGCCTCGAAAAATGGTGTTTGCAGAGTTTGACTAAGAGGAGAAATCCTGCTCACTGGATGGCTGAACCCAAAGGAGCAGGGGCTGGATAGAGAATGGCAGACTCAGAAAAACTTCAGAATCACAGTTATATTTATTTTGTTTTGTTATGTTTTATTTTTTTACAAATGGAGGTGGGGGGGGGGGGACCGGGCAGTGACATACCCAGTAGAGCACACTTCACTGTGCACTAGGATCCAGCTTCAAATTCCCAGTTCCTACCCAGAAGCTTCATGAGTTGTGAAGCAGTGCTGCAGGTATCTCTCCTTTCTCTCTCAACCTCTTTCTATCTTTTGCTCTCTTTTAAAATGTTTTATTTAGGGAGTGGGGCAGTAGCGCAGCTGGTTAAGCGCACGTGGCATGAAGCGCAGGGACCAGCATAAGGATGCCGGTTCGAGCCCCCAGCTCCCCACCTGCAGGGGAGTTACTTCACAGGAGATGAAGCAGGTCTGCAAGTGTCTATCCTTCTCTCCCCCTCTCTGTCTTCCCCTCATCTCTCCATTTCTCTCTGTCCTATTTAACAACAACGACAATAATAACTACAACAATAATAAAAACAACAACAAGGGCAACAAAAGGGAAAATAAATAAATAATATTTTTAAATATTTTATTTATTTATTTATTGGATAAAGACAAAGAGAAAGGGGTTGGATAGTGACATATTGAGTTGAGTGTACATGTTACAATGTTCAGGGACTCAGGTTCGAGCCCTCAGTCCCCATCTGTACAGGGAAATCTTTGTGAGTGGCGAAGCAGTGTTGCAGGTGTCTCTCTGTCTCTGTCTCTCTATCAATGCTTCCCCTCTTGATTTCTGGCTATCTCTATCCAATAAATAAATAGAGATAATAATTTTAAGTCAGATAGAAAAAGAGAAACATCTGCAGCACTGCTTCACCACTTGTGAAACTTTCCCGCTGCAGGTAGGGACCAAGGGCTTGAACCTCGGTCCTTGTGCACTATAACATGTATGTTGTACCAGGAGCACTACCACCCAGACCCACTGTTTTTCACTCTCTATCAAAAAATAATAACAAATTGGTACTAGGAATGATGGAGTTGTGCAAGCACTAGGGTCAGATCTAAATGGTAAGCAGTTAATTGTATTTACTTATTTTCTTCAAAATATATTCTCTGCCCTGATCCAGCTTTCTAGTCCTATTCGCAATTCTGACACCATCTTCTCAGACAGTATTTTTAGAAAACTTCCATGTTAGCTATCAAGCTGAACCAAAGATTACCAAAGTCATGTACCCCTAGGAACATACCTAAAATAAACTTCCTAGGGTCGCCAAGCAGTAGCTCAGCTGGTTAAGCACACATGGCAAGCTGCCAGGCTAGCGCCACCCGAGAGAGAGAGACTCTGGAACATGTGGCTGAGTGGGAACACAATGCAATTCTCCCTTTTTTTTTTTAAATTTCTTTATTGGGGAATTAATGTTTTGCATTCAATAGTAAATACAATAGTTTGTACATGCATAACATTCCCCAGTTTCCCATATAACAATACAACCCCCACTAGGTCCTCTGTCCTCCTTCTTGGACCTGTATTCTCCCCACCCACCCACCCCAGAGTTTTTTACTTTGGTGCGATATGCCAATTCCATTTCAGGTTCTACTTGTGTTTTCTTTTCTGATTTTGTTTTTCAACTTCTGCCTGAGAGTAAGATCATCCCATATTCATCCTTCTGTTTCTGACTTATTTCACTTAACATAAAATTTTCAAGGACCATCCAAGATTGGCTGAAAATGGTGAAGTCACCATTTTTTTTACAGCTGAGTAGTATTCCATTATTCAATTCTCCCTTTATTGATCAGAAAAGAACTGCCTTTATACCTTCTGGAGCACAAGTGGCAGGCTGGGAAAGGAAATGGGTAGGATAGGGGGTGGAGAGGAAAAAAAGAGCACGAAAGTAGCAAGTTTCCATCTAACCTGTGGGGAATAAACCAATGCCCTGCAGGCAGGGCAGGTCTCAGACAAAACAATGATTATTTAAATAGACCACAGTGTTAAGCAATGCAGGGGAACCTGGCATGATGACCAACACAGATAGAAACAGAAGGGGTCTTTAGAAGCAGAATTAGCCAAAGGAGAAATGATAACAAACAGCAAGCAACACAAGAACCTACGTAAGGATCTTGGTTCAAGCCTCCCCACCTGCAGGGGATTCACTTCACAAGTGGTGAAGCAGGTCTGCAGGTGTCTGTCTTTCCCCCTCTCTGTCTTCTCCTCCTCTCTACATTTTTCTTTGTCCTATGCAGCAGCAACAACAGCAATGGCAACATTAAAAATAACAACAACAAGGGCCACAAAAATGGGGCAACATAGGACCTTGCCCTCAACTTGGATCAACAACGGCAGAGAATGTTCCATCCTCCGAAGGGAGGATGGACAACTTACTCTATGCTACACCTGAGGAAGATGGGTAGATACTGGGGCAGCTTGGAATGTTCCTACTCATGACCACAGAATGTGAGCTCAGATCTACAGGGTTGCAGAGGTCACATAGGCTCCTAAGCTGAATATGGGCCCCAAACCAAATCAAATTGATGGGGCTTATAGTCAACAATATTTATACCCCTTTCCCGTATTAGGGAACTACTCTCTTCCCTAATCCAGCTTTCTGTCCCTTTTCCAGCCATGACATCATCTCCCCAGACAATAACTTGGATCCACCTGCATATCAGATTTCAGGCTCAGGGAAAAAAAAAACTAGTATAGCCACAGGCCCTTTGGAATATAACTAAAACATGCTTACTAGCTATCTACAAAATGGAGGACCCCCCCCCCACACTCTTTATCTGCACTATTCCAGCCTTTAGGTACATGATTGTTCAACAATTTGTTTGGCTTTGTATGTTAACTCTCTTTTCAGCCACCAGGTTCCAGATGCCGGCATGATGCCAACCAGACTTCCCTGGACAGACAACCCCACCAATGTGTCCTGGAGCTCCGCTTCCTCAAAGCCCACTCCACTAGGGAAAGAGAGAGGCAGGCTGGGAGTATGGATTGACCAATTAACGCCCATGTTCATCGAGGAAGTAATTACAGAAGCCAGATCTTCCACCTTCTGCATCCCACAATGACCGTGGGTCCATACTCCCAGAGGGATAAAGAACAGGAATGCTATCAGGGGAAGGGATGGGATATGGAGAGCTGGTGGTGGGAATTGTGTGGTGTTGTACCTCTCTTATCCTATCATTTTGTCAATGTCTCCTTTTTATAAATAAAAAAAAATGGGGAAAATAGCCTCCAGGAGCAGTAGATTCGTAGTGCAGGCACCAAGCCCCAACAACAACACTTGAGGCAATGAAATAAAATAAAATAGACTTCCTAGCTAACTTTTCACCATAAAATCCCTATTCTCATTGGCTCTATTCCTATTTTTGGTTCCTGTTTATTAAACATTTTGTCCTGCTTATATCGTACCACCTTTCAGCAACAAAGTTGCAGATACTATTATGACTTCATGCTGAACTCCCTGAACAGACCACCTCACCAATGTGTTCCAGAACCTCGCCTCTCCAGAGCCCTACCCCACTAGGGAAACATAGAAACAGGCTGGGGCTGTGGAGGGAACTGGCAATGCCCATGTCCAGCAGAGAAGCAATTACACAAGCCAGACTTTCCAACTTCTGCACCCCTAAAAGAATTCTTGTCCATACTCCTATAGGGGGAGAAATGATAGGGGAAGATGACCAGAGGGTTCTAAACTCTAACTCCATCAGAACCCAGAGAGAGAAGAGGAAAAAGGGAAGGATATTCAAAAGTCATAATAAATATAGGTGCAACTTAGAGAGGAAGTGAATAGTCCCGAACTCCTGCTGGGGTCACCACACAGTGTCAGGAGTCTCTCATTTTCTTCTCTCCTCACTCCTCTCTCTCTCTTAAAAATGAATAAACAAATGTCTGCTGCTATTTTTTTTTTTAATCAAAGCACTAATTATCTCTGGTTTATAGTGGATTTACCACACTTGCCTGTTCAGTGGGGAGCTCCCATTGAGCTCAGGACAGGAGGGCATGGAGTGTGGGCTGTGCGGTAGCCTCTAGTCTATAAGTACATTTTGGTTTGGGTCCCTGTACTGCATGGCTGTGTGTGCTGCTGGGGGGTCTGTGGCTGAGGTCGATGTGTGTCCCCTCCCACCTCCATACCCACTTGTGCTGTGTGAAGATGCCGCCACTGGGCCAAGAGCCAGGCTGGAGCTGAGTACCATGGGCTCTGCCGTGCGAGTCCTCCTGGGAGTCTTCCCAGTCCCTAGGGAGCCTCTTAAACCCCTGTTCTGTGGTTTGCTGCAGCTTCCACCAGGGTTGGGTCCTGTGCCTGCAGGAGGCCCCGCCCCTCTGGGCTCCAAACTGCTGGTAAGGAACAGATTAGAATTCCTGGGCAGGCTGCATCTGCAACCAACTTGAGCAAGATGACTATGGAGTGAGTTGAAAGAGAGAAAAAAACTCAGCGAGGAGTTTCGATCTTGCCAGCCAGCCGTGTCATTTGATTAGCCTAATCTAAATCCTCAGAGCCCAATTCAGTCACCTCCCAAGCCAAGCCACCGGAGGCCTCCCCCACCACCCGTGGGGCTCCCTGACTCCCCCCTGTAAAGGACCCCCTCAGAGATGACCCAAAGCCTAAGGACACTGTGTGGGGTTCCAGCTGCCCGAGGGGCCTGGCTTTGTTTTGTTTTGTTATTTTGTTTTTATTTATTTTGGGGCTCAGTGCCAGCACTACAAATTTACTGCTCCTGGCAGTCTTTTTTTTTTTTTTTTCATTTTGTTAGGTAAGACAGAGAGAAATTTAGAGAGAAGGGGGAGAGAGAGGGAGAGAGAGAGACACCTGCAGACCTGCTTGGCTGCTTGTAAAACACTCTCACTGCAAGTGGGGAGCATGGGCTCAAACCTGGATCCTTATGCAGTTCCTTGCACTTAGTACTGTGTGTGCTTAACTGGGTGCACCACCACTAGGACCTGGCTTTGCTGGAGGAAGCCTGGTTCTCCTTGCCTGGCCCAGCAACCCCCCCCCCCCCCCAGAGCTGTCACAAACATCATCCAGGAGGGTCCGGGTGTCAAGTAATACTAGAATTCCTCCCCAGTTGCCTCCTTGGGGCTGTACCCTATTGACACTGAGCAGTGGATGAACGGGAGAAAGTGTAAAAGAGGAGGAACTTGAGAGTTAGCTCACCTATTAGGGCATCTGCCTTGTAGGGCCCCTGGCACACACTGCATGGCAGTGCCACAGCCCCAGAGGAAGTTTTGGTGCTCTGGTGGCCCTGTCTCTATCTCTGTATGAAAAGAAGTTGACCTAGGGCAGTGAAATCACACATTCACAAGGCATTGGCAATGCATGAAAATAGGAAAGGAAACAAGAAAAAAAGGGAGGAAAAAAGGAGTGGGGAGGGACGGAGGGAGGGAGAGAAGGAGGGAGGGAGGGAGGGAGGGAGGGAGGGAGGGAGGGAGGGAGGGAGGGAGGGAGGGAAAGAAGAAACAGAATGAAATGAGAGCCTGGTAGAAAACATGTTTCCATGTGCAAGGACCAGTTTCACGTGAGCCTCAGGACAGCACAGGGGAGGAAGCTTCATGAGCGGTGGAGCAGGGCTGAGGTGCCTCTCCTTCTCTCCCTCTTTCTGGGGGGGGGGGGGAGTTAATCCCTGCTGCAGAATCCAGCTCCATAAAACTGCTGTGACTCATTCATTCCTTTACCTAGACAGACACTTCACAATCTTTTATTCCTTTTAGCTTACCTTTTTTTTTTTTTTTTTTTTTAGCACTGCTCAGTTCTGCCATATAATGGTGTCAGGGATTGAACCTGAGACTTCTAAGGCCTCAGGTATGAAAATAATTTGCAGAACCTCTGTGCTGTCTCCCTGGCCCCTTCATTTTATTTTCTTGGACCCCTACTCCTCCATTCTCTCTGATACATCCATTCATTCACTAACCCTTCCTCCCCTCCTCTAGGGCAAGACCCTTAGGGTCCCTGCTTCCCTCTCTTAGTTTCCCCCACCCATACTTTTGGGAAATATCTGGTAGATTCTCAACTAGCTGCTGCCCTAGCCTATGATCAGTGGCCAGGTCAGCCTGTGCAGCCTCTCTCTCTCTCTCTCTCTCTCTCTCTCTCCTCTTGCTCTGGCTCCCATTGTCCCCTGGCCAAAGCACGCCCCCCCCCCCCCTGCTCCTTTCCCTGGGAGGGTGTCTGGGAGCTGAAGGTGGGCTGGGTGTACCAGGGGAGGGAAGGTGCTGAACTGACCTGATAAATGAACCAGCAGGGCTGTGTGGCAGAGACCCCCTCTGCTTTGATCAAAAGCCTCTGAACCCGCGATGACATCCCATGGCGCACTCCTCTATTAATCAGAAAAGTCTTGACAGATGTAAGCAATTTGTCTCCCGAGGAGACGGAGGGGGTGCAGGGAGGGAGCCCCAGCCCCAGAGCAGAGGCTGAGGCTGAGACTGGAGATGAGGGCTGAATTCATGCATACTAAGGAAGCTGAAGCTGGGGCACATCAGAAAGAGAAGCGGGTTCATTTCAAAGCATATTTCTTCCTTGATTGAATCCCAGTCCCCACTACCACCAACAAACCAGGGGTGCTGGCATAAGGCTGGGAGCCAGGGGTTAATCTCACCCAGGCCCCGCAGGGCTTAGATGCTGGAAGCACAGCATTAGAAAGTTCAGGTTCAAATGCTCAGACAAAGCAGCCGTCAACACACTCAGAGCCCCAAGGAGGCTGAGGCTTCTGCTTAAGAACCCCAAACATGGTGCTGGGAGGTGGCTCAGCCAGTAGCACCCACACCTTTCCTTGAGCAAGGACCTGGGTTCAAGCCCCAGACCACCACATGAAAGAATCCTGCAAAGAGGGAACTCTCTGAGCTATAGAGCAGTGATGCAGTGTCTCTCTTAGTCTCTGTCTCTCCCTCTGTTTCTTACTATGTGTCTAGAAGAAAAAGAAAAATGGCCACCAGGAGCAGTGGAGTCATGCTGGCACTGAGCCCCATCGATAG
Organism: Erinaceus europaeus; assembly: GCF_950295315.1. NCBI lineage: Eukaryota > Metazoa > Chordata > Mammalia > Eulipotyphla > Erinaceidae > Erinaceus > Erinaceus europaeus. The sequence continues at coordinate 143,050,284 of NC_080162.1, forward strand.
CTCTAGTGGCAAAAATAGATAAAAATGAAAACCACCAAGCACCTCACAGACATGCTATGCTGTAACAGACAAATACCTGAGAAACCGAGAGGAAATAACAGCTACTCTCCAGACCCCCAGCCTAGATCACCTTGACTTGGGAAGGGGGTGGGGGCAGCTCCTCATCTCAGATGAAGTGATGTGAACTAAGTCTTCAGGGAGCAAGTAGCTGAGCTCTCGTGAGAATTTTTCAGCAGCTTGGAGAACTCCTACTCAGCCCTTAACACCCAGCTTGGGCTCCCTGCTCTGTCACTCTCTTCTCTAAATTCCAGAGGTCAGAAATGGGTTCTGCTCAGTGCACTCTGCTAGTGCTAGCCCAGAGCCTGGCACTGAGTGACAACAGATGCTCACTAAAGTGAATGGAACAGAGTTGGAGCCAGAGGGACCAACAGGAACGGAGGCCTGGAAGCAGGCATGAGCCATCCTGTGTGTGCTTACGTGTTGGTATGCTTCTAAATCCTGCTTATAAGACCTTCTGTTTTGATCATCACATTAAGTTCGCTTGTGTTACTTACGATGATGTGTTCTGTTTACATAGCCACTGTTGACTGAAAACTCCCCTGCCTCTGGGACACTGGTTTAATCCTCACTGGCTTGCGCTTTTCCCTTCTCCCCTCCCCCTATCCTACATACTTCCTTGCCCCTGACTCTTACACCTCAGGAGAGAGGCAGGACAGAATTGTGTTGTGATTAGAAGAGATTAGATTGTTGAACCGCATCCCCACTCGTCAATAAAGAGATACTGCTTCCCAGCTCAGCCATGAGTCCCTGGTTGTCTCTCTCTCCCGCCCGCGAGGCTATTCCGGCACTTACGGAACTGTAGCCCGTGTTTGTGACCTAGGCCCTGGTGTCCCGTGTCAACAGGAAGATGGAAAACTCAATTGCTCTTCTCAATTTTCACTGGGATTTGTTTTTTAATTTTATGTATTTATTATGGGATGGGAACAGAGAGAAATGGAGAGGGGAGGGGAGATAGAGAGGGAAAGAGACAGACACCTGCAGCTCTATTTCACCACTCAAAAAGCTTTCCCCCTGCAGGTGAGGCCCAAGGGCTTGAACCAGGGTCCTTGTGCACTGTAATGGGTATGCTTAACCAGATCCACCACTGCCTGCCCCCCTCATTGGGTTTTGAAAAACTGTTTTAATTATTTATTTATTGGACAGAGACAAAGAGAAGTTTAAAGGGAAGTAGGAGAGACACCTGCAGCTCTGCTTCATTGCTCGTGAAGCTTCCCCCCTGCAGATGGGTTAGCTGACATTTCTGGAAGCATACAAAGGTGGCCCAGAGACAAGTCTGCAGCCGACAGGTATTACGCAATCTTATTCTCATTGGAGTTTAAAAGAGAAAAATAAGAGGGACTGGCAGGTGGCTCACACATACCATTTGTAAGGAGCCAAGTTCAAGCCCTGGGCCACCTCACGGGACTGCCTCTGGGAGGGGGAGGGCTAATTTACCAAGTGGTGGAGCAGTGTTTTGGTGTCTCTCTCTGTCCCTCATACTAATCTGGAGGACAGAATAAAAAAAGTCACTGGTAATAATGGATTTGTGCAGGCACAAAGCCCCAGTGGTAATAAATAACCTTTGTGGCAGAGAGAGAGAGAAAGAAATTGACTGACATTTAGGTCTGTTCAGATGCTTTAAACACAGACTTTAAAATTTCCTCTTGCAAATTTCCAAGCCATGGCCAGTAGATCCTCCACCACCTGTCGAACTTCAGGAAGCAAGTCTGTGCTGTGTGAGCTTTCTGTGGTGGGGAGTCATAGACTGGTGACTCCCCCCAACATGAAAAGATGTGGCTTGGGAGAAATATGTAGGAGGGAGGGATGAGAGAGGTCAGAGCTGGGCCAGCAGGCCAGACTCCCACAGCTTTTCCTAATAAACACGCTGCTGCGTCCTTGCAGTCTTCCCACAGAGCAGGGGAGTGGGGCCAACCTCAGGGTCCCCATGGATGTGGGGCTGCAGAGCCCATGAGACCTGGGCCAGAGCTGCACTTCTCCAGATGGAGCACCTACTGTTTACACATCCAGTAGACTTGCCTCATGCTGGGAGCAGGGGTGAAAGCTGGAATGTGGGTTCCCAGGCCCCTGGGGAGACCTCCCTGTGGTTTCACCAGCTTTCGTTCTTGCCATGGGGATGTGACTTAAACTGTCACTACCTGTCCTGAAGGCCTGGCAGTCTCCAGAGAGCCTGTTCACAGATGTTAAGTAACAGAGTTTGGGGCAAGAGATTGGTTTGGCCACCAGTGCCTGCACAGCTCCACCGTTCGTTCCTAGTGGCTTTTTTCTTTTTGTCTTTGTTTTTAATTTTTTTAAGTTATTTGTTTACTTATGAGAAACAGGGAAGGAGACAGAGAACCAGAGGATCACTCTGGCATATGTGATGTTGGGAATCAAACTTAGAACCTCATTATGATAAGGCCAGCATCCTAGTCAGTGTGCCACCTCCTGAGCTTTGTTTTTTTTTCCTTTCTGTGTGTGTGTGTGTGTGTGTGTGTGTGTGTGTGTGTCTCAGAGAGCACTGCTCAGCTCTGGTTTATGGTGGTGCTGGAGACTGAACCTGGGAACCTAGAGCCTCAGGCATGAGATTCTTTTTTGCAGGTCCACTTTGCTATTTCTCCAAAACTTTCTTTCATTTTAATAGAGGGTGAGATAGAGTAGAAGAGATACCTGCCACACTGCATCATTGCCCCTGAAGCTTCCTCCCCACTGGTGGGGACTGGGGGCTTGAACCCAGGTCCTTGCACGTGATAACATTCACACTCAACCAGATGTGCCACCAGCTGGCCCCATAAAGGCCACATTCTAGAGGGCTTCTAGTCCTTGTCCTTTACCACTTTGCTTAGTTCACTTATGACAGTTACCTTCAGCTCCATCCTTTCCATTCCAGATTATTCCATCTTGTCAGTCTTCCTTCCTTCCACCCATCCTTTCTTTCTTTCTTTCTCTCTTTCTTTTCTTTATTTGATAGGACAGAGAGAAACTTAGAAGGTAGGGGGAAAAGACATCAGTATTACTTGCTTCACCGCTCATGAAACTTCCCACTGCAGGTGGGGAGTGGGGGCTCAAACCCAGATCCTTGTGTATGGTGATGTGTGCACTTAACCTGGTATGCCACCATCCAACCCCTCCAGCTCATCATTTTTTGATAGTAGAATTAATTAAAATTCAGTACTCCACTGAGTATTACACAACTTCCATATCCAGTCATCTGTCCATAGCCCTTCCCCTGAATGTGTCCAACTTTTTAAAATATATATTTTATTGTATGTAATGTATTTATTTGAGAGAGAAATCAAGAGAGGAGAAAGAGAAAGAAAGAGAGAGAGAGAGAGAAAGAGAGATACACCTGCAGTACTGCTTAACTATCAGTGACGCTTCACCTCCCCCCTCCCCAGCTGGGGACTGAGGCTTAAAGCAGGGTCCCTATAGATTGTAACATCTGTGCTCAGCCAGAAATACCGATCACCATGGATTCCAAAAAAGCAATGGTGACAGCGTTTCTCAGGAGTCCTACCTGCCTAGTGAGGCCAATCTGTTGAGGCTCAGGGTCCTCAGTATGGTGGGCCTGAAGGCAGGGAATGGAAGTGCCTGTAGAACAGGCTGCAGTGAGGCTTGGGCTCCAGGGAACTATGGGAAGGGGACAGTAGAGAAGGGGGAGGCGGGGAACGGGTTGCACTGAGCCATCCAACTTTCCCTATGAAGCCCTCCTTGCAAAACCCTAGAAAGATGTGCTGTAAACAGGGCGTGATTCCATTGTGGGGCTTATTCCTGTCTCCGATGGAAGGACTCATGTTAAGTGAGATCAACCTCAAGGAGATGGACAAATATCAGCTAATCTCATTCACAGGTGCAACTTAAGAAACAAGGACAGAAAGGGAAAACACAAGCTGAAACCTGGACTGGGGGGTGTATTACAGCAAAGCACAAGACTCCAATGAAGGAGGGGAGGGGAGAGGAGAGGGTGGAGGGGTGTCAGGGCCCTGGTGGAAAAAAAAAACTTACAGAAAACAGTTTGGAGCATACTGAAATTGACATGGACACACCCTACAATCTAGCAATACCACTCCTAGGCATGCATGTAAAGGACGTAGAAGCACTAAGCTGAAAGAATATCTGAGCCCCTGTGCTCATAGCTGCACTGTTTACAACAACTAAAGTATGGACACAAGCTGACTGCCAACAACAACTGACTGGATAAAGAGATTGTGAGATATGTATACAATGCAGCACTACTCTGCCAAAAAAGTCGAGTTTGTTGTTTAGGACAGCATGGAGGGAACTGGACGTGAGTATGTTAAGTGAAGTAAGTAAAGAAGTGGAGGAGGACAATTAAATGTTTTTGCTCACATGTGGAATGTAGAGGACTAACATAAGGACATGCAAAAAAAAGTAACTAAACTGTGTCTTGGACTTCATGAGAACTAGGTTATTGGCAGGGGGGACGGGGGGCACATATAATTTTGGTAAAGGGTATGTGGCTCACATGAACTATGCATAGGTATGAAAATACACTTGACAGAAGCCAGGCAGTACCACAGTGGGTTAAGGACACATGGGTTGAAGCACGAGGACCAGCGGAAGAATCCTGGTTCAAGCCCCTGGCTCCCCACCTGCAGGGGGGTAGATTCACTGACGGTGAAGCAGGTCTGCAGGCGTCTGTCTTTCTCTCCCCCTCTCTGTCTCTCCTCCTCTTTCGATTTCTTTCTGTCCTATCCAACAACAACAGCAATGGCAATGACAATAATAACGACAACAACAAGAGCAACAAAATGGGGGAAATGGCCTCCAGAAGCAGTGGATTCATAATGCAGGCACAGAGCCCCAGCAATAACGCTGAAGGCAAAAATAAATAAATAAATAAATTAATTAAATACACTTGACATTTTATTATTTTTTTCTTTTAAAAAATATTTTCATTGATTGATTACTGGATAGAGACAAAGAGAAAGTGAAAGGGGAGAAGGACACAGAGATGGAGAGAGAGAGAGACACCTGCAGCCCTGCTTCACCACTCGTGAAACTTCCTTCCTGCAGGTGGGGACCAGGGACTTGAACCTGGGTCTTTGTGCACTGTAATGTGAGCACTAAACCAGGTCCGCCACTGCCTGGCCCCTATTACTTTTTTCTTTATTGGGGGATTAATGGTTTAGAGTCGGCAATAAAATATAGTAGTTACTACATGTGTCACATTTCTCGGTTTTTCACATAACACTAACCCCCCACCTAGGTCCTCCTCCCGCTATCACGTTCCAGGACCTGAACACTTCCCTCCACCCCACCCCAGAGTTCTTTACACCAAGACATTTATTTTATAATTCTATATGGTATGGTTAAATCACAAATAACAATATAATGCAAGGTTAAGGATGGGGAGGGACAGGAAGGTAGGGGAAGGGAAGGGCTTAGCCTAAATAGGAGGTGTGAATGCGTTTTGCAGATTCCTATCATACGGAGATAAGAAGTTTACCCTTATATCAGCAACTGTCCTGTAAACCATTATTACCTGCCCCCATGAAAAAATCAAATCAAATCAGGAAGTTCTGCCTCTTAGAATCACTAGTCCCTTCCTCCAGCTTGGAGGTGAAAAGGAGGGAAGAGGGCTGAGTTAATTCCAGGACTCCATACTCCTCTCTGTGATGCACAAGAACAAAGCACGTGTAGGGAATAAAGCAGTCTTGATGTGAGAAATCAGCCTGGTGTGTGACAGGTAAACGTGTCCGCTGTGAAGGAAGATTAATTGGGTCTTCAAAATAGCTCACTTGGGGGATCGGGCCATAGCACAGTGGGTTAAGCACATATGGTGTGAAGCGGAAGGACCCCAGTTCGAGCCCCCAGCTCCCCACCTGCAGGGGGGGTCTATTCATAAGTGAAACAGGTCTGCAGGTGTCTGTCTTTCTCTCCTCTTCTCTGTCTCCCCTCTCCTCTTGATTTCTCTCTGTCCTATCCAACAACAACATCAATGGCAACAATAACACGAATGACAACAACAAGGGCAAAACAAGGGCAAGAAAATGGGAAGAAATGACCTCCAAGAGCAGTGGATTCACAGTGCAGGCACCCAGCTCCATCAATAACCCTGGAGGCAAAATAAATAAATAAATCTCACCTGGGCAGTGCACCGCTCCACCATGTTCACAACCCAGGTTCAAGCCCAACCCTAACTATACTGGAGGAAACTTTGGTGCTGTTGTTTCCATCTCCTTCTCCCCCTCCCCTCCTCCTCTCCTCCCCCTCCCCTTCTCCTTCTCTGTCTTTAGCTAAAAAGAAAAAAGGGAAGGGAAGGGAAGGGAAGGGAAGGGGAGGAGAGGAAAAGATAAAGGAATAAAATTATTCAAGATTTATATTGCTGGTATATAGAAAACTGGGAAATGTTATGCATGTACAAACTGTATTTACTGTTGAATGTAAAACATTAATTCCCCAATAAAGAAATTTAAAGAAAAGATTTATATTGCTGGGTTTGTATCTCACATGTGAAATATCTTCTCTCTCAGATCGTTTGCCATTTATGATTTGAAATCATTTTACTTTTTCTTTTCCTTTTCTTTTTTCTTTTTTTTGTTTGTTTGTTTTTGTTTTTTGCCACTGGAGTTACTTCTGGGGCTTGGTGCCTGCATAGCTCCACCATTCTCAGAAGCCATTTTTCTATTGCTTTTTCTGCCTACCATTCATCCATCCTCCCTCCCTCCCTTCCTCTCTCCCTCCCTTCCTCCCTCCCTCCCTCCCTTCCTTCCTTCCTTCCTTCCTTCCTTCCTTCCTTCCTTCCTTCCTTCCTTCTGTTTTATAGAGACAGAGAGAAGTAGGGAGGAAGGGAGACAGAGAGGAGAGACACCTGCAGCATTGCTCCTCTCACTAGTGAAGCCTCCCCCTGCAGACAGGACGCAGGTCCTCTCCGTGATGATGTGTGTGCTCAGTGTACAGAACCCTCCAGCCCCTATCATGTATAATTTCAAATGCTTAGGAAGCTCATCCGGCTTTCAAGGCAGCTCTCCTCCACTCAGCATGGTTTCAAATGGGAAAGCACCTTATTCTTCCATTGCAGGGCTGTCTACTACTGCTCTTCCCACCACCCACCCAAGATGCTTCTGTGCTTCCAGGGAAGTGAGGTGAGAGAGCAGGGGTGGGCCCAGGTTAGCTGCTGTCCTTCAGGGAGGGGAAGAGCAGCTGGAATGCAGATTGCTGTGATGAACACCAGATCTGAGCTTTGTAAACAGCAGAAACCACATTTACTATTTCAGTATTTGGACTTTAGTAGCGACTGTATGACTTAGAAAACATCAAGTAGTTGTCTTTCACCTCTTTACTTATTGAATTAAGCAGAATCACCTCCAGTTCCATCCATCTGGTCCCAAAGGACACAATATCTTTTTTGATTGCAGAATATGATTTCACAAAGTGTATGTACTATAACTTCTTTTTTCTTTTAAGTATTTTGTTCTTTCCTGCCCCGTTATTTTAAAAAAATATTTTATTTATTTATTTAGGTAGAGACAGGGAGAGATCGAGAGGAGAGTAGGGAGATAGGGAGAGAGACCAAGAGACACCTGCAGCACAGCCTCACCACTTCTGAAGCTTTCCTCCCCCACAGGTGAGGATGGGGACTTGAACTCAGGTCCTTGTGCATTGTAGCATGCACACTCAACCAGGTGCAACACCACCACCTGGCCCTCAGTGGGCATTTAGACACTTCCACTCTGGCTACTGTGAATAAAGCAGCTAAGAACATAGGGTGCATGTGTCACTTTGAATTAGCATTTGAGTGTCCTTTGGATAAAGCTGCAAACCTTCTCATACCTGCCTATGACAATGAGCAGTCATCAGGTAGCAGTGTTGACAGTCATTCTCTTTACTTTTGGGGACCTGCACCCCAGAAGGGAAGTGGAGTCCAGAGGCATCTTGCCACCCCACACAGACAAGTGAGCTTGGGAGACAGCATCTCTCCACTCTAGGAGAGGTCTCTCTGGGTTGGGGCATGAAGCTGTGGCCATCAACATCCACAGGCTGCCCCCTCCCCACCTCCTACCCCCTGTGAGAGCTGATAGGTAGCAGACACGTGCTGGGATGACCTCCATGAACAGCTCCCCCGCCTCAGCCTGCCAGCTGGGGGTCTCCCACCCTGCAAGGTGCTCTGCAGATCTCCATACGCAGCCGTCGCCCTAATCAGAGCTGACTTGAGGCAAAATCAAACACAGAAGGCTCTGTCCCACCTTTCAGGAAGCCAGCTTGCCTGGCAGCTGAGAGCAGTGACCCCATGGTGGCAGCTGTGTCTCAATGACATGCTCCTTGGGGACAGGGGAACAAACTGCAGAGGCAGCCTGAAAGGCCAGGACCCTCAGCTGAGAACGTCTGGTGTCTTGTCTTCTGGTGCCCACTTCTCTGCAGTGCCAGTGGAGCACTAGCTAAGTCTTCCCAGGTGAGTCAGTCACCAAGTACATGACTCCCCTCTGGGACTGCAAGGAATGCAGATTCTGATTCAGAGGGGCTGCTAGGAGGTCTGGGGATGGGGTTCAGGAGACTGAGCCCCCAGGCTGGGACCTCGATCCACTGGCACTATTTGTCCCAATGACTCTAGAGCCATGTTGTACCTGCCTACTGGGCCTGGGGTGACAGAACCTGGGGGCTGCTTCTTGTACCTGGTTTGTCCAGAGACCCCCTTGAAGGTAGCCATGGGCCCCCTCAGAACCACCCCCCAACACTCAAGGATTGAAAGCATATACGCAACTGAGGCTGTCAAAACATATCATGGGGAAGGCCCGTTGCTGACAGCGGGGGTGCAGCCCTGTTGGCCCTGGAGGGAGGGAGTTGGCTATACTGTAAGCCCACTAGGCAGGCACCCAGGGGGCCCTATGCCTGAGTGTTTGGGGAGGCCATGGGAAAGCTGTTCAAAGCCATCTCCTGACAACTCAGGGACCCTAACTGGCAGAGTTGGCTAGAGCAGGACTGTGGAGGACAGAGTAAGCCTGCCAGGTGAAGGAGGACCCTGGGGAATACAGACAGGCTATGTCCCAGGAGCCTTCCAGTTGAGGGCAGCTCTGATCACAGCAGCCTCCTTGTCTGAGCACCACCCACAGACCACCTCCTGACTAGTCCTAGAGGGGGGCATCTCAGAGGATGGGCACAGGAAACACAGAGAGGCTGTGTGCTATGCCCAGCCTCACACAGCAGTCTTGAGGCAGAGGTAGCATGTGAGCCCACAGCTGTGGAAGCCTAACATTGTGACCCCTAATTCCTGGGTCTTCTCAGACTAGATCAGACACAGCTTCATGGTAAAGAGGAGAGTTGGTGCTGGGAAGCCCAAGAATTGGGGTACAGTTCCCCCAGTTTGAAGAGAAAGAGGTGCAAAACAGATGAGGGGGGTCCTGCTGGTGACTCCTCTGACTTAACAGGGTTCTGGAAAGAGCACCCTGCCCTCTCTGACTCAGAGCTCCACCCAATGTTTTTTCAGTCTGGAGAGTGACCCCATTCTCTGGAAGCCTCCTAGAAAAAGGAAGCCCTGGGGCCAGGTGGTGGCACACCTGGTTCAATGCACACATAACCATGATCATGGGTCCAGGCTCAAGGCCCGGGTCTCCAGGTGCAGAGGGGATGCTTCATAAGCAGCGGGTTGCAAGTGTCCCTATCACCTCCTCCCCTCTCAAGTTCTTTGTTCTATTTAATAAAAGAAGAAAAAGAAAGAGAGGAAGAAAGAAAGAAAGATGGTAACTATGAGCAGTGAATGCTGGGAAGTACCTCTGTGCTGCACGAGGTGCCAGAAGGCCTGCCCAGCCCACATGGAGGGTGCTGGCCTCTCCATTCAGTTCTGGTTCTAAAGTCTCGACAGGCTCAGTCAGTGAAGGGACAGTTGTGGAGCTCCTAGCTGTCAGAACATACACCCTTCTGAGGCAAAACCCTGCTTCCCAGCACCCCAGCTTTGTCTGTAACAGAAGCAGGTTCAGTGCACTTGCAAGCAGAGCTGAGTGTTCTTCCACAGAGCCAGCAGCCCCTGCACAGACCTACAGCCCAGCTGCCCCACCCCCAGGTCTCCCTCTTCACCCCTTCTTATGGTCTCTCTATGGCTGGCATCCAGAGTTTTTACTTCCAGGGAACACTTTTCCAAGGCTGCCAACAATGACCAGAGCTGGACAGGATGGCATTTCAGAAAGGAAGACAAAGGAAAGAGGTGTAAGGTAACCTCTTTATTCCCCCTCCCAACTAGAAAGAGCCCCCAGCCCAGACAGAGCCAGTCAACACCCAGCCGAGGGCCAATGTTGGTTTCCCGGCTGGGTATCAAGGTGTAGTGAGCAAGGAGTTGTGGAAGGAGTCCTCTGCACTAAATGGAAGGGCTCAGGACTAAGCACACTGTCCTTGTCATGTGGCCCTGTGATTTATATGGCTTGTCCCTCCAAGTGGAGGTGGCCCTGTCCTTCACACATGTCACTCCTCATGTGTGTGTGTATGTACTGGGGTGCAGTATCCATGGGTTCTCCCAGCCAACCCCCAAAAACAGCTCAGACAGCCCTCAGCTGGGATCCCTGTTCTTCTGTGAAGCAGGAGGTACCCCCACAGAGACAAGTGTGTGCAAGGACACCTTTGGGCCACCTGTCAGGAGGTATCATCTGCAGCCCTGCCCTCCAGAGAAGCAACAGCTCTCAGACTGAGAGTCTCAGCTCTCCAACACCTATTCCACCAGTGACCAGGAAAAGTGAAGAGGGACAGCATCCAAGGGAAACCCTGAACAGCTAGAGAGACCCACCCTGTTCTTTTTTCTTTTCAGGGGACCCATCCCACTGACCCCCCACTTTCCAGTCTCCGTGGCCCTGTAAGCTCACTCACCCCTGATGTAGACCCCCCGGCCAAGGCCATCTGTCCTTCTGACCTCACCCACACACATTAAGTAACCAGAGGTGCCCAGAGCCTCCCAGCACAGCGGTCTCACAGCACCACCTAGTGCCGCCCCGGCAAATAGCTGGAAAGCACTAGAAAGGAGCTGCTTTGACACTTACATGGCTGGATGGCCTTGTCCTGTCCTGATTCCGCCCACCAGCAGAAAGGAACAGTTTGGGCAGGAGAGGGTGATCCCTCAAACACCCTGGGTGCCAGCCCCTGCCTCTCCTCTTCTGCCCAGTTGTTTTGGCAGATAGGTGAAAAGGCTAGTGCCTTGCACGATACCAACTCAGTGCCACATGCTGGCTACTTGTTTTGTGCCAGGGTATCCACTGTTTTACAGCTTTTTAAAATTCATTTATTTATTTCTAACCAGAGACCTGCTCAGCTCTGGCTTATGGTGGTGCTAGTGATTGAACATGGGACATCAGAGCCTCAGGCAAAAACTCTATTGCAGAACCTTGTGCATCATCCTGCCCTGGTTTGTTTCTTGATTGTTGCCATGTGAGTTCTTGTACTTGCCAGCTGACCTCCCCATCTTTTTTTTTTTTCTTCAAGTAGAGCAGTTTGACTTATTTCTCAACACTTAGCACCATGTCAAGAGCAGCCGATGTCCCCTGTAACTAGCTGCAGGGAACCTTAAGGGCACAGTGCCCAAGTCACCTGTTTGCAGGATGGAAATCACGAGGGCAGCTTTCATCATGATGGATGCAAATGCTGATGGCCATTTCCCCTCCAGTAACTAAAATGACACCTGCTACATGTTGAGTGCTCGTTGGGAAGCATATATTCAAAAATCACATTTGCTTTTGGACAGACTTATGTTCAAGATTTGACTCTATTGGGGTTAGGCCATGTGTGGAGAGGAGGCTTCATGCTGCAGCGCTCTCTCTCACTCTCTCGCTCTCTTCTCAATTCTCCTCTGTCTCTATCCAAAAATAAAGAAAAAAATGACTAGAGCGGTAGAGTTGTACAGGCACCAAGCCCCAAGGACAACCCTGATAGCAAAAAAAAAAAAAAAAAAAAAATTAAAGGTTTGACCCTGCCTTTGCTTACCATTCCAATGCCTGATTTTGGTGTACACACACACACTCCCCTGCCTAAGGACATGAGAGTCAGGCAGATCTCTGCTTGAACTTGGAAACTTTGCAAACTTATACATGAAGGTCTTACAAATTTTTAACCACAAATTCATTTTTAAAAATCAGTCTTTAATGAAAAAAATTAAAAATCAATCTTTTCTACAGCGATTTCTTAAGACTGGCAATCTATATCAGGAACTAACCTAACTTTTTTTTTTCGTAACAAGGAAAAGAAACCAAGAAAACTGGTTTTAAGTCTTCTGACCACATTCAGTTTTTTCTTTCTTCATAGTTTAAATGAGAATAGACATCACTAGTCCAGGGAGAAAGCAGTGGCTATGCAAGCACTAGTCAAGCCTGAGACTCTGAGGGCCCAGGTTCAATCCCAGGTACCACCATGACCCAGAGCTTAGCAGTGATCTGGTTTTAAAAAAAGATATTATTATTGTCATCACTATCATCAACAGCAGCAGCATGTATTCTACAAATACATATGAACCTTTCCCCTAGACTCTACAAATGATCCTTTAAAAGTGAAGGCTGAGAAATAAAAACTGAGGGAATTTTTTGCCAGTCAGCCTGCCTTGTAAGAAACATTAAAAGGGGGAGTCGGGCAGTAGCTTGGTGGATTAAGTGCACGTGGTACAAAGCACAAGGACCGGCATAAGGATCCTGATTCGAGCCCCCGGCTCCCCACCTGTAGAGGAGTCACTTCACACGTGGTGAAGCAGGTCTGCAGGTGTCTATCTTTCTCTCCCCTTCTCTGTCTTCCCCTCCTCTCTCCATTTCTCTCTGTCCTGTCTAACAATGACGATATCAGTAACAATGACAATAATAGCTACAACAATTAAAAAGGGCAACAAAACGGAAAATAAATAAATAAATAAATAAATATTTTTTAAAAATTTTAATTAAAAGAAGTTCTGGGGGTCGAGCGGTAACGCAGCAGGTTAAGCACACGTGGCACAAAGCTTAAGGACTCGTGTAAGGATCCTGGTTCGAGCCCCAGACTCCCCACCTGCAGGGGAGTCGCTTCACAGGCGGTGAAGCAGGTCTGTAGGTGTCTATCTTTCTCTCCCCCTCTCTGTCTTCCCCTCCCCTCTCCATTTCTCTCTGTCCTATCCAACAACAATGACATCAACAACAACAATAATAACCACAACAAGACTACAACAACAAGGGCAACAAAAGGGGAATAAAAAATGGCCTCCAGGAGCAGTGGATTCATGGTGCAGGCACCAAGTCCCAGCAATAATACTGAAGGCAAAAAAAAAAAAACAAGTTCTACAAAAAGAGATATGATATAGGCGAAAGACTGAGAAGCACACAAAGAAAATTAGAGTTTTAGAGGAGTAAATGAAGGAAAGAAAAAGACTTGTTTTTTTTTAATTTAGTTATATTTTTATTTCATTTTAGATTATGGTAGACTATGAGAGAAGCAGGGAGAGAGGCCAGGTGGTGTACCTGATTAAGTACACACATTACACAGTGTGCAAGGACCCAGGTTCAATTCCAGTCCCCACCTGTAGGGGGAAAGCTTCATGTGAGGTAAAGTGGTGCTGCAGGTGTCTCTGTCTCTGTTTCTCTCTATCCAATAAATAATAAAATAAATTTTTAAGTGAGAGAGAGAATCAGGGAGAGAGATGGGAAGACAGGAAGACAGAAAGACAACTGCAGCCTGCTTCCCCTGCAGGTGGGAACTGGGGGCTTGAGACCAAGTCCTTGAGCATAGTCACTTGTGTACTTTACCACCCAGCCCCAGACTTGTTTTTTCTTATTCTTAATTGATTTAGCAAATGTGTTCAAAATAATAATGCTAACCACATACTATTTGTGTAAGATTAATTATGTCATTACATGTGCTTTCTATAAGTGGAATGAGTAATAGCAATGATACAGGGACCAGAAATATATCAAGGAAATAGGACTATTTCCTTTATATAAGAGGCAGCATTACTCATGAAATGGCATAGTATTATCTAAAATAAATGTAGACACGGGTGGCCCAGAAATATGGTACTATGGATAAATTCTTGGGTCCTCAAGCATGAGTTCCTGAGTTTGATTCCCCAGTAATGCATATGCTAGAGTGATGCCCCCTCTCTTCTCTTTCTCTCTTTTGCTTTTTCTTTATTAATAAATAGGTCTTTCAGAAAGAAAGATCATAAAAATGGACATGAATTAGTTTTAAGTCTATATTGCAAACTCTAAATTGAATGAAGAACCATAACTAATAAGCTAAGAAAGGAAAGAAAGTGGCACCATAGTAAATACTCAATTCAACCACAAGAGACAAAATAAAATCAAATATAGTTAGGTGACAAAAATAAATGGAAAAATAGAGACAATAAAGAGAAAGGTGTAACAAATATGATGGATATAAATACAACTATACCAATAATTGCCTTAAGTGGTGATGGAATAGGACTGAGGAAATAGCATAATGATTCTAGAAAAAGACTTTCATGCCTGAGGTACTAAGGGTCTCAGTTTCGATCCCCCATACCACCATAAACAAGAACTAAACAGTATTATGGTTTAAAAAATAGATTAATAATAATAATTATAATAACAACAATAGTATGGGAGCATGAATTGACCTGCCAATGCCCATGTTAAGCAGGGAAGCAATTACAGAAGCCAGACCTCCCACCTTCTGCATCCCATAATGATCCTGGGTCCACATTTTCAAGGGAGAGGATGGAATACAGAGGTCTGGTGGTGGGAATTATGTGGAATTGTACCCCTTTTATCCTATGGTCTTGTCTCCATTTTATAAATTGAAAAAAATTATAAAAGGGCTTTTGCATTATAGCAGAGGGGTTAATTCTTCAAAAACCTGGATCACAATCCTTACTGGGTATGTACATAACAATAGAGCACTGAGCTATGTGAGGCAAAAACTCACACACCTTCAGGGTGATATAAATGAATGCACTATTATAGTTGGAGATGTCAGCATCCTTCTACCAAAAGGGCAAGCAGATTCATCAGGCAGGAAATCAGTAAGGAAACAGTTGAACGTGGCATCTCTATCGGTCAACCAGATATAAATAACACCTATTAACCAACAACAGCAGGATACACATCCTTTTCAAGTTCATGTGGACATTCACCAACCTTAATATTATTCTATACAAATTCTTATTCTGGGCCATAAAATACACCTTAACAAATGTAAAGAAGACATATTACCCAAGATTCCCCCTTAAATTACAGTGGGATGGATTAACGTAAATAGATAAATTCCTTGAAAGGAACAAACTACCAAAGCTCACTCGAAACACTAAAAATCAAATAAAATAGACCTATCTCTACTAAAGAAAATCAACTTGTAGTAAAAATAACTTCCCACAGCAAAAACTTCAGATCACGTAGCTTTATTGATGAATGCTACCAAACATTTAAGGAAGAAAAATATCCATTCTATACAAATTCTTTTTAAAAAATTTATTTTGAAGAGAATAAAAGACTTCCAACCTCTACAGAGCCATCATTTGAGCCTGTGGCCCAAACCAGAGAAAGAATACCAGGGAGTTGGGCGGTAGCTCAGTGGGTTAAGTACAGGTGGCGCAAAGTGCAAGGACAGGCATAAGGATCCCAGTTTGAGCCCCCGCCTCCCCACCTGCAGGGAAGTTGCTTCACAGTCGGTGAAGCAGGTCTGCAGGTGTCTCTCTTTCTCTCCCCCTCTCTGTCTTCCCCTCCTCTCTCCATTTCTCTCTGTCATATCCAACAAAAACAAATCAATAACAACAACAATAATAACTACAACAATAAAACAAGGACAACAAAAGGGAATAAATAAATAAATATTAAAAAAGAAAAAAGATAACTAGAAAAGATAACCTATTGCCTTCATGGACATAAAGTAAAAATGATAAAATCAATTTTGTATCATATCAATCTGACTATATATTGTAAAGTATGATCTATCCCCCAGAAAGTTTGATTTTTTCCAGGAAGCAGTTGTCTTAACATTAAAAAAAAATCAGAGTAGAGTGGTGAAACAGAGCTGCAGGTCTCTCTCTCTCTCTCTCCCTCTCTCTCTCTCTCTCTCTCTCACCTCCATCCCTCTTAATTTCTCTTTGTTTTATTCAATAAATAAATAAAAATATTTTGATAGACATTTAAAAATCAATATATATCATCATGTCAACAAATTATACAGAAAGCCTCTAGGATGATATCAACAGATTCTAAAAAGACATTTGGTAGTAATCCAACACACATTATTTAAGCTAACATCATTCTTATTATGAAGGAGTAAATATTTTCAAATTCAGCAGCAAGATAAGGTTGTCTGTTCTCGTCACTGCTACCCAACATTATACCGAAAGTTTTAGAAATTATAACCAGGCAAGAAAATGAAAACCATTAAGCAGACTGAATTTTTAAAAAAGCCATCTTCACTCACAATGTGCTTTTTATGTATAGTAGCCATGGAATCTACAAAGAAGCTACTAGAACTAAAAAGTTCATTTAGTCAGTCTGCAGAATGTAAGATAACATACAAAAATCAATTGTGGGGGGGGGGCGGTTGGCAGTGCTGCTGGTAGAGTACGTTAGCATGTACAAGGACCAAGGTTCAAGTTTCCTACCCCCAGCTGCATGAGGTGAAGCAGAGCTGCAGTGTCTGTCTCTCGCCCTCTGAACTTCCCCCTCCCTCTCAATTTCTCTGTCTCTAGCAGATAAATTCAATATATATTTTAAAGTATACACTAATTTAGGCTGGGGAGACAGTGTAATGGTTATACAAATGACTTTGAAGCTTGAGGCTCAGCGCTCTCAGGTTTAATCTTCATTCAGCACCACCATAAGTCACAGCTGAGTGGTACTCTGGTCAAGTAAATAAGTAAATAAATAAATGTTTGTGGGGGAGATAGCAAAGTGGTTATGCAAAAAAAAAAAAATGTTTATGCTCCAAAGTCCCAGGTTCAATCCCCATACTACCATAAGCCAAAGCTGAGCAGTGCTCAGGTGCTTGTTCTCTCTCTCTAAAAAGCAATCGACTGTAGATGGGGGGAAACAGCATTGTGGTTATTCAAAAAGAATTTCATGCTGGGGGCTTCCAAATCGTAGGTTTAATCCCCTGCACCACCATAAACCAGAGCTAAGCAATGCTCTGGTCTTTTTCTCTCTGTATCTTTCTTTCTCTCTCTCTCTCTCCCTCTCTCTTTCTCCCTCTCTCTCTCTCTCATTGAAAAAAAAATTGTATGCAGACTTCTGGAGGCGTGGCTATGAAATAGCAGCAGTAACATTTTTCTCTCCCCAATCAACTAGGAAAAGCATCAAAACTCACCTGGAAACTCAACAAAATACAACCAGGATTTCTTCAGAAACTCACCAAGCCACAGGTGAGTATAGACATGTGTAGCTCATGGACAGAAAAGGAGTGAGGAAGAGATTCCGGGGACTAAAAGGCACCAAAAGCTGTCAGGGATAGGTGGCGCCAAACTGGGAGATTGGTAGCTGAGACACAGCACTTCCTGGTTCAAATTAAAGAAAAAACTAGAAGGGGGGGAGAAGGAGGAGAAAAAGAAAATCACCTAAGGTACAGGTGAGTACAGACATGTGTGGCTTGTGGACAGAAAGGGGGTAAGGGAGCCATGCCCAGGATTAAAAAGCAGTGCTCAGGGACTGTTGGCACCAAATTGAGATACTAGTGTCTGAGGCACACCACTTCTGGGTCCAACTTTAAGCAACAAAGTACTATTAAAAAAGAAAAAATCGCCTAAAAACTCACCAATTTACAACTGTGACTTCTTGAGTATCCAAAGCTGTTGCTCCACAGAGGCTGGAACAGCAGCAGTGAGACATCAAGGACCCTACACTGACATCAGGGACATTAACCCAGCCTGGTGACTCAGGATAAAATCTCCCACCCCCCATCAAGATATTAAAACCCGGGAAGTAGAACAGCTTAGCCACAGCACCTCCTCCTGGCACAAAAGCAAAAGAACACAAAATGAGGAAACAGAAATAGCACAGACAGCAATGACAAACAGCAAATAGCCAGACAGACATAGATCTAGAAAAACTGACAAGAGAGAGAATTCAGAAAACTCATTATGAAATCAATTCGAGAAACAAGTTAAGATTCAAGAACTCAGTGATCATTTTACCAAAGAATTACAAAAATACAGAAGAAGAAGAAGAAGAAGAAAAAAAAAAAGAATCCAAACAGCTGTTCTATTTCCCCTGTCTAAAGGACACTTTGAATGTAGTTCAGGTAGAGGAGTAGACCGCAGAAGTGGAATTAATTAGGCAGAGGAGAGAATATCACCACACTCTGTGAATTTAAAACTCTTAGAAAAGAAAGGTTTAGGAAAAATGAAGCACTTCTTTGTGCAATAGCAGACTCCATCAGAAAGACGAACATCAAAGTTATTGGGATCCCTGAGGGACAAGAGAGGGAAAGAGTAGATAACATATTCAAAAAGTTCTACACAGAAATTTCCATACCTGAGCAATGTTCAAAATATAGAAATCCAAGAATGTGAACACACAGCTAAATGTTTGAATCCAAAATGACACACACCAAGATGCATCATTGCAAATTTATCCAAAAAGGGAAAAATATTTCAGGCTGTCCAGGAAAGGAAGGAAGTCACATACAAAGGCAGAACCATCAGGCTTTTATCAGATTTCTCATCACAAACCTTAGAGGCAAAGAGGGAGTGAGATGGCATATTCAAAGTACTAAAAGATAAGAATTGCCAGCCATGAACTCTGTATCCTACTAAATTATCCTTCAGATATGAGGGAGAAATAAAGACCTTTTCAAACACTGAGAAACAGCAAATTTGCCAAACCTGCTCTGCAAGAATTACTGAGAGAAGTCCCACGTGAACAGAAGAAGCAAAAGAATTCCAACTTTTAATGAGATGATAACTATTAGAACAGATCCAGAAACAGAACAACAGTAGGGGAAACCAGATACAGGAAAGGGGAGCGCAAAATAGTCAAAGCATCAGAGTCCAATGTTGGCGAACCAAGGCCAACTTAAACAGACTCTTGTAGATATTATAAGCTACACACAATATCCATGATAACCACAAAACAAAATATAGCACAAAGACAAATAGAAAACATACATACAGTAGACAAGACCATTATAGAAAACCATCCACGTAAAACAACAAACAGAAACAAACAAACAAACAAAAAGGAGTGAACAAGAACATAAAACAACCTTGAAGTAAAAACCAGAATGGCTATAAGCAAACTACACTTCTCAATAATAACCTAAATGTGAATGGCTTAAATTCACCAGTCAAAATATTCAGAGTAACTGAATGGATTAAAAAGCAAGAGCTGGGGGCTGGGTGATGGTGCACTCCATTAAGCACATGTATCACCTTATGCAATGATTCAGGTTTGAGCCCTGGCTTCCCACCTGCAGCGGGGTCACTTCATGAGCAGTGAAGCAGGTCTGCAGGTGTCTGTCTTTCTATCTCCCTCTCTATGTACCCTTCCCTCTCACTTTCTCTGTCCTGTCAAATAAAAATTAAATTAAATTAAATAGAAAAAAATGGCCGCCAGGAGCCATGGATTCGTAGTGCTGGCACTGAGCCCCAACAATAACCCTGGTAGCAGTATTTATTATTTATTTAAAATAAAAAGCAAGACCCTGGGGTGGGGGTGGGGGTGGGGAGTGTTCAGGTCCTGGAACATGATGGTGGAGGAGGACCTAGATAGGGTTTAGAATGTCATGCAGAAAACTGAGAAATGTTACACATGTACCAACTACTGTATTTTACTGTCAGTGGTCAACCATTAATCCCCCCCATAAAGAAAAAAAATCAAGACCCATCTATTCTGTGTCTCCACGCCATACACATCCAAAAGAAAGACATTTTTTTTTTGCCCGCAGGGTTATCACTGAGGTTCAGTACCTATACACTGATTCTACTGTTCTAGGTGGTCTTTTCTTTACACAGTTTTTGAATATAAAGGCGGAGATAAAGGTAGAAAATCTGGGAATGCAGAGAAACGGAGACACCTGTAGCACCATTCCATAACTCCTGAATCTTCTCCCCTGCAAGTGAGGACAAGATGGCTTGAACCCAGGTCTTCTCCATGATCCCATGTGTGCTCTACTCCATACACCATTGCCTGGTCCTACATTTCTTGTTCTCTGAGGAAATCACAAAAGCAGAAACTAAACATGCTCACAAAAGGGGATATACAGTCCTTAAATATGACTGGAACATTACATTGTATATCTCCCTCTGGGGAGCAATTTACCCAGTAGACATACAGCATTTCTATCTGAGATAGAGTGTGTTGTTAAAAATGATGTCTCTGTGAATCTGAAGTCAGAACTTGTTCCAGATGACACAAAGATGCCAATAAAATGTCATTTCCAGAGAGATTCATTAAGAAAATCAGTAACTGAAGAAGACTTCTAAATTAGTACTGGTTTTGCAGTACAAACCATTACTCAAAATTTAAAAATGTAATTCACTAAGAATTATGATATATAGCCAAGATATATAATAAATCAAATAGATTTAGAGTTGGAGTTTATATGTTATATAATGAGTATATAATGTGTTCAGTTAAATACTAGAGTCCTATCTCATCAAAAGGTCACATCATTTTGGTATGTTATTATGAACTGTGTTTGGGCTTTATTTAATTGCTAATTTAAATTAATTCACTGACTGTTAATCTCATTGCTACAGATAACTAGTTTTTCCCTATCTACCCTTTTTTTTTTTTTTTTTTTGGCTCCAGGGTAATTGCTGGAGCTCAGTGCCTACACTACAAATCCTCTGCTCCTGAAGTCCATTTTTTCCACTTTTGTTGCCTTTGTTGCCATTGTTATTGTTAATTGTTATTATTGCTGTTGTTGTTGTTGGATAGGACATAAAGAAATTGGGGGGGGGTCGGGCAGTAGCACAGCTGTTTAAGCACACATGGTGCAAAGTGCAAGGACTGGCATAAGGATTCCAGTTCAAGCCCCCGACTCCCAACCTACAGGGGGTTGCTGTACAAGCGGTGAAGCAGGCCTGCAAGTGTCTATCTTTCTCTCCCCCTCTCTGTCTACCCCACCACTCTCCATTTCTCTCTGTCCTACCTGACAACATTAATAGCAACAATAATAATAACCACAACAATGATAAAACAACAAGGGCAACAAAATGGGAAAAAAATAGCCTCCAGGAGAAGTGGATTCATGGTGCAGGCACTAAGCCCCAGCAATAACCCTGGAGGCAAAAAAAAAAAAAAGAAAGAAAGAAAGAAAGAAAGAAATTGAGAGAGGAGGGGAAGACAGAGAGAAGGAGAGAAAGACAGACTCCTGCAGACCTGCTTCACTGCTTGTGAAGCAACTCCCCTGCAGGTGGGGAGTTGGCGGCTTGAACCAGGATCCTTATGCCAGTCCTTGTGCTTTGCACCATGTGCACTTAACCTGGTGCATTACTGCCTGATCCCTCTATCTATCCAATCTTACATTCACTGTAACTCTAGCTCTTTTTAAAACTTTCTTTAAAAGAAAAGACAAAGATCTCAGCTATGAGGTTCTGAGAAGCGCATGTGCCAGAGTGAATCTATGCTCCTCTTTCTTCTCTTTTCTCTCTCTTGTTAGAAAATAAACTTTCAAGAGGAAGAAGAAGAAGAGCAAGAGAAAGAAGAGGAGGAGGAAGAACAGGAGGAGGGATTAACACTATCCTATCCACCATCTGACCCACAATGAATCTGTGCTGGAGTCAGCTTTAGGTGTGTTCCCCTTAACAAATCATGTAGCTAGAATTGCATCTTTCTATTTGATTCCAAAGCTCTTGCCTTTATAGACCTGCCTCCACCCCTATAGGCCACTATATGCACTTGCCTATAAACGCCTGTGGACCCATAAGACCTCATAACATGCTCGCCACATAAGAACAGGTGTACACACACCTTAACACATGTGCATCTTCACATTGTGGTCCAGCCATACACAAAAGTGCATGTGCATGAGTCCCATGGAGACACACACAGCATTCTGAATATGTGTGACACAGTCCAACATGGGCAAGATGGCATGTGCACACACCCACACACATACTCAGGACAGCCTGAGAACAACAGAATCTCTCATTTTACTGTTCTCTCTTCCCGGGAACCAGGACCTGTGGCCAGCCAGGACCCTGGCCCTGTGTCTAAAGTAAAATCAGATCCTGAAACCTCCCCACTCTCTCTCTTTCATCTGAAAACCTGTGCTCAAGAAGGACTTCCTGAGCCCGGATGAAACTGAAGCATAACCTCATGACCCAGCTCTGCATCTATGGGAAGCGCTTCCAAGCCCTCAGACAGAATGTTCCACACACCAGCCCGAAGGCGGCCAGCTCTGGGAAGCAAGGGAGCCAGGGGATGTCTATATCAGATCCTGCCCACATGGCCTGATGGGGGGTGATGGTTTGGTGGCTCGAGCTCTGCGTCACTGTGTGGCGTCTGGGCTGGCAAGAGGGAGACCGCCTGGTGGCCTATGACATTTATGTCCCTGTGCAATGAGTCGGAAAGGCCACTGCACAGCTAAGGCCTTGGTCTCTGGGGATTACAGCCCAGTCAGAAGCAAAAAGGCCAAATGTCATGCAGAAAATCAGAGATAAACTGATAACTCCAGGGCTGGAGGAACTGACTCATCCACCCCCATGGTCACATGGTGGAGGACAGCCTCCCTGCCTGCTTCAGGGCCAGCCCTGGACTCAAAAGAGAGCCTAGATTACTTCTGCAGGCCTCCAATGTGTCCTTGGAGAATAGTTTTACAACAGGGAAGCCATCAGGAAGCTCAGGGCTCGGCTTTTCAGTTACCTTGAACAAGCTGGTTGCTCCAGAAACAGGCCTTGGCTTTCCATTGCTCAGATAATTGAGGCGTAGAGGCAGAAGACTCTCTGAACTTCTCTTCGAAATCCAGTCACACAGATTGGAGACGTAGCATCATGGTTCTACAAAGAGTTTTTCATACCTGAGGCTCCAAGGTCCCAGGTTCAACCTCGAGCACCAACATAAGCCAGAGCTGAGCAGTGCTCTGCTCTCTATCTATCTATCTATCTATCTATCTATCTATCTATCTCTGTCTCTGTCTCTCTCCCTCACTAAAATAAATCATACCAGAAGAAGAGGAGGAGGAATAAATAAATAAATAAATAAACACAGCCACATGCTACTTACTGTCCTTTGACTCCTTGGTTCCTGGTACAAAGTTCCTTCCTGACAGATGGCTCCTATTCCCACCTAGGAAGCCCATTCCTGCACCTTCCGTGGGAGCACCCTATTACCATTTGCCCTTCCCTACTTCATGCTTTTTCCAGCTGGGGGTCTCCACTCCACATAGAACAGGTGCTGGGCACAGGATCTGGTTCAGAGCATGGGGGATGAGGTGGATTCTGAACAAATGCAAAAGGGGAAATGCTCTAGGTCAGGACAAAAAAAAAAAAAAAAAAAGAACAGATATGGTACCTTGGAAAAACTTCTAAGGTCAGGTTTTGAGCACTATATGTTGATATGAGAGTCTTGCTAAGAACTGAAAGTGTTCTTGACTTGTGTACACTGTCTCTCTTCTCCATCAGGCTCTGTCTCCTCTCTCTCCATTCCCTTAATGACATCTTTCTACAACATCATCTTAAAGAATACTAAAAGTTTAAGAGTTTCTTAGTCCCTTTAAGGAAGTAATCCAGATGCTGTAACTTCACCATAGTTTTATTTACTTGATTTTTCTTAGGCTTGGGAATGAACCCAGGGTCTCCCACATAGGGAATGTCAATTGTTGAATGACTTAGCTAGACCAGTAATCTCATTCTTCATTTCAGAAATGCGGGGAGGAACAGAGAGCGAGAGGCACCACACCACCACTCATATACACAGAGTTCCTTTGGAGCAAATTATGTTGCTTCCATGTGGTTTGGGGCTCACACCCAAGTCTTCACATATGGCAATATGTGTGCTCTGCCCAGTGAGCCATATCTTACCTGCTCTACTTTAAAACAATTTTTTAAATTTTATTTTTATTAGTGATTTAATATTAACTTACAAAATTATAAGAAAATAGGGGTGTAATTCCACACCGTTCCCACCACCAGAGTTCTGTGTCCCCATCCCCTTCATTGGAAACTGTAATAGTTCTCCCAAGGCCACAGGTAGGGATTGACTTTATATCTATCACTATCTATATCTATAATCTTTTTGCCTGTTTTTTCTATCACCTTGCCTTCACCTCCTTTCTAAGTCACACCTACACTTACATTACTCCCAAGCATCCTTCCTTTTTACCTCTTCTCTCTCAGATAAGAGAAACTGTTCCTGGACTCCTCTGGTGTTTTCCAGATTTGCCTTCCTTTTAGTGATGATATAAAAACAAGATTCCTGGTGACAGATGCTTAGGGTCCTGGTGTAATTGGGGTTCAGAGCCTTTTTGACCTGCTTACCCTTACTCCCCAGAGTGGCTAGTAATCCACTATTTGTGATCTGTTGAGTCCCTCTGCCAGATGCCAACCCTGCCCATTTTCCAGGGGTAAACAGGACCTCACCCAGACTAGTGAGTGTCTCTCTCCAGGCCATTGAACTTGGTGGACAGTATATTGTTGTAGCCAAGTCATTCCAATAGCAGCCTCCTCAGGATAATTCATTTGTGACCCCTCTTGGTGGGTCCTGGCACCTCCATCTTTCAAGTCTTTCCTGAGACCTATGTGAGGACAGTCAGTGTCCTCCTGCCACTGATCCCTCTGCTTACACAGGAGAGATATATACCAGTTGCAACCTGAGTGTCTTTACACACACACACACACACACACACTCTAAGTTCTTTCTTTGAGGGACTTCATGAAGTCATTACTTGTAGCAAGAAGTCACTACTTGTAGCAACATGTGACCTTCTTACACCCCCTTTATGAAATGCCAGGCATCCAACCCTAAGAGTACCTGATTCTCTAAATATGCTTGGTGCACACTATCTTCACACCCACTTAAAAGATGGCTGTGGGCTCGGCAGCTGCGCAGTGGGTTAAGCACACATGGCACAAACTGCAAGGGCCGGAGTAAGGATCCCGGTTCGAGCCTCCAGCTCCCCACCTGCAGGGTGTCACTTTGCAAATAGTGAAGCAGGTTTGCGGGTGTCTATCTTTCTCTCCTCCTCTCTGTCTTCCCCTCCTCTCTTGATTTCTCTCTGTCCTATCCAACAGCAACAACAACTATGACAACAATAACAATAAAAACTACAATGAAATACAACAACAGGAGAAACAAAATGGGAAAAATAGCCTCCAGGAGCAGTGGATTTGTAGTGCAGGCACCGAGCCTCAGCAATAACCCTGGAGGCAACATAAAAATAAAAATAAGAGAGCTAACGAGACCCTGTCATGTGTGGGAATATTGTCATTGTTAGAGCCAGAACCAGGACTCTTGGTGACTCTGCACCTGTGGAACTCAGCATAGCCCAAATAGAGGAGGTGAACAAAAGCAAAGGTCTCTAACAGTCTGACAGAAACAACACTCTCCCACTTAAACCATAGACTTTTCCATTTTTTCTTCTGTTCCATTTTCCTGCCTTGCTCACTGCTTGGTCCTCAGACTTTTCTCTGTTTCTTCATCATTGCTGGAAAATGCTGCTCAGAACCTCACTCTAGACAGTAATGATCTTCAAGCTTCTACCATCAGATACAATCTATCTATCTATCTATCTATCTATCTATCTATCTATCTATCTCTCTATCTCTATCTCTCCCCCCTCTCTTTTAGATAGGAACAGAAAGGGAGAAAAGCAGAGGGTAAGAATGAAACTGACCACAACCTGGACACTTCCTTCAAAGCAGCAGGGACTAGGCTCAAATCTGGGTCGTGCACATGGCAAAGCAGCATATTATTCAGGTGACGTATGGCCCTGGGCCTATATTTTCTGTGGCTGAATTGTTATTATAATGGCCAGGTGATAGAATAGCTGGTAGAGTGCATGTTACTGTGAACAAGGGTCCAGGTTCAGGGCCCAGTTCCCACCTGCAGGGGAAAGCTTCATGAGTGATGAACCATTTCTATTTCTCCCTCTCAATCTCCCCTACCCTCTCAATTTCTCTGTTTGTATCCAGAATAAATAAATAAAATATAAAAATGAAAGAAATATTGTTATAAAACTTAGTTGATGGTTGATTGGACAGTTGGGGTAAACTGAAAGAAATTTCCTCTTTCCCCAAACGATTTCTGCTTCATAACCTTAGGAACCTGTGATTGTTACCTTACATTAAAAGAAAGTCTGAGTGTACAAAGACCCAGGTTCAAGCTCCTGGTCCCCACCTGCAGGGAGAAAGCTTCCCAAATGGTGAAACAGGGCACAGGTGTCTCTCTGCCTCTTTCCCTCTCTATCTCCTGTTCCT
Organism: Erinaceus europaeus; assembly: GCF_950295315.1. Taxonomy (NCBI): domain Eukaryota; kingdom Metazoa; phylum Chordata; class Mammalia; order Eulipotyphla; family Erinaceidae; genus Erinaceus; species Erinaceus europaeus. The sequence goes on from NC_080162.1 coordinate 143,076,616, forward strand.
TCTCAACTCTTCTCTGTCTCTATCCAAGAATAGATTAATGAAAATATTTTAGTACATGTGCTGCCAAAGTGAGCACATAAATGAAAATATTTTAAACAGAGAGTCTTTGTGTAAGTGATCAAAGATCTCAGTGCCCCCTAAATACAGTCAGGTGTTCTCATCAGAGAGAGGCAGAGGGAGGCAGGGAAAGACAGAAAGAAGGTGACACCAAAATGGAGGCCAAGGTTGGAGTGGTGCAATCACAAGTCAAGAAGCCCTTTCCCTTACATGAAGCTGGAAGCAACAAGGGATGTACTGTCCCCAGGAGCTGCTAAAGGGAGCTCAAAAGTGCTGACAGCAAGATACTGATCTTGGGCTATTAGCACTTAGAAATGTGAGGGAATTTTTTTTTTTTCCTCCAGGGTCATTGCTGGGCTCCGTGCCTGCACCATGAATCCATCTCTCCTGGAGGCCATTTTTCCCCCTTTTGTTGCCCTTGTTGTTGTATCCTCATTGTGGTTATTATTATTGCCATTGTTGATGTTGTTCGTTGTTGGATAGGAGAGAGAGAAATGGAGAGAGGAGGGGAAGATAGAGAGGGGGAGAGAAAGATAGACACCTGCAGACCTGCTTCACCGCATGTGAAGCGAATCCCCTGCAGGTGGGAAGCCGGGGGCTCGAACTGGGATCCTTATGCCGGTCCTTGCGCCGGTCCTTGCACTTTGCGCCACATGCGCTTAACCCACTGTGCTGCTGCCCGACCCCCAAGCGAATGTTTTAAGCCACCAAATTTGTGGTGATTTTTTAGACTACTGGGAACTAACACAAAATCCAATGAATCCATTCCTTTTGTGTTAGGTGTCTACTCATCTAAGGTAAATAGGAAAAACATGGCCGATGGGGCCAGTCCTCCTCTCAGCAGTGATGACAAGAAAGTCGTATGTGGTCAACACTTAAGAGAAAGGGCCAGGGCAGGGGGAAACAAGGCTACCCATTGACACCTGTCAAAGCTTGTCAGGTAGGTGTGAGTCTGTGTGTGTGTTGGGGGGCACCAAACCTCACTCTGTCTCTACCCCAGCTCTGTCTGCACTGCAATAGGGGACAAGTTCATAAACAGAGCCTTTACTGAGCAGTGGGGAAAAGAGGAGGGGCTGACAAAGTAGCTAACCTGTAACAATGTGCTTGCATTGCCATTGAGAGACCATGGTTTGAGCCTGGACCCCACAACACTGGAGGAAGCTTCGGTGCTATCCAATAATAGATTAATAAAAATATTTTGGTATATGTGCTGCCAAAGCGAGCACATAAATGAAAATACTTTAAACAGAGAGCCTTTGCATAAGTGATCAAAGATCTCAATGCCTCCTAAATACAGTTATAAGTGTTGTCTTCCCTTCTCTTTCACTGAATGCCCCACCACCACTTTCTCTCTCTCCCTGAAAAAAAAAAAAAATTCACCCACAACAGTGAAATCCCAGCAATAACCTAAGGAAAAAAATAAAGAGGTGAAGAAAGAAGATGAGTCTACCTACCCAGATCATTCAAACAAGTGCTTACTGAACACCCTTGTTTAGGTAACCCTCAGCGTAATAATATTTTAGCACAGATACCACCTACAGTTTAGTGAAAGAGAACACCTGCATGTTTGGGACAGCTGCGGGGGGGGGGAACAGCAGTACTTAATCTCATTCATCCATGTATTCAATAAATGCTTCCTGAGTATCGGGATAGGTAACATTCTACTAGAACACAGAGTTAGTGTCTTCATGAGGTGTGAAAAATAAATAAGCAGATAAATGAGCCAAGTTACCATAGGTTGAGACAAGGGTGATGAAAGAAAGGAGGAAGATCCTGAACAGAATAAGGTGTCTGAGTTGGTGGGGGGAAATAATGGTGGTGGTGGTGGTAATAGGGGTTGAGACCAAGAGTTATACTGGTGTGGGGTTGGGTGGGGGTGGGATGGGGTTTTGAGTGAAGTTAGGCTGCTAAATTTAAAACTGGCGCATGGAGAGGAGGGGAAGACAGCATAATGGTTATGCAAAAAGATTTTCATGTCTGAAGTTCTGAGGTTCTAGGGTCAATCCCCAGCACCACCATAAGCCAGGGCTGTGCAGTGCTCTGGTAATAAATAAATAAATAAATAAATAAATAAATAAATAAATGGAAGTGGAAAAAACATTTGTGCAGGAAAGAACTTTTTAAAAGACCTCTTATGAGAGAGGAAGAGGGAGAGGGAGAGGGAGACAGAGACAGAACCAGCGCATCACTGACAGATGGGGTGCCTGGGATCAAACTCAGTACCCCATGCATATGAATTCAAGTCAAGCGTTTTCCACTATGCCAACTCCCCGGGAACATATGGATACTTAGCTAGTTCGGAAGAATGAGGTCAGGTTAAAAAAAAAAAAAAAGACAGGGGTAATGGCAATCGCGTCCCTTTAACCCAGGGCACAGGAAAGAGCACAACACCTGCTCTAGGAGTGAACAAAGCTGCGCTGGCTTCTGGTTGTTTCCTCCGCCCCGACCAGACTACACTTCCCAGAATCCCACACGATCCCTCGAGACCCGGAATAGCTACGCTACTTCCTGCTCAGGTGACTCCCCCTCGCCCCCACCCCCTAGCCATCATGGCGGCACTCAGAGCGTCCGCATCTCTATGGAACCTCCTGGGCGGTTCTGTGGGTGCTGAGCCGATCTGTTTCCAGGTCCGAGCACGGCTCCAGGCCGCCGCCCAGTTCCAGCCGCTGCCGGGTCCCTGTGTGGCGGGAACGCCATGCCGTCGGCTCTGCTCCGAGACTGGTAAGTGACCTGCGAGGCGTCCTCTGGGGGTAGATACGGGGTTGGCTTCTGGCTCGTGGGAGTGCTGTGAGCACCCGCCCAGGCTCTTCCTGCCGCGCGCCCTCAGCCCCGCGGGGGCTCCCTTCCGTCGCCCTTTGCTTCACTAGCTGGGCAGCTCCCGGGCCCAGGGACGCCGCAGACATCGGGAATGGCCGCGATGGGGAGTGCCCGGCAGAGCGGCTGCAAAGAGCGCAAGAGGGCGCCGGGGAGCAGGGCCGACGCGCGGACCTGCCCGGGAGAAAGCGAGCATCTTCGGGTGGCTCTGGCAGGCAGAAGCTCCCCCCAGTCTTTGTGCCCCAAACCAACTTTAAAGACCTTACTCTCTCCCGCCCCAAATCCCTAGATCTTCGCCCCAGTCTCTGCTGTATTTAGAGCCCGACTTCAGAGGCGAAACTCCTCCCCCCAAAATCTCTTCTTTTGGCACCCAACTCTTCTAAGCAGCTATCACTAGGGTGAACCTCGAGTAAAACAGTGGAGTCAGGATGAGGTGACCTGGAGGGAGCCACAATGGATGATGACGCTATGGACTCTCAAACATGAGGTCCCGCGTTCGAGTCCCGGCTTTGCATGTGCCGGAGGGATGCCCTGGCTCGAATTCTCCTCTGTGCCCATCACGAATAAATACATTTTTTTTACAAAAATCCTTTAAACAAACAAAAATCATAAGTTTTCCAGGCACTGGAAACAACCTGAGCAGAGATCCAATAATGAGACCAAGCTAATGTAGTCCGGGAACCCATTTTGGATGTTCAGATTGCTGAGATTTGGTTGTATCTTTGGATCTAGGTTTATGAAGATAACAGTTACTTCTCATTTTTCTGGCCTAAGCGATTGATTTTAGAGTAGTTCCCACTTACTCCAAGATGGAGAGTAATTGTAGAAACGGTTTCAACCCCTCCTCTGCCTTCCCATACTTTCCTCTCTGAGGAAAAGAAGTCAAGGTGTGTTTTGGACATCTTACTTAGGAAGTGCTTTTGAGAGGCCAGTGCAGTTTCCATGTATGGACTAGGTGCTGGTTGAGAATTCTTGGGGCAAAAGTGGTAGCAGCCTAGAAGAAAGGGGAAATTATCTAAGGAAAATAGTGCTGAGCATCTGTGTGTCCCTGGCCCTATCAGGCTCCCTGGCTGCCAGAGATTAGTACAAAGTTTTGTCTATTGACAGTATCACTGTTTTGACTCCTAATAACTTTATAGTGTAGTTTGAAATAGGAAAGTATGCTGCTGCCGCTTCTACTTTTTTTCCCCCCCTTTTCCAGAATCCTTTAGTTGTGATTTCATATAAATTTTAGGGCTATTTCTTTTTCTATTTCTGTTAAAAAGAAAGAGAGAGGAAAAAAAGGAGTCTAGGTTGCGATTGCGTTGGAATTTTCAGAATATTTATTCTTGGGGCTAGATGGTGGTGCACCAGGTTCAGCACACTTGTTACCATATACAAGAACCCAGGTTCAAGCCCCCAATGCTTCACTAGCAGTGGAGCAGTGATGCAGATGTCTCTATCCCCCCCCCCCAACTTCTTGATATCTTAGCAAATTTAAACAATACTAAATATTAAAAACAACACACACACTGTGAATATTCATTCTTGGGGCCAGTGCGCTTAGCTGACCAGGTAGGGTGTATATTGGCCATATGGTATCCTCTTTCCTAAGTTCAGGCCTCGGAGTCACACTGTGAGGTCATAGCACTGGGGTCTCCCTCTCCAAATGAAAGAAGCTTTCCCGAGAGTAGCAAAATTGAACATGCTCAGGGCCTCACTGTTTATTTTACTATTTTTTTTTTCCTTTCCCTTTACTAGAGCATTACTCTGCTCTGGCTTGTGGTGGCTCAGGGAGATTGAACTTGGAGCCTCTCATGCCTCAAGCATGAAAGTTTTTTGCATAACCATTATGCTATCTCCCTCAACCTGGGAGCTTCACTCTTTTTTTAATTTTTTAAAAATTTTCTTATTATATTTATTTTGTTTGATAGAAACAGCCAGAAATCAAGAGAGAACGAGGTGATAGAAGAGAGAGGCAGAGAGACACCTGCAACACTATTTCACCACTTGCAAAGCTTTCCCCCTGTAGGTGGGGACTAGGGACTTGAATCTGGGTCCTTATGCACTGCAGTGTGCGCTTAACCAGGTATGCCACCTGGCCCCAGGAGCTTCACTCTTAAAAACAAAAACTTAATTGTTCTATTCTGTGGACATGTAACATCTTTAATGTTTTTTGTTTTGTTTTTGTGAACGCCCTATTGCTTTCAGTCTAGAGATCTTTCATTTTCTTGGTTAAATGTATTTCTAAATATTTTATTGTTTTGATGTTACTGCAGATGGAATAATTTAATTTGTTGTAGTATACAGGAAATAACCACTCGTGCATGTTAATTTTGGTTTTTTCAGATTTTTATTTATTTTTTAATTTAATTTTATTTTTTATTTATGAAAAAGAAACATTGACAAAACCATAGGATAAGAGGGGTACAACTCCACACAATTCCCACCATCAGAACTCCGTATCCCATTCCCTCCCCTGATAGCTTTCCTGTATAAGTGCCACGTGCTAATCGGTTGCGCCACTGGAGCTCCGATAGCTTTCTTATTCTTTATCCCTCTGGGAGTATGGACCCAGGATCATTATGGGGTGCAGAAGGTGGAAGGTCTGGCTTTTGTAATTGTTTCCCTGCTGAATATGGGCGTTGGCAGGTCGATCCATACTCCCAGCCTGCCTCTCTCTTTCCCTAGTGGGGCAGGGTTCTGGGGAAGCCGAGCTCCAGGACATATTGGTGGGGTTGTCTGTCCAAGGAAGGCTGGTTGGCATCATGCTAGCATCTGGTGTATGTTCATTTTGAATTCTAAGTTTTGCAGACTTAGTTGATCAAGTACTGGGCTTTTCCTCATTTGAAGAAAATTGCTTACTGATAGGACCTTCTTTCTACTAGGGATTGATCTTTCCACATTTTCTATTTCTTCCAATTCAGATTGTTAAATTGTATTGAAAAGTTTCCCCATTCTTTTTAGGGTGTTAACTTTGTTGGCTCATGTTTGTATTTCTGTCTTATCAGCTGTTGCTCTTTTTTTTTTTTTTTCACTTGCCTCTTTTTTCACTTAACAGTTCTGCTGATGGAGGCTGCCTTTGGTTAGTCAAGCTAAGGGGTCTTCAATTAGTTTTTCTTTTTGAAAAACAAACAAGTACAACTAACAGCTCTTAGTTTTGCCAATCTGTTGTTGTTTTGATCACCTTTTAAGGAGTTACTCTAGTTCTATGGAGAAGAGCTTAGAGTGGGGGGTGGGTGGGGTGTGGATGGAGGCTGGAGAGAGCTTTGTGAGGTGTAACAGGCAGTGTGCTCTGTGTAAGTGTCCTTTTAGGTTAAACTAGGGATAACCATAGCATACAGGATTGTGGGCTTACATGTCTTGGGTATGCAAAATACCTGGCCCCCTAACTGCATTAACAGATGCCAGCAGGAAGCAGTGTTACTGTTGCGACTTACTGACTAGATCTGAGGATGAAAGAGGAGTCAGGGATGGTTTCTAGCCGATGTCACTGGTTGTGTGGTGCTGAGATTCAGGACAGCAGGGAAAGTGGGCTTGGCACAGGAGAACGTTGATAGGTTTTGTTGTGGCCATTTTGAGTTCATGTAGGAGCACTGTATTGTAGAGTTGGGGGAAGATGATCTTGGTTTGATACTGAGATTAATGCAAGTTAGAGGAGTCTAGGAAGTCATCGGCAGGCTTGTGGGAAGAAGAAGGTGTGCCTCAACATCCTGAGGGCGCTAGCTTGTGCAGAGGACCAGGTGCCTGGGAAGGAGCTTTTTGTTTAAGTAAAAATGAACATAATGGTTAGACCAAGGGACAGGCAAGTGCCCTTCTCCTCAGAGTGCTCCTACACCACTACGCCGTCTCTTCAGTGTCATCTCTAGTGACCCAGGCTTTTTTTTTTTCCTCCCTTAGGGCAACCCACAGTCTAGAGCCCCCACTGCTCACCCCCACACCTTCCTTCATTTATTTATGTATTTATTTCTCTATCATCTCTGGCTCTGGGAAACCTGTGACCCTACTGAGCTCTTCTCTACTCTCAGTTCCTTCCTTTAGAGTCCCCCGTCCTGTCCACCCTCCCCTTCCCCTCACCCCAGGCCTCTCTCATGGAGCTCTCAGACTGAGGACACCGTGCTAGAACTGAGTTGGTCTGGGATCTAACATCAGATCAATCAGCCTTGTTTTATTTATTTATTTACTTACTGGAGAAATTGAGAGGAAAGGGGGAAACAGAGAAACACCTGCAGCCCTGCTTCACCACTTGTGAACTTTTCACACTGCAGGTAGGGACCAGGGGCTTGAACCCGGGTACTTGCACAATGTAACATGTGCGCTCAAACAGGTGCACCACCAACTGGCCCCCCTTTGTTTTAAATAGTGGCTCTGCAGTTCAGCACTTGCTGACCATTGTTTTGGGCTCCAGCCACTCATCAGCATCACCACCTGTGCCTGTCTTCTGGGTGGCTGGCAGCATTCCTGAACATGTATGTAGTGCTTGGCATGTAGGGGTGAATCTGTAAATGAAAGCGACCCCTCCTCTTGTTAGTGCTATGATGACATTATCTTTCCTTCACTTTTTCCCCCACTAGGCTCTGAGTGCCTTTCTACATAAACTGAATCCTCATTATAGTGAGTACTTAGTGATTCTTGGGTGACTGACTGAATCCTGCAGATGTTAATGTCACTCACACTGAGGTAGACATACTCATCATTTTTGTTAACAGTTCTATTTTGACGTCTTACTGGCTTGTCATTTTTGTCATCTTTGTCCTTATTCAAATTCATTTTAACAGGATCTGGCAGCCCAGCGATCAAGAAACCTACATTTATGGATGAGGAAGTCCAAAACATACTCATCAAGATGACAGGTTTGAATTTGCAGAAGGTTTTTAAGCCAGCTCTCCAGCAGCTAAAGCCACCAAAATACAAGCTGATGACCCAGGCCCAGCTGGAAGAGGTAGCTGAATGCAGGGGTATGGGTATCCTGTATTTCTTGGGTTAAACTGCCGCCCAGGCCCCTCCCAAGGCCCATAGCTGCTTTTCCACAGCACCAGTGAAGGGAGCTGTAACGCTCATAAAGGAATCTGATCAGGTAGGCAGAGAGAAGTAGGGACATGACAACAGTCACACTGTTCATCATGAGATTTGGGTGTCCAGCAGACACCCTCTGCTCCCAGAGCAGCCTGTGTGTCCTTCCTCTGCTCTGAGGCTATGGCACTTCAGTGGCGACATCCTCTCCAACAGCATCCTCCAGGCACTGCTGACTCTGTGTTGTGGGTCTCCATTGCTTGGGGAAGACACTTTCATATGTGAATATGTTAGGCACTATTGCTCTTCTTGTTAACTCAAAAAAAAAAAAAAGTCTGTTGGCAGAGCGAAAATTCCAGAGCTTGCATAGAAGATAACAAGATGAGTGACAGTCCCCTTTCACGTCAGAGGTGATCACCACGAGGAGGGCAGTGTGGCTAGTGTTGGAGAATGAACTGTGGAGTTGAGCAGCCTAGGTTCAAATCCCATGCAGTATCCTTCCACTAAACTACAGCAGGTCCTCAAGTAATGCCACTTTCTCCAGCATCACTTCATTATAATAAGAAAAGCCAATTCACATTAAACAAAACTTTCTCTCCTTCCTTCCTTCCTGATTTCCTTATGAGGAGAGGGAGAGAAGGGACATGCACATACACATCGGAGGATCACTGTGGCATGTGCAGTGCTGGGGGTCAAACCCAGGAGCTCAAGTCTCTCAGTCCACTATCCCACCCCTAGGGCTGTCAGAATGTTATCTAAGAACCTGCATTCGTGATCTGCACCATTCAGTCAAAATTACAGTTTCTAGGAACCTACCGATGACATTAACATCACTGAGTACTTAACATTTGTGTGACTGTATTTTCTGTCCCATGTAATTACAGTACTGGCTTGTAAGGTAGTGAGGGCACTAAAGGAGTCAAGTGCAATCAGAGTACCTGAACCCCCAAGAAGTAAGATCCTTTACTTGATTTCAAGCAGCATTTAGGGCCTGGTTCTACCCTGGGACATTCCTCTGCTGATCTGAGAATAGTTGAACCCATACCTGGTACCCCTTGCTACACTAACAGAGTGAAACACAATGCTCAGGAGCCTGGATTTGACCTTCACGCTGGTTTGTGGCTACGTGCAGCTTCTTTTTATAACCCTTAGTTTGTTTTTAATCAGGTTCTGCTTTTGCCAACTGTGGCTTTTAACCTTGTGACTTTCCTTAAGAAATATTTTCCTCCATTAGGCTACAAGGCGAGCAATTGAGGCAGCTAAAGTACGGTTAAAGATGCCGCCAGTTCTGGAAGAGCGAACACCCATAAATGACGTGCTAGCCGAAGATAAGATTTTGGAAGGAACAGAAACTGCCAAATACGTGTTTACTGATATTTCATACAGCTTGCCACACCGGGTGAGTGTGTATGTCTGATCACAAAACTGTATTTGAAGCAGTACATGGAGGTGAGCCTGGGGGACAAAGGGTAGCTATCTCTGGTGCTTTGAAATTAGACGTTCTGTGATGGGTGAGACCCTCTGGAAGACTGAGCACAGAGAAGAATAGAAATGCAGACCAGCCCTAAATCATGTTACCATTTCTACAGATCACAGGATTAAACACTGTATTTGTACTCTACAGTGACTTCTAAGAGTCAGATGTGCTCAGATGCAGGCAGGTTTATAGCCACAGATTCTTTCTTTTTTATTTCCTTATTGGGGAATGATGTTTTACATTCAACAGTAAATACAATAGTTTGTACATGTATAACATTTCCCAGTTTTCCATATAACAATACAACCCCCACTAGGTCCTCTGTCATCCTTTTTGGACCTGTATTCTCCCCACCCACCCACCCCAGAGTCTTTTACTTTGGTGCAATATGCCATGTAGTTTTTTTTTTTTTAATTATCTTCATTTATTTATTGGATAGAGGCAGCCAGAAAATGAAAGGGAGAGGGACACAAAGAGGGAGAGAGACACTTGCAGCACTGCTTCATCATCTGTGAAGCTTTCCTCCTGCAGGTGGGGACTGGGGGCTTGAACCCAGGTTTTTGTGCACTGTAACATGTGTGGTCAACAAGGTGCACCGCCACCCAGCCCTTAGATTTTATTCTCTTTCTCCTTGTTCCTTGATTGCAAGTTAGAAAAGAACACTCAGACAGCTTTAAAAGACATGTTTTGTGTTGGAGTGAGTAATTTACATTTCAGACCGCCGAGAGCAGTAGCACGGTACTAGGATGGGGAGAAGGGCCACTTCCTGTTGATCTTTCTTTCTTATCTGTGATTACTGCTAGAAGACATGATCTAATTAATGCCCATGCCTGCGTATCAACCACCTATAGACCTGGATATTGATAGGGATATAGAATTTCACTGATGGGAAATGTTTGCTTTGGGTATACTTGAATGCATGTTTGCTGTGCTGTGAAAGCTGGTGGTAGGAGCATTCTATAACCTAAAACAGAGTGGCGGAGGGAAGCTAGGAATTAAAATGACTAAAATCCTTTTGTTGAACATTGTGTTATTTTGACATAGACCACTTTCTTCTTAATGAAATATATAATATCTGCAGAACACAGAGGCCTATATGTCTGGAAAGTTGGGTCAGTACCACCTGACTAATTTAAACAGTCAGATCTGTATTGGTTGTCTACTTTGTGCAAAGCTTTATGGAAATCAGCTGTAGCTGTTGCAAAGTATCATGACCCACAGTTCTTACCCTTTTCCAAACTGTATTTGAAAAGTGTCAAGAATCTTGCACGTAACAGATAAATAGCTGGCTGAATGCTATAAACCATTGCAATTTGCAGTCTGAGATTTGGCATTTAGAAGATGAGGCCAGTGGGCCAGTCAGTGGCTGACATGTTGCTCTCATGCCAGTATGAGAAAACACAAAGGCACAGAATTAAGACTCCACATTCTTGGATTTGATCCTTTTATCTCAGGAACTTTAAACTTAGATTATAAAGTAACACAGTCTATTTTGATGAGACTTTCAGATGGGGAAAAGAAATAATTTGTAAAGTTCTCCTAACAGTTGTTTCCTATGACATATATTTAGATGAATCTCATTAGCTTTTTTTAGTTGCACCATTTTATGTATTGAATCTACTTTAGACCATAATTAGTACTTAGCAAATTCTTTCCTTTCAGATTTCTGATTATCAGAGGCACAGCAGTGATTAGTGAAGGAAGCATCACATCTTGCAGGTTTAAAATTATCATTAAAATCATACATGATTATATTTTGTTTCCTAATCTCATGTTGTTGATTGCAGATTTTCTCATAACTGCTTATTGGAACTTGAACTAAAAATATTCTCACAAACTCATCTTTGATTGTTTTCTATCTTAGGAGCGTTTTATTGTTGTCAGAGAACCAAGTGGCACATTACGCAAAGCCACTTGGGAAGAACGGGACCGGATGATACAAATCTATTTTCCCAAAGAAGGTCGCAGAATTTTAACACCAGTAATTTTCAAGGAAGAAAATCTCAAAGTAAGGTGTCTTAGGTTTCACAAGAGTGAGTGTTGTTTTCTTTTTTGAACCAGTTGGTTCTGGTGCTAGTCGACATTTTAATTTGATAAAGCAGATAATCATTTCTGTTCCTGTCTCTTTATTCTTTTTTTTTTAATTTAATTATTTATTTATTTATTTTGTTGCCCTTGTTGTTTTGTTGTTGTAGTTATTATTGATGTCATTGTTGTTGGATAGGACAGAGAGAAGTGGAGAAAGGAGGGGAAGACAGAGAGGGGGAGAGAAAGACAGACACCTGCAGACCTACTTCACCACCTGTGACTCCCTGCAGGTGGGGAGCCGGGGGCTTGAACCGGGATCCTTCCGCTGGTCCTTGTGCTTAGCGCCACCTGTGCTTAACCCGCTGCGCTACTGCCCGACTCCCTGTTCCTGTCTCTTTAGACTGATTAGGTTTGTCTTGTAATTGGCTTAACTATAAGTTATTTTTAAAAAAATATTTATTCCCTTTTTGTTGCCCTTGTTTTATTATTGTAGTTATTATTGTTGTCTTTCTTCATTGTTGGATAGGACAGAGAGAAGTGGAGAGAGGAGGGGAAGGCAGAGAGGGGGAGAGAAAGACAGACACCTGCAGACCTGCTTCACCACTTGTGAAGTGACTCCCCTGCAGGTGGGGAGCCGGGGGCTCGAACCGGGATCTTTACATCAGTCCTTGCGCTTTGCGCCACGTGTGCTTAACCCGCTGCGCTACTGCCCTACTCCCAACTATAAGTTATTAAAGCTTGTTACATAGAGCAAGTGTTGAGCTTTCATCTTCTAACTCCACTTCTGTTTTGTTCTAGACCATGTACAGTCAAGACCGACACGCAGATGTCCTTAATCTCTGTGTTGCCCAGTTTGAGCCAGATTCTGCTGAATATATCAAAGTGAGTGTATTTTATAGCTCCAAGATATGGATTTAAGTATAATTATGAGGATTTTTTTTTCCCCAGAGCTAGGCCTTACATGTATATGATTTCAGTATGTCTGTACTGACCATTTTATTCAGATAGAGAACACAGCACTGCAGCTTGCTTTATTGCCATAGTACTCCCCATTTCATGTCAGGGTTTGGGCCTGGGTCACCTGCATGGCAAGATAGGTGCCCTGTCTACTGAGCTGTCTTAGCCACGTGAGCAAGATTCTTAATCCTGCATGGTGAGTTTGGGTTAAAGCTTTGATGTGGGAGAAGGGGAAGGAAAATATGAATGCCTATGGAGAACCTGAGGCTTACCAGATAGTTTGTCCTAACAAAAATTCCAAAGTTAAAGAGAGAATTAAAGCTTAGAGTTGAGTAGCTTGATGAAAGTTGCACAGCTAGTAACTGGCAGTTACGAACCAAACTGGATGATAAAGCCTATTTTCATTTTATCATACAGAAAAAAGTTATGTACTGAAATTTTCTGAAAAGTGTCTTATAATCAGTTTAATAAGTAATCATTTGTTATTGATTTTGTTTTACCAGAGCACTGCTTAGCTCTGGCTTATTGTGGTGCAAGGGATTGAAGCTGGGATCTCTGATGCCTCAGGCTTTTGCAAGGCTTTTTGCATAACCCTCCCTTATGCTGTCTCTCCAGCCCTAGGTGTAATTTGTTATTATGGGAAGTATAAGCAATAGCATGAACAATAAGCTGTGCTGTGTTCAAAGCTTGCAGTTCAGAAGTAACTGGGGAAGGGTGCTGGGTAATTACTCAGTTAACTACAATTTACATATAAGATGTTAGGTGCTGAGGAGATAGCATAATGGTGATGCAGAAGACTTACATGCTTGAGGCCCTGGTCCTAGGTTCTATCCCCAGCACCACAAGCCAGAGCTGAGTGATGCTTTGGTCTCTCTCATTAAAATATAGGATAAAAAGCAAAATCCAAAAAGTTTAGGAGACCTTGAAATATTAGGTGCTAAAAGAGTACAAAGTATTCTCAGGTAAAGGTTCACAAGTGCCTCGAAGGGCAGGAGCTGTGGCAAGTGGAGCTGAGTGAGGAGAGGTTGTGTAATATAAACAGGAGGCAGAAAACACCCGTTTTGAGAAATGGTATGTCATTGGTTTGCTTGTGTGCAGAGTATGTATGTGGCTTGATGGGGCCATATTGCAGGTGACTTCAGATGAATTTCAACCAGCAGGCCTTTCAAAGCCTCTTGAACACAGGAATGTCCTCATCAAAGAAAGATAAATCTGGAAGGAAAACTGAAAAATGGGATGTAGTAGTTGACTGGATGGGGTAGGAAGGGAGAAGACTGAAAGGAAACTCTTGGTTTCTTTTTTCCCATGGCAATCATGTAGGTTCTTGTTAGCAGTGGTCTCAAATGGTGTTTGGCAAACTCAGTCCAGGCCAGTCTTTCTACATGGAGGGCTGGTCTGTTAGTAAATGAGACTGGAGGTAGGTGTAAATAGATCAGGCTTTACTGCACTTTCTTGGGCAGCACTCATGCTAATAAATGTATTCAGTGATGTTGCTCACATTTCATTTTCATGTTTCTGAAAAATTGCATTTTATGTGACTAGGTTCATCATCAGACTTATGAAGATGTAGATAAACATGAAAAGTATGACCTCTTACGTTCAACACGGCACTTTGGTGGGATGGCTTGGTATTTTGTAAATAAAAAAAAGATTGATGGTTTACTGATTGACCAGATTCAGAGAGATTTGTAAGTATAACTTTAGTAAGTAAAATGATTCTTGTTGCTGTCATAGTAAATTGTATTTTAAGCTAGGTTATTTTTCCAATGTTAACACTGTGTTGTGTCATGCTAGCTTTTACTTAGCTCAGTTTATAGCCTTCTTCCATCCAAACTTACACATAGGGCTACATTCTTTGAAAGGGTGAGTATCTGATTTATATTGTAATGTCCCAGCTAACACTTCTGGGCTTCACCAATGCGCGTGAGTACCAGTGTGCTTTCCTTCCAACTGCTCAGGGGATTAAACAGGAAAGGCAAAAGAAGAGATACAAGCTCTAGTGGGTGTTTGTTTTCTGGTAGGACTGTTTCCCTGGCCTTTACAGTAAAAGTCACTTATGAAAATACTATTGGTTTTGGAATTCCTTTGTTTTGCACTATTATTAAGGTGTCATGAATTTTTCAAAGTCAATTTGAAACAAAGGCTATTGCATTTTTATCTTGGAAAATTACTGAGAAAGTGTTGGGAGAGAGAAAACCAGAGTATCACTCTAGCATATCCAGTGCTAGGGATCAAACTCAGGACCTCATGCTTGAGAGTCCAACACTATCCACTGCACCACCTCCCAGACCCCACTTGTTTTATGTCAGCATGCTAACTCATGTGTCCCTAGGCTGTAGTTGAAGTGACGGTGTATGTTACAATTTGTGACAGAATTGTAGGGGAAATCATTGTTGAGCATCATTTTATTGCTTGGGTTAGAAAGACCAAAATGACAAGAAAAAAGAAAGCATGACTGTAAGAAGTCAACTCTCTGGAGCTGGGTGTGTGGCTCAGCACCTCCCATGTCTCATAGTAGTTCAGAGGGCAGAATCCTGCCTTCCTCCCATTCGCAGGGGCTGGCCGGTGGTCAGGGTGCTCAGATTGGCTTGCCTTTATAAGTGCATTAGCAGTGCTAAGCCCTGGGAATTGATTTCTTTGTAACCTTTTAAATCTAACCATTCTGAAATTATTACAGTATTCCATAAAATGTTAAGAGGAACACAAAAATGTGCGGCTTTGAAAATTACGTTAGATGTACTAGTATGATTTATATAGCAGTACTCATCATCATACATATAGTTTGAATACTGAGAGGGAGGTCTGAATACTTTTCCTACTCTGTAGAAGTCAAGCCTTTCCTTGGGAATTCTGAATATTCTGAATTGCTGCAACCTCCAGCCAGTAGAGGGCGTGTGTGACCACTGGCTGGAGCCCAGGCCTGAACTGGGATTCTCTACCTATTAATTTCACTCCCAAGCCCCACTATTGATTTAGAATTGAGAACCTCTTTAAAATATTTTCAGACATTACATTTATTTGCTCCTAATTTTCAAATATGGGTTGGGCAGAGGCTAAACTATAAGGCACAGACATTATTCTTTAACATGAAAACAATGAAACCTTTCGTATAATCCTAATATACACACAGCTTTGTAGTAGGCCGATGTGTCTGAGCTACACATGGATTTTTTTTTTTAAATTTTTATTCCCTTTTGTTTCCCTTGTTTTATTGTTGTTATTGATGTCGTTGTTGTTGGATAGGACAGAGAGAAAATCGAGAGAAGGGGAAGACAGAGGGGGAGTGACAGATTTGAAAGACACCTGCTTCACCACTTGTGAAGCGACTCCCCTGCAGGTGGGGAGCTGGGGGCTCGAACCAGGATTCTTAACGCTGGTCCTTGCAAATTTTTGCGCCATGTGTGCTTAACCCACTGCGCTACTGCCTGGCTCCCTAGGGAATTCTTTAATTTGGGAGAGATGATGGCCATTAAGGTAAACCCAGAACTTCTAAGGACACCATTGCTTGAGAAACTCTCATAGTTCCAGTGTGGCATCACCACAGTGAAGGAACATTTCTGCCGTCTGGGTTTGAGCTATATTATTTGCTGGTGGGGTGGGCTGACCTGGAAATGGAATGCAGTCTCTTTAAGAAGTGATGGTCTGTTTCCTCGAGAGTATAGCCACTCGGATTATACTGATGTCCATGAATTGGGCAATGCCCATAGTGACCCCTGCCCTACGACCTCGGGGTTGGCATGAAGCTTCCAATTCTCTGATTTTATTAAGAAGACTTTTAAAGAAATAAAGTCAAAGACTTTGAACAGATGCTATGCTGGCCTGAGGAAAACTGCAAAATGTAGGTTAGTTTGAAGCTGGCACGTATGTCACAGTGTGAAGCAAGTGGAGCAAGCCCCCTGTTAACAGTGAGCCTTTCCCCCTAGAACTGAGGACGCCACCAGCCTGGTGCAGCTGTACCACCTCCTCCATCCAGATGGCCGGTCAGCACAGGAGGCCAGAGCACAAGCTGCTGAAGGGCTGCAGCTAATCAAGGTAAAGGGCCTTTCACTGAGGCTGTTGTGCGGTGCTGGTGAGTGGGGCGGAGTCCTGCGGTGGGTTCTGTGAATGGGAAGATTTGTGAACATGGGACTCTTGTGCTCTTGAAACCAGAGGGGGCTAGAGTCCCTGTGTTTTTTCATTCTGGAAAAGTAGGGACAGAAGGGGAAAAGGAGGGTAGGGAGCACACAGACTAGACAGTGAGCAGCAGGCAGCCTTGTCTCTGGGAGTGCCAGCATCTGAACAGTTAGTCACTAATTAGCAGACAACAAGGTGGCACACGCCCCCGTGGCCACACTTCTGTCCAGAAGGGGCTAAGTGGCAGCTGTGCACGATGGTGAGCCTTAGCTTCTTCACCTGATGGCATCAAGTGCACTTATCAAGTTGCACAGGGAGGCCTGGCTGCAGACCTTTATTATTCCGGATGCATGTACCTCTTTAAAATCTATTACAGAGTTCTCAGTAAATTTTAAGAGTTGAAATGATTTTTGTTTTCTAGGAAGGGGAAGAGCTGCATTGTTTTTTTCTCTTTCTTTGCTTTCTTTCTCCTAATGTCCATAATAAACATTTTTGTGGTCTATTCTTAGGCATACAAATGATGAAAATGACCACTGATGACAACTTAGGAGAAGACAGAAAATACTGTACTAGTTCTCATTTTTCTGTGATAAGGCTTTTAGTGAAAATATAAAGTGAAAAATCAGTTTGCTGGTTCTCATCCTCCACTCCTGTCTTTAACCCTGATTATTTTCAGTTTGATCTAGCAGATAGTGTAATGCCAGGTTTTACTAATATATATATTTTTTTTGAAAACAGGCTAAAATACTGGTAGCCATATTAGGATGCTTCTGGTATCAACATTGCTTGAACTGTTGCTCTCTAATCAGCAAAAAGCACTATGAAACTTGAGACTTTTTAACTGAAACTTACTACTTCATAAACGTTGATGTTTCAAACTCAGTTACATAAAATTGTATGTTTCTATGAATTATTTTTTTTGTTTAAACAGGTCTTTGCAAAAACAGAAGCACAGAAGGGAGCATATATAGAATTAGCACTGCAAACATTTCAAGAAACATTCATCAGCCATTCTGTAGCTTCTTAAAAATAAGTAAATTTCATTTTATAAAATGCTAAAACTTGTGTTTCTCTCCTAATGAACTGAATGTGTAAAAATGTCAACATTAAAAGGTGCTGATTTGCAGTGTGTGTGTATGTGTGTGTGTGTGTGTGTGTCCCACCAAAATAGTGGTCCTAAAAGAAACACACACACCCTACCTTGTTACTTTTCCCACAATAGAAAGAAATGGGTCTGGTTATAATCTCCTCTTTCTACTATAGACAATTGGGGGGGGGGGGGAGCTGCCTTTCATGTTTACAAAGTAAACAGTTGCTGAACAGAGCTACCTAATGAGGTCAGAGGAGCTAGAGATTCAGACTGATGCTAGAAATGGGTCTCTCTAAACAAAGGCAAAGAGCCCAGGCTACACAGAAGGGAGATAACACAAGGAGATCAAGAAATAGGGCTTAGACAATGACAATATAGCATGGGCATTCTTTTTTTTTTTTAATGTGACTGCTGACATTTAAAAATATGATTTAGTTATGTAAAGAGGATGTGGAACACTGGAAGCAGTGTTGTTTCAGCTACTTAAAACCCTGAAGTCTTTTTTCATTATTCAAAAAGGGAAAACTTTGAAGTGTCTTCACTAATTCAAAATATTTAATGACATACGGTCTTAATGGAGTATGAAAACAAAGATCTGAGCCTATGTGGAAATACAGTGATCTAGGTGCTGCACAGTGACTGCCAAGGGGAGGACAGCACTGTGTTCCCAGCAGCCCATAGCATTTCCATACAAAATCCAAAGTCCAGAGCGCTGTGGTTAGGGTGATTCAATACCTGTCCATAATAATGATCTGTTTAGCTGGGTAAATGGGAAACATGATTTTCAGTCATCCAAAATATCTTCGTCCAGGTTGATATCTGTTGTGTCAATATCTTCTAATTCCAGATTATCCAAATCGACTTCAAGTTCGAGTAAATTCTGCAAAGAAACATTATAGATTATCTCTGCTTCATGGATCTAAGAAGGGAAGGTCCACTTCCTAGTTCTCACTCTGAAACCAACCACTCTACTTAGGTGGAGGCCTGTGCATCCAGAAGATATGGGGGGACGGGACTGGAGCCCCAATGGGTCTGGTCTGTGTACCTTTTCTTCTTTGTTGGCTGTGTGGGGGCCGCTGCCTGGAGTGGGAGAAGCAGACTTCTCGTCAAGTTCCTGAAAAATCCAAGTATAGATACATATAAAGACAGAGAACTGTGTTTAGGAGTTGTTAGTCTTCCCCCCAAAGTAATCAAGACCAGGAAGTTTAGGGTATTTAAATTTTTTATATATTTTTAAGTATTTATTTATGAGATAGAGACAGAAATTGAGAGGGGAGGAGGGGGGATAGAGGAGGAGAGAAACAGATACTTGCAGCCCTGCTTCGCCTCTTGTGAAGCTTTCCCCCCTGCAGGTGGGGACCAGGGGCTTAAACCTGGGTCCTTGTGCACTGTAATGTGTGCACTCAACCAGGTGTGCCACCGCCTGGCCCTAGGGTATTTAAATTTAACAATCAGAACCAGGTTCCCTCATAGAGTCTACTGACCTGTTGCACTGCAGGTCTGGAGGACTGAAAGCCCTTGGCCTCTTCCATGACATTCCTTTCTTCATTTGGCTATCAAGACAGTAAAACATTGATGAGACAAAATAAGCTGAAGTCATAATTCATCTCTAAATTTAGTGTGAATCCCAGATGCTAGCTCTCAGCCCAACAGTAAGGGATGCAGTGCAGCTCAGAAACTTCGGTCTTGCTCACCGTCACGAGCGGGTACTGCTTGGCAGGCTGCAAATCCGCATGTGTTTCTTTCACCCATTCCTCCACAACAAAGGCTTCTTTTAATCCAGGAAAAAGGTTTTCATATTCTGTTGGGTCAGCAAGGGATTCGGCTGCTTTCTGATTAACTTTCGAGAGACTTTCTCTCCAGAGTTTGACCACCCTGTTGTGTCATGAAAAAGAATGATCATAACTAGAACCATAACTTAATGTGCCTCTATGTTTGTATGAACTATTTCTTCTTAAAATGAAAAGCCTGTACCTTGAAACCTGACTGGGTAAATAAGTCCGGGCAAGGAAGGCAGCTTCTGGCAATCGTCCTGTTCTAATCAAGAGCTCCAGACAAGCATCAAGCCTGAAGGTGAAGAGAAGAGGCACTTTTATCAAGAATAAATGCTTTGCTAATAGCACTTAACACGTTGAAGAAATGGAGATTTAGTTCTGCCAAGTCAGTATTTCAACTCCCACACATAAATCATGCTGAACTATTAACTTGTCATCACTGTGTTTCATAATCAAAATGAGAGAAAAGACAGCTTTTGTGACCATTTGCAATCTCAGTCTTTTACCAACCTGAGAAGCTAAAGTGGTTTTTCAAGGCAAGTTGAAGAGCACACTGCCTCAGCATCAAAATTAAAGCACTTGCAACAATGATACTTTTCTAAATGCGATTAAAAAAAAAAAAAAAAAAGTGGTAAAAAAGAAGCAACCAATCATAAGACTTCAGAGTTAAGATCAGGTTTAGCCATCAAAGAAGTTTTAAAAAAAAAGTTTTCCAGAAGATTTCTAGATCTTTGAATTACGAATAGTATTCTTCCAGGTAATCTATAAACACATATATTAGGTATACATTCAAAGACTGAAAGTGGAGGGATTAG
The DNA here is from genome assembly GCF_950295315.1 of Erinaceus europaeus. Lineage (NCBI taxonomy): Eukaryota > Metazoa > Chordata > Mammalia > Eulipotyphla > Erinaceidae > Erinaceus > Erinaceus europaeus. Next base: position 143,096,734 of record NC_080162.1, read on the forward strand.
ACGTATGCAGGATCTAGGCAGTGGCAAACCTGGTAGAGCACACACATTACAGTGTGCAAGGACCCAGGTTCAAGCCCCCAGTCCCCAACTGTAAGGGAGTTTTCACAAGCAAAAGTACCTTTAGACTAAAAGGTATTACAGCTGTCTCCCTTCTCAATTTGTCTCTATCCAAAATAAATACAAATATATCTTTGAAAGTATGTAGGATCAACACTTATGTGGGTTTTTTTTTTTTTTTTTTTTTAAATAATAGAGCCAGCTAATGTTTAAATGATTTGGAATTTCCATGAACTTATAGACTTAGTTCTGGGTTTGGTTCCCAATACCACATGTAGTGCTCTGGCTCATCTTTCTCTGTCTCGTGAAACACACACCCACTACATTCTCTTGTATATATGTACAGTAGGTCTAGCGGCCTGGATGGTGGCAAACCCAGATAAGCATACATTATCATGCACAAGGACCCAGATTCAAGTCCCTGCTCCCTACCTGCAAAGTGGTAAATAAAACATGAGCAGTAAAGCAAGTACTGCAGGTGTCTCTCTCAATTTGTCTCTGTTCTATCATAAAATAGAGGGGGGAAAGGGGAAAATAAAGTTTTTTTTTGTTGTTCTTTTTTTTTATTGGATAGAAACAGAAAAACTGGGAGGAAAGGAGCACTGCTCAATCTGGTTTATGGTGTAAGGGGACTGAACCTGGGACTTTGGAGCCTCAGGCATGAAAGTCTCTTTGCATAACCATCATGCTATCTACCCCCAGAAAGGTGTAAATAGTAAATGATATAGACACACCTGTAGCACTAATTGCAAAGCTTCCCCCCTTCAGGTGAGGACCAGGGGCTTTTAAGTCTAGAAAACAATATAAAAATAACTGGCATGTTCATCTCTGTTTTCCTGCCACAGACAGATCAGAATTACCCAATGTGGGTAAAATCACTTGCCATTCAGGTACCAACTAGAACAGCACAATAAGCCTGCTATGAAACAAACCGCCTTGCCCACTGAGTGCTAGTGGAGGCTCCCTGAAGAGCACATGTGCCTCACATTCAGACTAGTATGCTAAGGTCAGCCCCTGCTGAAGTGAGTGCCATTGGGCACTGTCCTGACTGCCCCGTGGGCAAGAGCACTGAGCAGAGAGCAGGCCCCTCCCAGAGCTCACTACACAGCCCTCTCCAAAAGCAACCACCAGTCAGTGAGAAGTCAGTCTCCCAGAGTTGGATTAATACTTACTTGCCCTGTAAAAAGTAGCTCATGAAGGCCACATTATTTTTGCCGTCCTTCTCTGCACCCTCAGCCAACTTGTTCACCATGGCAGCATTGCCAGAAGCGGTGGCCAGAAGCAGTAGTCCACCATAGTCCTGTGCGTGGTGCAGGCACTCCTGGGCCAGGCTAAACTGACATTTGCTGATGGCAAGTTCAGCCAGTTGCTTCCACTTCTGTTCTGACTGTACGAGGTTCCCAGTTAGTATATCATAGTTATAGATAATCTGAACTGCCAACATCAGCATCATTTTGTATACCTGAGAGCACTACGATGCCAGCAGTGGCAGACTATATGCATTTGCTTAAGTTAGTTCTATCCATGAAATTAAGACTGGAATGGCAATGTATAATGGGAAGTGGAAATTGTTCACATCAAAGTAATCCAAACACAAATCAATTTTAATGATGCATGCATAATCATCACCTACTACATTTTTATTTTATAATTACACAGCGAAACTAAAACCATGCAATGGAGTTCTAAGGTAATTAGATTGCAATTACTTTAATGTGATCTTAGTTCCATTTTTTGAAAGCGCTGAAAACTATCCTTATATATCTAACAATAGTAATTATCTGTTACTTGTAGATTCTCAGAAATAAAAGTGCCAGCATTTGGATGATCTTAACATAGCTAAGTTTATTTTGCATATTTAAAATAAATCTACCAGTAAATGCTAGACTTAAAACTCCAATTGAAGCCTTCAATACACAAAGGTCCATAAAAAATGCCATCAGACTACCTTTTAGGGTATCAGAACCCTATATCACCACCATCTTGCTTGCTGGTTTGGGATACTGATAAATTACTACTATGTACAGCTTCTACACAAGTCTGTATGTTCTCATACATCTTATCTTCCAAATACTTTCATAAAATACTAAGAGTATCTCCATTATAAACAATTTAATTCCTGCAAGGGTTAGCAATGCAGTTTCAGAAAACAAAAAAGCAATAGCCTCACAAAATGAGTGATTAATTTGCATTTCAGAAAACTTGCAGGAAACACATAGAAACATTTTTATCAGGAAAAGTTAAGTAGTACTTACCTCTGCCTCCACTGCTAACTGGTATGCAATTTTCAGTTCTCTCAGCTGAAGAGCCAGTTCAAAGCGATGTTCAGGATCTGTGGATACTGTAAGAGCTTGCTGCTTGAAGCCCTAGTAAAATAAATAGATACACTTAGATATATGTTTTTGTGTGTACAGAAATGTGAATCTATACATAGGAATAGTCCACACACATGCACAAAGTAAATCACCCATCTCCTCTCAAACTAAAAATACCCTGTTGACATAAAAATATCATTAAGCAAAAGCATTAACAAAATATTTCTTAATGAGAAGACAAAAAAATAGATAAGAACAAGCCCACTAAATTTAGTCACTATGACTGCTATTTTCTAAGCATTGGAAGCTGTCCAGAACATCAGTAAAGCAACAGCTAAGGAAATAAAAACTGTACCAGTAAAAAGAACTGTCAAAAGGAAAAGAAGTTTGGAAGGTTGACTGAACAAGAAGTACTTGGTAAAAACTGCAGGTGCATTGGTATAAACCTAGCTGTTTGTAATTTACTAAGCTGTACTTTGGTAATAAAAGATTTGCTAATTTTTCAATTATCTATAGGTCATCCAGCAGACATTTTGCTTTCAAATTCTGACTCTGATCAAGAGTTTGATCTGTGCCTTTACTATTGGCCTCATGTGAAGTTTATGGATTAGCAAATGCTCCAGAGCTCAGGAGATCTGTCTTGCCTTGCTCCACTCCATCATTAGAAGCAGACTTTTACACTATCATAATTTCTAAGTTAGTGACTCCTCCAACACAAGCAGTACTAGTGGCAAGTTCTTCAGTGTATTAAGAGACTGCATCAGACTGGGGTGATGCTTACTTACAGGATGTCCAGGGTGGGGAGCTGGGCAGTTTTCTAAGTTCTGCCTGACAGTGTATTCAGAAGGGTCCATCACTGTGTTTAAGAGATTTTTAACCTAACCAAGGTACCCCATCCCCAACCGCATGTGGGAACTGTGTGAATAAAGCCTGCTGGAAATTCTGCATTGCTCCTTTTCTTCTCTAGCACACAGATAATAAAACCCATGGAAGATGCAAGGTCTAAGGAACCAGTCAAATATAGGCATGGGCAAAGAAGTGAAATGAGATGGAACAGACACAACTACATTTGTTTTCTTCCTAATCCTCATTAAGCAACATTAAATGATTCAGGGTAGAGGGCAGGGCATACAATTCTCAAGGGCGCACCCAGTAAGAGACATTAGAGATAAGATCCTAGAAGGAAAGTGGAAAGCTAGTGGAAGAATACACATTTGGTTAGAGGCTAGGCAGTGGTACACCAGCTGAGTGCACATGTTTGTTACTACGTACAAGGGATCCAGGTTCAAGCCCCCAGTGTTACAGTTTTCCCACCTGCAAAGGGAAAGTTTCATGAGCAATGAAGCAGTGCTGTACAAGTCTCCCATTTCCCTCCTGATGTCTCTACCCCTACCCAATAAATTAACAACAAACTCATCTATACATTTAAGACATATTTAAAAAATTTTTGTATTGTCTTTATTTATTGGATAGAGACAGAAATCAAGAAGGGGGAGATAAGAGAGACACCTACAGCCCTGCTTTACCACTGGCAAAGCTTTCCCTCTGCAGGTGGGAGCCAGGGGCTCAAACCCAGGTCCTTGTGCATTGCAACATGTGCACTCAACCAGGTGTGCCACCACCCGCCCCCTAAACTTTAAGACATTTTGATCTGCTCTCAGACCTTGCTCTTATATGAGTGCCTAAGGATTATCAGATAACTGAGAAAACTCTTTAATAGGAAACTAAACCAGCTAGTCACAACTCTGTGGAAGCATACCATTCAATATCCTGAAAATAGTCATATCAGAGGAATATTTTTCATGCATAAATAAGAAAAGTATTTTAAGGTTAAAATAGACAACTCCAACTCAGAAAACCAGTAGAGTAGGTCCAACATGTAACAGTTCCACAGAGAACACATAATTCAGAGGAAGGAAATCATCAGAGAAATGAGTCAAAACAATCAAAAATGAAAGACGTGCATTTCCAATTAAAGGAACTCATCTAATAATAATAATAAAGAATAATTGGTCCCTAAAAAGGACAACCATCATGATAACATTTCACAATAGCAGGCACAAGATGCAAGGAGCTTTCAGAGAGAGAAAAGTCAAATATCAAGTTTTCAGAATACTTAAGGCTCTAGAATTCAACAATAACTCGAAGTTAGATGGCAGTGAACCAATGCTCTCAAAAAAAATTTTTTTAATATTTATTTATTCCCTTTTGTTGCCCTTGTTGTTGTAGTTATTACTGTTGTTATTGATGTTGTCATTGTTGGGTATGACAGAGAAAAACAGAGAGAGGAGGGGAAAACAGAGGGGGAGAGAAAGATAGACACCTGCAGACCCGCTTCACTGCCTGTGAAGTGACCCCCCCCCTGCAAGTGGGGAGCCAGGGGCTAGAACCAGGATCCTTAGGTCAGTCCTTGTGTTTTGCACCACGTGTGCTTAACCTGCTGCGCTACCTACCACCTGACTCCCAATGCTCTCAAAATTGAGAGAAAACTACCTCCAGCCTAGAATTCTATATCCTATGGTCAAGTATGTTTTAGAGTAGAATGGTACAACACTTCCAGAAAATTAAGGTCATAGAACAAAGGAAAAAAAAAACCACTTATTTTCCATTAATACTCTTTTTCTCTGAAAAATACTAAAGAACATGCTCCAGAAAAATGGGGAGTAAGTCAGAAAAGAATAAGGGAGATAGAGGAAATATGGGAGCCAACTCCAGAGAGGCAAAGGTGAGGGATGGATAGCCATGACCAGAGTGCAAAAACCTGCTCAGACTGACAATCATTTCCAACATGTAAAAGGAGTACTGAGGTCAGAGGATGGAACAGTAATGATATAACAAGCAACTTAAATTCACACAGAAATTCCAATGCCATAAGCAAATCAACAGACATTACAGCTTTTCAAAGTAATATACTAAAATTCATTTACATTGCTGTTTTTAAAAACATACCAAAAATAAAACAAACAGAACAACCTCATACCTGCTTTTCCAGAAAGTGTGCCACCCTGGTCCTCTGCTCTTTTGGAATAGTAGGAAGGACCTTATCGGCCATGCCAAAGTCCCTCCGCATGACAGCTGTCTGGTACTCCAGCACTGACACCAACAGGGAGTAGCTAACAATGTTCAGTTCCTTGTCCCCCAGATAGAGCCTGTTGTCTTTAGGAATGTAGCCCAAGAGATACATTGTCCTGTAACAGAAGCAGAAGCTCACTGAGAATCAGTAGACACACAGAGACAGACAGACAGACAGACAGACAGACACACACACACACACACACACACACACTACCCCCCGACTCTTCTCCTCAAAATCTTTCCATTTAATTGATAGAAGCAGCTCACTAAGAATCAGTAGACACACAGACACACACACTCCCCCCACACACACTCTTCTACTCAAAATCTTTCCATTTAGTTGACATGATTTGGTTAGCCATTGTGAACCTACTAAAACTTGGGACACTGGGGAGTGAGGCGGTAGTGCAGCGGGTTAAGTGCACATGGCGCAAAGTGCAAGGACTAGAGAAAGAATCCCAGTTCGAGCCCCCGGCTCCCCACCTGCAGAGGAGTCATTTAACAAGCGGTGAAGCAGGTCTGCAGGTGTCTATCTTTCTCTCCCCTTCTCTGTCTTCCGCTCCTCTCTCCATTTCTCTCTGTCCTAACAACAATGACATCAATAACAGCAACAATAACTACAGCAACAAGACAAAGGCAACAAAAGGGAAAATAAATTTTAAAAAAAATTGGACACTGAAAAATGTTTTGAAAACAAAACCACTAAGAGACTTTGTTTCAAAAGTATATTTAAAGCATTTGAAACCAAAGAGAAATGATACTCAAATACCTGTCCAAGTGGGCGATGGTGACTATTTCTCCTCCAACGTAATAATTTAGTCTGTTCACGGAGCTTGTGTAAATGAAGCAGTCACCTACCCACAACCCTGTTTTCACAATTTCCTGAATCTCACCAAGAACCTGAAGAAAGAAAAGTCTATTCATTATCTTATTCAGCATTAGAAATTATATCAATAACAAGAAGAGTGGTTATAATTGAGAGGGGTGATAAGGTAGAATGAAAGAATGCAAAGTAAAATCTAATTCTAATTATTTATGTATTTATTTTGGTTGTCACTGGGGCTCTACTACTCCAAGCTGACTTTTTGAAATAGAAACACAGGAACAGAGAAACAACAACACTTCTGCACTGAAACATTCTTCAGTGTGGTGGAGGGAAGGGGTCAGGCTCGAGTCTGGCTATGCCCATGACAAAGCAAACACAGTACTCTGTCAGTTACCTTGCCAGCCTTCTAATTTAATTTCAAGAAAGAAAGTCTTTCCTTGGAAGTTCTTATTTTTTCCATTAATGAACAGATTCCTGGATGGATATTTGCAAAGTAAAACTCTCCTAACACAACATAAAAAATAGTATAAGAAGTCTCATAACAGCCATCCAAGACCAGGTCAGATTGATGGGGTAAACAGTTAATTGTATTTTTTTTTATTTTATTTATTTATTTATTCCCCTTTTGTTGCCCTTGTTGTTTTATTGTTGTAGTTATTATCGATGTCATTGTTGTTGGATAGGACAGAGAGAAATGCAGAAAGGAGGGGAAGACAGAGAAGAGGAAAGAAAGACAGACACCTGCAGACCTGCTTCACTGCCTGTGAAGCGACTCCCCTGCAGGTGGGGAGCCGGGGGCTCAAACCTGGATTCTTTTGCCAGTCCTTAAGTTTTGCGCCACCTGTGCTTAACCTGCTGCGCTACCGCCCGACTCCCCCAGTTAATTGTATTTATATATTTTCTTAAAGTCTGGAAGCTACTCTTTGCCCTCATCCAGCTTTCTAGTCCTAGTCTCAACTCTACCACCATTTTGCCAGACAATATTTTAGTCCACCTGCATGTTAGCTATCAAGCTCATACAAAAATTACTACAGTCATGGGCCCCTAGGAACATACCTAAAATAGACTTCCTAGCTTCTCTCCACCCTAAGATCCATATTCCTATCTGCTCTAGTCCTACTTTTTGATCCCTATTTATTAAACATCTTTGTCCTGCTTTATATTACTTTCAGCCACCAAGTTGCAAATGCTACTATGATTCCATCCTGACCTCCTTGGGCAAAAGACTTCACCAATGTGCCCCAGAACCTCACTTCTCCAGAACCCTACCCAACTAGGGAAAGATAGAAATAGACTGGGGGTATGGATTGACCTGTCAACACCCATGTTCAGTGGAGAAGCAATGATAAAAGTCAGATCTTCCACCTTCTGTGTCCCATAAAGGATTTGTTTGTAGGTGGGGATATTGCATAATGGTTATGCAAAGAGACTTTCATGCCTAAGGCTCTCAAGTCCCAAGTTCAATCCCCCACACCACCATAAGCCAGAGCTGAGCAGTGCTCTGGTTAAAAAAAAAAAAAAAAAAAGAATTTTTGTTTTTACTTCCAGAGGGGGAGAAATGTTAGGGGAAGATGAGCAAAGGGTGCTGAAACATTTCTTTTTTTAATTTTATTTATTCCCCTTTTGTTGCCCTTGTTTTTTATTGTTGTATTTATTATTGATGATGTTGTTGGATAGGACAGAGGAAAATGGGAGAGAGATGGAGAAGACAGAGAGGGAGAAAGATAGACACCTACAGACCTGCTTCACCACTTGTGAATCGACTCCCTGCAGGTAGGGAGCTAGAGGCTTGAACTGGGATCCTTTTGCTGGTCCTTGAGTTTTGCGCCATGTGCGCTTAACCCACTGTACTACCGCCCAACTCCCAAAACATTTCAATACAACTGTTAATTGTTTAGTTTCTCCAAATGTAGCTTATAATAAAATGATAAAGTCAGTTCTATGTGTATATAAGTCATTCAGAAACAGTGCTAAAGAGGAGCTGATGGAACTACCTCAAAAGCATCTTCAATGCCATCTTCAGTCACGCCCTCATGAGTTTCCTGTGCAGCCAAGACTTTTTCCGAAAGATACTTCAGGATGAAAAATGACTCCTCAGTGGCGATACAGACTAGCTCTCCAGAGTCAGACCAGAAAATCTGCAAGGTGACAAACAAAAACACTAAGAAATGATTCTAGATTCCTGGATTTGGAGTAAGAAAAGCTGTATAGACATGTTTTCAAGATTAGTCTTCTTACATACTACAATGCTAAGTGTCACGTCACAACATGCAGTGTTTGTCTCAATAGGTGGGGAGCGTGGGTGAGGGTGAGGCAGTGCTGTTCTACTTAGTCTAGAAATGAAAAGACCCAGGGAGACAAGAGGAGAGTCAGGAAACACTGGATGTGTTGTGATTTAGCACAGACACCTACTAGTGACTGTTCTCACCTCTTTTGTATTATGCATCCCTATCCCTATCAGACCGTCTTCCCTACTCACCTTCCCCTATAAATTTTAATAACAGATACTCCATTATTATGACTATACAAACATGCATGGCACACATATATGACATGTGCATACATACTTTATATATGTTTTTATAGACATATATTTATAAAGTATACTTTTACTCCCACTTGCCAACTATTTTTTGCCCCCTTGGGGACACTCTGACCTGCTGAGAACACACTCTAGAAAATAGAACTGGGAAACTAAGAGAGAGAGGGGAGGAGAGGTCTGTCTGAAGAACATCTCCTGACAAAGCTGGCAAAGAAACAGGCAGTTCTAAAGAGGAAACTTTGCACAAGAAATGGTTACCTAACATTTAAATAGTCACTATAAGTCAAGAGTATGAAAAGCCTGCCTGAACTGAAGGAGCTGCTCAGCCCTAAGAGTTTCTCACTTCTTGTCTTCAAAGCACGCTTTTCCATATTTTATCAGATACACACTTGCAGCTACCAAGATTCTGACATCTTAAGCAATTCTGAGGCAAATGGCACTGTGTGTAATTCAGTGGAACAAGAACAAAGCAGGTTTAAGAACATATCCTAGTCTCAGGGGCAGAGAGACATCACAAAGATGCAGTTCCAAAATCAGTGATGGAGAGAACTCACATGCTTGGGCTGGATTTCAATTCTGCGTATGAGCTCTGTATTATCCCAATCATAGAAAGCTAAGCCATTTACAGATCGGACTCCTAGTAAGAAGCCTCCATAGATACCTACAGGGGAAAAAAAATACCAATTCATGTTTTTAAATGGTCACAAAGCTTCTAAACAAACACACACACACACACACACACACACACACACACACACACACACACAACTCACTTTCAGCTCCAAAATCTGGTTTAAAGGATTTTTTTTCCTTGAAGTTCTTAAATATCTTGACAACACTGTTGCTCTCTCTAATTGCATACCTGGAGGGAAAGGAAGGCAGAGTATATTATGCACTAAACCATACTTCCACCAAATGTTATAAATACTTAAAATATTTCCAAATACATTTGAGTAGTGAATAGGTGAAGACATAAAAATTAAGTTGAAGACTCAACTAATAATTTTCTAACAGATCATGATCTTATAGTTGGAAAAAATGAGTCTTACACTATTATATAAGTTACAAAACTATTTTAGCAACTGAAGACCTCCATATGCACCAGAAGGTGAATGATTAACCCACTGGGACCCAATTACTAATCCATGCAGCATGAATGAATCTCAGGAACCTGGTGCAGGGCAAGAAGCCAAACACAAATGTATACACCATATACTTCCACTCATGTGAAACTCTAAAGAAGCTAATCTTCAGTGGCAAAAAACAGATCTGCATTTGCCTGAGGCAATAAGACCTGGACAATTACCAAACCAGTAAGACCATCAGAGGACACTAGAGGGGTTTTCTCAAATGATGGTCATGTGGTCTATATCCTGATTATGCAGGTGGTTACTGACTGTATAAATTTATCCAAATTTACTTAATGTGTACAATTAAAACAGTGCATTTCACTCTGTATTAAAAAAACAAAACCCTGGGGCTAGGCAGTGGTGCACCTGCTTGAGCACACATTACACTATGCAAGGGCCCAGGTTCAAGCTCCTACTCCCCACCTGCAGGCCAAGTGGTGAACACAAGACAAAAGTTAAAAAAAAAAAAATTAATGAAAATAACTGAAGCAAGACAAAACAAAAGACACAAAATAAATATAAATAAATATTTAAAAAAGAACTAAAAAAATACATGGGGATAACAAAACCACAAAAACCATAAAGATGTAATTCAGTGCGTGATCTGATAAAAACAAAAAGTAAAGCTCTAATGTTTAGTAAATGCACTACACAGGAACCAAAAAGGAATCAGTGGCAGGTATCTTCCTCTTATCACTCTAGGAGTTTAACTTTTGTGTATTCTTAGAATGAACATCATTCTAAAAAAAACTTTGTTTTTTTCATTTTCAACAGAGAAAGGGGAGAAAGAGAGAGAGACAGAGAGAGAGAAACACACTGAAGTTTTTTTTTTAGTGCAGGGGAGGCCAAGCTTGAACCTGGATCACACATGGCAAAGCAATGCACTATCCAAGTGAGCTATTTCACTGGCCCTGTATCTACTTTAAAAAACTGAAAATTTTTTTTTAAAAAGCCAAATCCTTAAGAAATTTCTATATTTGCATACATTAAAAAAAAATCACACTTCATCTCACTGAGTAGACCAGGCACTTTCTCCAGTATTTATTACCTTTCCTACGGTTTTTTACTTGCCACTTGTTAGATACATTGTAGATATACCCTTATATTTTTCTGTTCTACACTAAATTCAACTGTGTTAAAAGAAATGCAATGCTGAAATTAAGGGGGCAAATCTGAGTTAAATAATTTTTCCTGTTTTTAATGAGAATATTTTGTGAACATTCTGAATTCAGACAGAATTTGTTTTATTAAGAATGGGGACTTGACAAGATCTCAGAAAACAGGTTTTAAAAAAAGATTCCATGACAATCTCATCAAGTGGCCTTCAGAGGCCAGGAGATGGCTACCCAGTAGAGCACACACTTTATCATACATGAGGACCCAGGTTGACTTTAAGCCACCAGAAACCACATGGGAGCACCTACATGGGGGAAGTTTCATTGAGTGGTATCTCCTCTGTCTCTTATTCTATCTTAAAAAGAAAAAGAAGAAAGAAAAAAAAAAAGAGGAAAGTCACTCTGTGAAGGTATGCAAATATGGAGCTTCAGCAATAACCCTGGTGGCAAAGAAAAAAAAAAAAAAAAGCCTTCAGACTATAGCATCTCTCCCAAACAGGCCATAAAGGAGCAGCAGTACCTCCAAAGTCAGGCCACAGGGTCTGCCCTATGAAGCGTCTGCCAAGGCTTGACACGGGGACTACAATGAATACACTGTCATTCCTTCATCAAGGAAATGTGTTTTGGGTCCCCAGTTTAATGGAATGACAAGATCTGCTTGAGAATAAATGTAAAAGGGCAACAGCAGCTCAGCCTGCACAGCTGCCTCTGACTCTAACCGTCCACAGGCAGCCGTGATGAAAAATTATCTTTAACAGGGAAGAGCAATGCCCACCCACAGAGGCTTGAGAGCCTGTCAATACAACTGCACACACACACATATATGCAGTTAGGACCAGCAGTTACCACAGCAGCAAAACTTACTCTGAAGAATCATGGGCCCATGCAAACTCCTGGGCAGACCCAAAGCTCTTGTTTCTCAGAGCCATTGCTGTATAGATGATATACTCGCCATCACCACATACCACAACAAACCTACAATCAAAGCCAGGGAAGAAAGTATATTAAACCAATGTCATGAACACAGTAAACAATGATTCATCTTTATGGAAAATATTCCTTCCTCCCTCCCTCTCTTTTCTTCATTCCTCTCTCTTTTGTTTTAATTTATTAATGAGGAGAACCAGCAATGCCAGATATCAAACTCAGGACCTCATACTTAAAAGAGTCCAGCCACACCCTGGGCTATTATGGTAAAATACTGGGCTGTCAGGAATGTCATGACACATTTTTTACATAAAAAAATACATCGTGACTCTTCCAACAACCCAGTATTTCTAACATTTCAAGAAATGTTATTTCACCTTGATATTAGAGCTGGAAATAAATCTCTAATACCTTGCTCTGAACATGGAGCAGGACATAATATTTTACCCAACAAGCCCAAAACAAATTGTGAAGATAGGTTGTTGCTGAAAATGTTACTGCAATAACCTTTTATAAACAAAGAAGGCAGGGCGAGGATGATGATAATGGCTTTAGAAACATGACCTCACTAAGTATTTGTTAAGAACCAAGGTATCTAGTACTTTGTCCACTAAATCTACAAGGCTATCTTCATCATAAACTCATCACATGTGGGGGTCAAGCAGTGGTGCACCCAGCTGAGTGTGCACGCATACCATGCGCAAAGACTTGGGTTCAGGCCCCCACTCACCACTTTTAGCAAGGATGCTTCACAAATAGTGAAGCAAGTCTGCAGGTGTCTCTCTCTCCCTCTCCTCTCCATCCTATGAAATAAGATGTTTTAAAAAAGGAAAAAATGGCCACCAAGGGTGATGGAGTCATAATGCTGGCATTGAGCCCCAGCTATAACCCTGGTGGAAAAAGAAAAAGAAAGGGGGGGGGGGGGAAACGCCTCATCAAATGAGTAAAAAAAAATATATTATTTTTTAAAGCCAGAGCACTGCTCAATTCTGGCTTAGTGCTGGGGGATTGAACCTGAGACTTTGGAGCCTCAGCATGAAAATCTTTTGCATAAGCATTATGCTGTTCCCTTGCTCCACTTTTTAATGACTGTTTTCATATAAAATAAGGAATAGGGAGCCGGGTAGTAGCACAGTGGGTTAAGCACACATGGCACAAAGCGCAAGGACCGGCCTAAGGATCCCGGTTCGAGCCCCCAGCTCCCCACCTGCAGGGGAGTTGCTTCAAAGGCGGTGAAGCAGGTCTTCTCTCCCCCTGTCTTTCCTTCCTCTCTCCATTTCTCTCTGTCCTGTCCAACAACAACATCAATAATAACTATAACAATAAGACAACAAGGGCAACAAAAGGAAATAAATATAAAAAAATTTAAAAAATAAGGAATAAAACTCAAATTGGTACATAGTCAAAATAACACTATATTAGCTGTCATTAGACCGCCCAAGGCAAAATGGAAAATATATAGTAAAAATGTTTTTGTAAATTGTGGCAAAAATGTAGTTTGCTCAGTCTTCACAAGTAAACTGTAAATTATGTATACTACTTTACAGAACAAGGCAGCATACCTGGGTTAATACTCTGTCTTTTTCAGTACCCAGGACCATATTGTGCGAGTCCTACATCAACAGCATAATGACTTTTAAAGCTCAACCACAGGCTTAAGCTCAGTGTGTGTGAAATTCTTCTCACACACAGGTGTTTGGTGCTTCCTAAATCTTAAGGGAGAAGCTTCAATGAACAGTTTGAATTACAGATAAGAAGCAGAATTATTATCAGTCCCAAAGGACAAGTACTTCAGAAGCAGTTTCACATGTCTATTCATGATGTGAGAAACGATCCAATCTTTGCCCTCAAAGGAGCACAAGGACACAACCTAACACAGTTGAAATAAGAGTAAACATAAAACTTATCTAGACACTCAGAATTCTTAACTGAGCATGCCAACTGGCTTGGTTGCCAGCAGTAGAATGGAGAAGGAACGTGAGCCAAGGCAGAAGAAGCTCAAGAAGAATGGGGATGCCACTGTGTGGGGGCAGTAAAAACTGCAAACCCTAAAACACACACAGTTCAGACAGAGCTTTTGATGCTGACTCACCGTCCATTAGGATTGTGCTGAATAGTCTGGGGGTATATTTCACAACTGCCCATATCCTTGACCGCCAGTGGCAATCTTTCCCCGTCTTTAATTTCAGCATCACCCATTGCTTTCAGGTTGGCCTGCTGAACTTCTGAATGTTTGGCCCAAATTATCTTCCCATTGGCATCCATGGACATGGCAGGTTCCTCCCGACCAAGCTAGAAGAAGGAAAACTGGCACTCAGAAATGACAAGAAAAGCAGAATGAACATTTTGTTTTTAGTTTATAGAAGGCTTTTTTCCTTCTACCATAACTCACCAGTGCTTAATACACTAGTGTTTAATGAAAAAAGTGCCAATTTATTAAATTTATTAAAAGTGGTGACTTGGAAGCAACCTGAATAAACATATAGAGACAATGCCTTCATCATATCAATCAATTCAGAAAGTATAAGAGGTTACCTTAACTATGATGCTTCCCTCATCATAGCCCAGAGCAACATTGTTGGACCCTCTCAGACTGGCCACACACCACACCCTCTCCATTCCATAATTCAAAGTGCTCTCAAGACGATAGGTACTCGAATGCCAAATACGCACAGTTCCTACAAAGAACAATGTGAACATTCCCTTTGGATTTGAATAATGAACTGAGTCAGATGCAACAGCCACATAGCAATGTTTACAGTCAAACAAAAAGCACTTCCTTTTTATATACTATCCAAGTGACTAAATAAGGCAACTTTTAAATAATACAACATTCATAGGAAGATAAACTAAGGGGGCTGGGTGGTGGCCCACTTGGTTGAGTGCACATGTTACAATGCATATGGACCCGGGTTTAAAGCCCAGGTCCCCATCTGCAGGAGAGGTAGCTTCATAAATGGTGAAGCAATGTTGCAGGTATCTCTCTGTCTCTCTCCCTCTCTAACACTGTCTTCCCTCTTGATTTTTGGCTGTCTTTAGTCTCTATCAAATAAACAGAGATAATTTAAAAAATTTTTAATTAATAATTGTCATTTTAACGTGAAATCATGACAATACTTCCTGGGAACAGTGCCTACTATGTGCCAGCTGCTTTGTACATGTGACCTCTCAAACTTTCATTAATCCTAATTTCTGCTTTATAATATGACCAAACCAAACATCCATGAAACAGCAGAGCCAAGAATTAATCCTGGGTTTTATTTATTTATTTATTTTTAAAGGTTTACTTTCATGAGCACTTGAGAGAAGCCAGCCAGAGCACTGTGTGTGCCTGGGACGGGTCCCCGGGGCCCACACACTAGGAAAACAAACTGGCAGAGCAGCTATCTCCCTATTTGCTAGTCCCAGGTTTAGACTCCAAAGCACAGGCTTTCCCAGATTTTCTCTAGAACTTCTGACTGTCCTACCTATGGAGTAAGACACACTGGGATGATGATGATGATAATCTTCTTTCCCTCTTTTACAGCTTAAGTAGCCTACTCTTACAAAAGTATCATAATCTTTGAAGGCTCCAGTTACAAAGCAGGTAGTCCCCTGGCTTAAAAGCCCACTTAGTAATTATAAACATAGGACTAAACACCTGTGTCTAACTTACCATCTTCTGAGCCTGTTATGATGATTGGCAACTCAGGATGAAAACTGGCACAAGACACATTTTGGGCATGTCCCTCCAGTGTCTGCACACATGTCTTATTCTGTATTCAAGACACAGAAAGCATTCTCATTATAGTGAAAAACAAGTGAACCGTCCTCAATTTTCCATGCAGAAATATAATGGCATTTGTTATAATTCAAAGTAGTATCCAATGTGGAAACTTTTCAAATACAATTACCTGTGTATTTTCACAAATTATTTGACAGTGCATGTGAAGGGGTATGTAATTCATAACTAAAGAAAATAACAGACACACATCTCAGAAAGTGTTTCTCTTCCAAATTCTTTGGATACTATATTTTTATTTTTAATATCTTCTATTTTATTTTAGTAAGTGGCACAGATACAGACACACACACACACACACACACACACACACACACACACACACACACATAGAGAGAGAGATCAGAGTACTACTGATTAGCACTAGCTTATAGTGGTGTGGGGTAATGAACCTGGGTGTTTGATGCCTCAAGCATGAAAGTCTTTTTGCAGCACCATTATGCTATCTCCCTCACCTAGATAGTGTCTTTAATATTTTTAATCTGCACTTAAATATAAATTTGAAGAAGTTTTAAAGCAAACAGATTTTCTAGGCCTCATTTTATAAACTGACCATGGAAATTTTGATGTGCTATCAGAAAACAGAAAATTGGGAAAACCTTACAGCTGAAAAGCATAATCATGAAATTCACCAACTAGCTTTATAAGAATCTCGTGGCAAACAGTTGCACTGTGACAGCATCAGGTCACTGATCACTTGCTAGTACTGAAATGTAAATGGAAGTTTGCCAATGGGCAGGTTCAATGTAAGAATTCATCTAGTAAAAAGATTACAATTTCTAATTTCTACTGCTAGATAAAATATTTTTTAAAATTTGAAGCCTTAATAGACATTTGTTATTATTTTTATGGAGAATTCTGGGATCGGAGTTTAGATAAAAAATACTTAATGTGCTTTAAATAGAGTTCAAGAAGCAGTAAGCAGCCTGTACATCAACAAATGTTATGAAAAAGATTATACCTGATAGTCCCATATTTTTACGAGACGGTCATCTGCACCTGAAATGAGGTATGGCTTGTCCCCACCACTGTAGTAGTCAATGCAGTTCACACCTTTCTCATGTCCCTCCAGGGTGAAGTTTGGAGATGAGGAGCCCAGCTGCCACACCTGCAAAGAAAGACAGCACTTGTGAAAAAAGACAGCTCCTCTGCAATGCTGACATCCGAAGTAAAAAGCCAAAGTCCAGGACAGCGACACTAGTGAACACATACTCTCTTCACCCGCTTGTTTCTGTGCTCAATGTACCTGAGTTTCTAAGGGAAAAGGCCTGATGGCTTTTTCTGAAAATGAAAATTTCCATGTTTCATCCCTAGGGAAGAGTCAGGGGTTCTAAATGAAACACAAAAGATTTCCATTTTAACACAAACCCCAGGGTGGCCCACAGGCCAGACTTAGTGAAAACTCTGAAATAAGTAATCATTATAAATATCAAAATATTAATGGAAACTTAATGAAAACAAGATCAGTAAGATGAAAGGAGAAAAGTAGTCTGGCATTATTATAGTACTGCTATGGCACTTTATTTCCAAAGATATTTACTGAGGGCCCACTCAGTTCTATTTGTATTTCTTCCCCTCTCCTTAAAGATTTACTACCATCATTTTATTTTTGCCAAGATGGGGCCTCACAGAGGCATGATATCACTGTTCCAACCTGCTTTTTTACTCAGGTAAGGCACTGAGAAAGGCACCACAAGCACCAGAGCTTCCTCTGGAGCGATAGCGAGCTTGCATGTGAGGTTCTGGGGTTAATAACAATCTGCATAACACAATAGGTGTGTCCTTCAAATACCTGTAAGCAAGACATTTTTTTTATCCCAGTCCCACAATTTAATATGTCATCTAGGACAAAAGGGCACCGTGCAGAGTAAGGCATGAACTTTACCCAATAAGCTCTCTCTTGCAAAAACCATCATATTTCATCAGCAATCAGTGACACTAACAGTGGATACCTTACCTTGATGGTTCTGTCCAAAGATGCACTGGCAAACTGATTGTTATCTTTGGGGTTAATAACAATCTGCATAACATAATGGGTGTGTCCTTCAAATACTTGTGAGCAAGACCATTTTTTATCCCAGTCCCACAACTTAATAAGCATGTCATCTAGGACAAAAGGAAAATAGCAAGTTAGCCACAATTTCTGGTCTTTCCATTTGAAACTAAGATGCAGAGTTCCTATCTTTTAAGGCAGCAAATCTAACATGGCCCACATGTTTCATGACTTATGAACTGATTCTTTGAAACCCTAATGTATTATCCTAAGTCTTAACTCTCTACAGAAGACCAGAAATAAAAGAGAACTAATTAATACAAATATAAATGTCTGGGGGGGGAAATAAGATTTAGTAGACTTTACAGAATGGCAAACGAGTAACACAAGTTTGATTAGAGCCCATGACTGAATAGTATCGGCAATGACTATTTAGGGGATTTTCTCTCATAACACAGGACTGGTTATAAAAAGTTTTGAATTACTTCTCATTTTTAATTTAAAATGTTTCATGGAGCTATTACTAATTCAGTATACATAACACCAGGGAGCAACCTGGTCTGGGTATAATGATCTTACTAAAGTGGATGGCGATCTGCCAAAACATCTCACTCATCAGCATGAAAATGAACATTCTGCTCAGCAGAGGCTAAAGTATCTCCATCTTCAGTTCTTGCTCGACAAGAATCAAAGCAATTGATGTATCAACCCTAAGTGGAGTTGATATTTCATTAAAATACAAAAGCAAGTGGTATCAGTAGCCCATTACTGGATTCAAATAGTTGAAAGGATGCGTGGAATTGGAGCTGTACGTGAGCAGCAGTGGAAGAATTGCCTGTCTCACTGAATCACTCAGACGCACGTGACCAGAAGGAGCCATCTCTTACCACTACTGGTTAGAATGAAAGGCTGGGTCGGATGAACAGCAATACAGCGAATGTAGTCAGAGTGTGCTTCAAACATGTGAACTCTTTCCAATGTGTTGTAATTGAACACTCGAATCTGCATGTCATCCTAGAAACAGAGATTCAAAAACCATCATTACTGTAAATTGCTTATCAAACTATGTTACAGGCTCCAGGTAGAAAACCCAACACTGCACTAATAGGATAAATCAAGAGTCAAAATCTTGCTATTCCTTTGCATAATTTACTGACCAGAAACGAGAAATTCAGTTACTTACTGCTCCAGTCACAACCCAGTTCTTCCTAGCAACAAACTTTGCAGCACGAACAGGAAGATCACATACTTCAAATGTTTTCACCAGTGTCTAAAATTTAACAAGAATATACACTGAGTTATGAAAAAGTAACTAAAGAACCTATTCTGTCATACACACACACACACACACACACACACACACACACACACACACGACATCCAATTATTTAGATCACTTCTAGCTTGGGAACATTCTCAGGCAAAAATATGAAAGCTTATCAATCAAATAAAAGAAAAACATTATTTTTCCTTAACTGATTCAAAAGAAAACAAGGATAATGGGTACAAGATGAAAGTCCAATTCTGTATGCTCTGGAACCACATGGGAGGGCCACTCCACTACCATAAGGCTGTGCTATCTCTCCTTAAAAAGTCAGACTTTGGGAGTCAGGTGGTAGCACAGCGGGTTAAGTGCATGTGGCGCAAAGCACAAGGACTGCTGGCATAAGGGTCTTGGTTCGAGCCCCCGGCTCCCCACCTGCAGGGGAGTTGCTTCACAGGCGGTGAAACAGGTCTGTGGGTATCTATCTTTCTCTCCCCCTCTTCATCTTGTCTTCCCCTCCTCTTTCCATTTCTCTGTCCTATCCAACAATGACATCATCATCAACAACAACAATAATAAACAAGGGCAACAAAAGGGAAAATAAATAAAATTAAATTAAAAAATCAGGCTGAGGGGGTAAAATCATACATGTGCAGAAAGGGAGAAAGGGAAAAGGGGGAGGAAAGGGGAGAAAATAAAATGAGAAGAGACAAGATGACTAAGCCTACTTTGACTTTCCAAGCAAGACCAAAGATCAATTCTTCAAAGATTGAACAAATGGCCCAACTCACACAACTGTTCTCACTTGATCATCATACAGACACTGAGAGAAGCAAGACATAAAAACCTCAGGGCCAGGTGGTGGTGCACCTGCTTAATGCACAGAGATGCTCCCACCTGAAGCAGGGAAGCTGTGAAGCAAGTGCTGCAGTTACCTCTCTGTCTCTCTCGCAATCTCTCCTTCCCCTCTCAATTTCTCTCTGTCCTATCAAATTAAAAAAAAAAAGGTCACTGAGAATAGTAGATTCATGCAGGTATGAAGCCACAGTGATAACCCTAGTAGCAAAAAATAAAGTAATAAAGACATACAACCTCTAAGGAAAGCAAAGTCAACAAATCTAGACATGTGCTGAGCCCTCAAAATAAAGCCAAAGTGGAACACAGTTCAGGGTCATGCTATGTGCCATGACCAATACAAATGATGTAACAAATGGTCTCCAAACTCTAGAAGCTGAACAATCCATAGAGCAGGAAAAATAACAACTTGCATGCTGGCTTATAGGTTTCATACCCAATCCTGTCCAATCTAATTGTATCTCTTTAAGAATCCTGTGACTGGGGGCTAGGAGGAAGAGGCAATAATATCATCTTCATCTTGGATAAGTAAACAATATGGCTAAAAAGCCTGCAAACATCATACAATTAACATGATGGTTTCAAATTTTAACATCTGATTTTTTTTCTCTACCTTTGTACCTACAACTTTGAAGAGAATATATGAAACTCCTCATTTCAAATTCAAAACTTACTTCCATAAACCTCTAGCTCATTTCAGAACTTTATTCTCAATATACATGAGTGGCAAGTGAATCCTGCTGGTAATAGAAGACAAAAAGGGAACTGATACAGATCAAACATTTGACGTCTATAGTAAGCCTGACTGCTAGGCACATACTCAGAAAAACAGAATGTAAGACTAGGATAATCTCTGTCCTTACAGCACCTCTACTCTTGAATGAAATTAACAAGAAATTACCTAGAAAGCTGCGGTACAAATATACAATGGAATACTATTCAACTATTAAGAATGATGAAGTTACTTTCTTCACCTTATCTTGGATGGAGCTTAAAGGAATCATGTTAAGTGAGATAAGCCAGAAAGAGAAGGATGAATATTGGATGATCTCACTCATGGGCAGAGCTTAAGAAAACAAGAACAGAAAGGAAGAACACAAAGTAAAATTTGGATTGGTTTGCTGTACTGCACCAAAGCAAAGTATTCTGAAGAAGGGAAGAAGGAGGGAGGGGACTTTCAGGTCCTAGTACATGATGAGAGACCTAATTCAGGGGTGATAGTTATTTTGTAGACACCTATCTTGGTGAGATGAGAAATTGTTCCAATGTGCTAGCAACTTTACTTTAAAGCATTAACCTCCCAATAAAAAAAGAAAAAAGGAGAAAGAAAAGAAAGAAAGAAGGAAGGAAGGAGATAAGTATAAAAGGGGAAGCAAGCAGCACATGGAGGTGGGGTCACAGAAAGACAGGTGAGGGAGTGGGGCTGTAGCGCAGTGGGTTAAGCGCAGGTGGCACAAAGCACAAGGACCGGCATAAGGATCCCGGTTCGAACCCCGGCTCCCCACCTGCAGGGGAGTCGCTTCACAGGCGGTGAAGCAGGTCTGCAGATGTCTATCTTTCTCTCCTCCTCTCTGTCTTCCCCTCCTCTCTCCATTTCTCTCTGTCCTATCCAACAACGACAACAATAACTACAACAATAAAACAACAAGGGCAACAAAAGGGAATAAATAAATTAAATAAATATTTAAAAAAAAAAAAAGAAAGACAGGTGAGTGGGTGACCCACAAAAAGTAGTAGTTATGTCAACATAAAATCTAAAGAAGCATTTGAATCTAAGGGAGAACGAAAGAGAGACAACTGTTGACCTGTTTCACTGAAGCGTCCCCACTGCAGTTGGGGAACGAGGGCTCAAACCCAGGTCCCTGTACATGTTAATATTGTATGCCACTGCCCAGAACCCCCCTCCCCCAAGATTAAGTTTCTAAAACCAAATACACTTTGATTTGTGGAATTTCAGATGGCAAAAACAGGGTTAGGGAGGAAAGTTGAGAATAACCTTAAAACCACGTTCCATGCATATTAATGCTTTGTTTTCTGCCACATCCCTGTGTCTACTGCATCTCCTGACACACATAGTAAATGCTCAGTGGTTATTTATTGAACGAGTGAGCAGTCAGCATTCTGCTTATCACTCAATCACTGTTTCAGAATTTCTGGCTATCTCCCTCTTGTCTTTCAATTTCTCTCTATCCTATCAAATATAATAGAAACAGGAAAAAAGGGAAAAGATGGCTGCCGAGATTGGTGCATTCGTAGTGCCAGCACTAAGCCCCAGAAATAACCCTAGTAGCAAAAACAAATAGATTCATTAATTAATCCTGAACACTGATAAATATTGCATAAATAAGTAAATACATAACTATATGATATAGTGCTGACTATGTGGCCTGTATTTTAAAAGAAAAAAATTTAAGCATGGTTGAGAAAGACTGGAAAGGATGAAGTATTTACTCAGATGAAAGAGGAACAGACAAGCACTTTAGGCAGATAATCAGGGAAATATATATTCTACATGTATAATAAAAGCTGACTACAAATGTTTCTCAGAGATAAGCTGAGAGTCATGTGTATATAATAATACTGAGCACATAAGAAAAACATAAATAAGTAGAGGACTCTCAGGAAGGAAGGGATGAGAAAAGGCAGAGAGGGTGTTCGAGGTCATGGTGCACGGTGATAGAAAAGGACCTACGGTGGGGTGAGAGTGTTTTGCAGACACCCATCACGGGGAGATGAGAAATAACACCCGTGTGTGTCAATAACTGTACTGTAAACCATTAACCTCCCAATAAGATGATTTAAAAAAAATATATAAAAATTCCCATTGTTTAAATGGTTAGAATAGTAACTTAACTGAAAATTAATTACTATCCAATATTTTATAGCAAGTTATCTGATATTGGTGACAGTTCCCTTGATTTCAAAGACTTCTACCTACATCAAAATCAAACATTTAAATACTGCATATACATAATAAACCCAGAAGTTTCTCCCCCAAATTGTATCCTCAGAAATATTTGTTCCTCTTCACCGAAAACACTGCACCACCATATCCAAAAAAACTGTCTGGGGCACCAGGTGGTGATGCACTCAATTAAGCACACATACTACCAAATGCAAGGACCCGGGTTCAAGACCCTGCTCCCCACTTGTAGGGCGTCTGCTTCATGAGCGGCAAAGCAGGCCTGCAGGTGTCTTACCTCTCTTTCTCCCTTGTTCTACCTCCCCCTCCTCTCTAATAAAAATTAAGGGAAAAAAATGGCTGCTAGGAGAGGTGGATTCACAGTGCCGGCGCTGAGCCCCAGCAATAATCCTAGTAGCAATTAAAAAACAAAAATTAAAAAAACTGCACAGCACTACTGGGCACAACTAGTTCTCTTTCAGCACAAGCACAGATATAACAAGGAGCACTTCTGATAAAGTTCTTCAAAGTTCCTACCTGTGTTTCATGATTCCAAACGCATACACTGCCATTGTAAAGACTTGCCAACATCCATGGCTCTGTAGGATGCAAATCTACACTTTTAACTCGATCAGATCGAGCAGTTAGCTTTCTCTTGATATCAAGTCGCAGAGGCTAGAGGAAAATATTAAAAAAGAAAAGAACATATGATTGCTATGCTAAATAAAGTATCTTTAAAATCTTCACTGTAAATAGTATTTACAAGCCTATAAAACAATTCAAGCTTTAATTTGCTGAACAAAAGTAGTTTCAAGCACTTAATTCTTACTTGATCTATATATGGAGTATGTGAGCATTTAAAACATTGAAATCTACAGCCAACAGTTTTTTTTTTGTTGTTGTTGTTTGTATTTTCTCTTCTTTCACCATCCCATTATAATCTTGAAAATATCCTGGGGAATCTAGAGGGTTTTAGGGTCCTGAAGCTATAGTACTGACATCCACACTACATTAAAAAGACTATTTAAAATTACATACTAATTTATTTTCAAATAAAAATAAATCTATTGCATAGTGACTTAAATTACACTTATGAAAAACAACTATTTCTAAAGGTAATTTAGTAAGACTAGTGATAGTATTCTCTATCTTTTGCAAAACTCTTTAAAGCAGTACAAGATGGCTGGTTTCTGCTCTGACTGCAACATACAATAATTCTGTTTTCTTTGATGCATAAAAAACCTAGACTCACAGAGCTATGTAGTTGGAAGGAGGAATATTTTAAATATTTTTTCAAATAATTATTGATACACTACTTTGATACCAACCAAACCTTGACAAGTAGCACAGTTTCTTCAAGGTTACAATGTGAACTTTGAACCCATAAAAATAAACATTTAATCTTTGTTCCATTAGAACTCACTGATCTATTTTGTATTTTGAATGATCTTTCGAGTCACTTGTAACATGATATACTGGTCATTTGGAAAATGTTGGTTTCACTGAGGTATGTGTGCTTTCCAAATGTTGACACATTCCATTACACTGGACTCTGAAATCATATACACTAACATAACCACCTGTAGCAACGATTAAGTTTTCAAGTATTAAATGTCTATCAGGGAAGCTCGAAAAAATAGCTCACCTGGATAGTGCCCCTGCTTTACCATGTATGCAAGCCAGATCTGAACCCATCTCACCTCACTGAAGGAAGCTTTGTTCTGAGCCCCTTCATCCTCACCCCCACACCATTTCGGCCACTATCTGAAAAAGTCCACAGCAGAATGGCGAAAACACACACACACACACCTATAGAGAACAGAAAGACAGCCCACCAAGTTAGGCATAAGCCGTGGCATATGCATAACCCAGGTTTGAGCCCTGGCACCACACAAAAGATGCTTGGGCACTGGAAGAAGCTCTAGCAATGCCTCTCCTCTCTGTCTCTGACAGTGTGAATGAGAAAGTGGCCTGAAGCCATGAAATTACACAAGGAGCAGGTCCACAAAGTGAAAACAGAACAACAGTTATCCTCCTACCCATTTTCAATTATTTTTTACTGAATAAAACTGATGATTTAGAAAGACAGACCAAAGAAATCAACAACCCCAGATCACCTTTACAAATTTCAAATACATGAATCTTAGTTTGTTAATAAGTAAAGGCGAGGCCAGCAAGACAGCTCACTTCAAAAGGCGCCTACTTTGCTTTGCATGTGACCCATCTTCGAGTTCCCAGTGTGAGCACTAGTGGAAGTTTTGGTGCTGTAGGATCTTCCCCTCACTATCTGAAAGAAGTCAGACCCAAGTGTTGAAGCCTTGGTTACAATAATAATAACAATAATAATAAACTATATGTAATAAAAATGTCTCATAAAACATCAATCGTGTGTGTGTGTGTGTGTGTGTGTATGTGTGTGTAGTGCAGTTACGGACATAGTTCATCACACAGAGCACATTCCTTGCATGAGTGAGACCTCAGTTGGATCCCTGGGCATTACCTATGAAGGAATTTTGCTCCGGTCTGTACTTTTTCTAGCTCACAAATAATAATAATAACAATAAATCCAAAAAGTAAAGGCAAGAGCGCTTTTATATTTCTCCCAAAAGCTAGGTAGCTAGTTTGAATGAGCCCCTACACTAGGTGCCCTGCTATATAAAGACAAGTAAAATGGTCACACTAACCCTTAACTCTCAATGTCTCCATCTTATAAAAGCTAGATACATTTAGGACCCAGCTTAAATGCTACTGTCACCAAAGGATCTTTCTGAGGACCCAAGTTAGAGACAATCCTTTCCTAGGGGGATTCTCCAGGCTTTGGATTTAACCATTCATGGTACCTACATGTCTATGTCTTGCCATTTTCTAGAACAGAGACTGTTTATGTCTGTTTCCACAGAACCTTAGATATTTGGGATAGAGTGTAGGGAAAGACAGAATAGATAACAAATAACAATGTAGGATTCAAATTTCAGTTCTACCACTCACTTCAAACTGCAACAGGGAGCAGGTTTACTTGCAAAAGAATGACAACACTATTTCCCATCTCTGGAGTATTATTAGAGTTAAGATCATGTTAAACAGTTACAACTGAATAGTACTTGGCCCACAATAGCCACTCCATAAACATTATTTTCAACTTTCTCTCTGCCAGCTGCTTCCAGATTAGGAGGCAAATGGTTAGCTACATGCAGGGCACAGATAGGCACTACTGAAAGTGAATGAATGACTACAATGTTCGTTCTGTACTGTCTACAAAAGATCTTAAATGTGGGGCCAGGTGGTGGCACATTCAGTTGAGTGCATACTTTGTACATGTAAAGGCCCGAGTTCATGTGGTTAAGCAAGGTGGGGGGTGTCTCTCTTTTCTCACCCTCTACAGCTCTCCCTTCCATCGCAATTTTCTTGTCTCTAGCCAATATATATATACACACACACACATATATATATATATATATATATATCGAAATAAAAAGCTCTTAAATATTTTAAAGCACAGGGAAAAATCATTGTGAAAATACTCTTAAATGTAAAAACTGGGGGAAAAAAAACTTCCCTACTCAAATCTTCTTTCAAAAATGTCATTACTGAAGTACAGCAAACCTCAAACAGAGCAGGCTGTGGGTAACAGGAGGTGACATAACCAGGACACTTGCAGCCTTGTTTGGGGGCTCTCAACCAAGAGGTCTGACAAAGGTCCCGGATGAAGCTGAGATCCTGGGGGAACCTACCAAAATTCCACACACAGTATGTTTTCTCTATGCATCTGGTGGGGGTGAGGGTGGGTATTCATACTGACCACCAGTTACCCGGGGAATCCAGCTCTATTGCAGTTCCAACTCTGCTGCAATCGGCTTTCTGAAAACGTTAAGGCATTTATTTATTTATTTATTTATTTATTTATTTTATTACAAGATGAGGGACCGGATTTATTCATTCAGAGATATATTAAACTTCAAACTTATGCTTCCTAACAGCAGCCGCAACAGCAACCACCACAAAAGCCAAGACAGGGAAGTATGCAAGTATAACTGATTTTTGCGCAGGTTTTCTACATACACACACACAATCTTCTCAGACGACTGTCTTTTTTGCTTATAATCCTAACACTGGTGTGCAAAAGGTGTGTGTGTGTGTGTGTGTGTGTGTGTGTGTGTTTAAGGACACTTTCGCGGTGGGGGATGGTTATTTTAAAAGTGCTGCCAGTGGCTGCCATTCATACCAGCCGTGATGCTGGTCAAAGCCTTAAGAGCACATCCATCTGCTTTGCCAGCTGGTCCCCAACTCTCCTCTCCCCCCTCAAAACCGAAGCGATGGGGGACCACCTGAAACCCCACCGTTCAGCACAGATGCAGCCGCCCCTGGGGCCGGTGGTCGGCGCACCCGGGGGCCAGCAGATGCCGCCCCCGGCCAAAGGGCAGAGCCGGGCGGGGCGTCCACAGACCCCCCTCCCCCAATGTTCACCTGGTTAGTAGCAGGGTCCCCTCGAGCAGCCTACTACAGGACGCAGGAACCTTGCAGCGGCCCAGGCGCCACCCGGATCAGAGACGCCTCCGGTCCAGGCTGCGCCCCGCCGCCACGCCCGAGCTCGGGTCTCCGCGCTCAGAACTGGACCCGGACCGGACCCGTACCCCGCAGGCCAGAGGCGGCGGCTGCGGCGGAGCCCGGGTTGCAGCCTCCCACTACCCTCCCCCCGGCCCGGAACACTAGGATCTGGCCCCAGTAGGAGGGCGTCAGCTCTCTCCTGCAGCGTCCAGACCTACCATGGTTCCGTTGGTCCGGGTGCCAGCGCCCTCACTCTCCGGGTAACGTAGCCCCTGTACCCACTGACCCGCCGACTGACTGACGTGGAACTTCCGGGAGGTGATTCTCGCGATAGCTGAACCATGGGTCCCGAGCGCTGGCGTGGTCCCGAAAAGCCGGCGCAGGTGTGACGTATGCTAAGCTCCGCCTCCTGTCTCCTAGGCAACGCGGCCTTCCCTGGGCTCACTTGGCTAGGCTGCGGAGGGCTGGGCTGGGCTGGGCGGGACTGTGGCTGTTGGGGCTGATGGGCTGCGGTGTGTTCTGAAATCCCGGAGAGGGAAAAATTGGGCAGTTGGGAAGTTCAGTCCGTTGTGGACCAGACTAGCAGAGGAGTTTGTGGAGACGAGCTCGGTCTCCTCTGGGTCCGCGGAGAGGAAGGAAGAGCCCGGGCCTCGGGGCGGGCAGAGCTTGGGGATCTGGGGCTCCCCGGGAGCTGGGACTGTACCCCCACCCAGGACCTCCCTCTCGGCTGCATCACTCATAGTTCTCTATCTTGGACTGAGTGCCGGATGAGGTTCGTTCCTCCCAAATGCTCACAGCAAACCTGAATGATCTCAGAGAAATGGCCTGGCCGGGAACGCTTCATAAGTGGTAAAGTCAGCATTTGATCCCAGATCAGTGTGTCTGCTGCAGTGACCTGTGTGCAGTTTTTTTCCTTACTGGCTAGAGAGAGAGAGAAGCAAGAGGGAAAAGAAGAAGACTAAGAGGAGGAAAGAGACCCCTGCAGCCCTGCTTCACCATTTGTGAAGCTTTTTCCCTGCAGGTGGGGCCTGGGGACTTGAACCTGGGTCTTGGCACGTTGTTATATGTGCACTCGGCCAGGTGCAGCCCCACCCTTCACCCCCATGCACTCTTTCTAGGACAGTAAACTTTGTGGTTGAATTCTCGAACCAGGAGCTGTGCCACAGGAATCGTCTATATACATCCTTCAGTCTCCAGCAGTCCCGCTTTTACTTGTGTTCAGAAACAACGTGGGCCGAATAAAACCAGTCTTCTAGCTACAGATATGCATGTACCTCTGACTGGAAAGTATCTTTAATAGTTTTTTTGCATTTTTTAAAAGCTTTCTGTTGATTTATTTTTTGCCTAGTCAGGCCTCTCTTAAAGCATCATTTCACTGCTCTTGGCAGCCTTCTCATACAGACAGACAAGACAGACAGACAGACATAGCAGAAGTGCTACTATGCTTCACCATCCTCCTGTGAGAGGAGGAGGTTTAGCTCAAGTCCTTGTGCATGGTAACCTGTCCTCCCAATATATATGATTCTCGGATACTCTTGAATTTGAGAGAGTTATCTTCAGGCTTAGCACAATACCAAGTAATAACAAGAACTTAGCTGTGGGATTTGAAATCCTGTGTACCACTGAGCAGCTAAGGTTTTATCTAGTGTTGGTGAGGAACTGAGCCGCCAAGTGTCACATTCCCTTTCACTGTACCTTTTCTCTTTTTTTCCACTGCAGTTAGTGTCAAGTGTCTTCAGTTGTGCCCTATAAGTTCGTTCTTTCAGCCACTGCATAATGAATTTGTACTATATCCAAAGGACTATATGAAGTGCTACCTGAAAATTGTATCTATACAATTTTAGTCTTAGATTTTGGTTGAAAGCAATTTCACTTTATTTTACTTTTATAAATTTTATTTTAATAAGAGAGATACAGAGGGAGAGAGAAAGCACAGGAGCAAGAGCGTTGCTCAGCTCTGGCTGATGGTGGTGCTGGGGATTGAACCTGGGATCTTAGAGCCTCAGGCATGAAAGTTTTTTGCAAAATCATAATACTGTCTCCCCAGAATAACATTTTCATTGTATATATATAT
Source organism: Erinaceus europaeus (assembly GCF_950295315.1). Classification (NCBI taxonomy): domain Eukaryota; kingdom Metazoa; phylum Chordata; class Mammalia; order Eulipotyphla; family Erinaceidae; genus Erinaceus; species Erinaceus europaeus. Next base: position 143,126,135 of record NC_080162.1, read on the forward strand.
ATATATTTATATATTTTAATTGCCACCTGGGTTATCTCTGGGGCTTTGTGGCAGCACTACAAATCCACTGCTCCTAATGGTCATTTTTTTCCTCTCCCCCCCCCCCCGTTTTATTTGATAGGACAGAAAAATTGAGAGGAGAGGGGGAGACACTGAGAGAGAGAGAGAGAGAGAGAGGGAGAGAGAGACACCTGTAGACCTGTTTCACCACTTGTGAAACTTCTCCACTGCAGGTGGGGAGCTGGGGCTTGAATCTGGGTCCTTACACTTGGTATTGTGTGTGCGCTCAGCCCAATGCACTACCGTACAGACCCCAACAATTTCATTTTAAAGAAAGAAGATTCTCAAATATGAACTTGTACTTAAGAAAACATTAAATATATGAGTGTATTCCCATATGTTCCTCTGTGAGCTTAAAACAAAATCTTTTGTTTGCTCTTTGGTTTGGAGGAGACTGGGAGGTTAGGAATATAGCTCTAGGGAAGAAAAGAAATATGGACAAGCTTAGCAGATTGGTAAAGGGTTTCCCAAGAGGTTGATTGCAATTGATCAATAGATCTTAGAATCTTACCTGGTCAATTTCTAGTATGACTATCTCAACCCTGCCGTTTTGCTGCTGGGAGAATGCCAAGTGGGAATACACTGACCGGTAACTCTTACCAGTTCCCTTTCTGCGTTCTTTCCTTCTCATTCTCTCCGCACCTCTTCAAAGAATGTTGAGGAGGTAGAGTTCATTCCTTGAGGAAAAGCTCAATGGTGTTTTTTAAATAATAGTAATAATAGCCACAACTGTAGCTGCTGTTGGTCAGGAAGATGGCAGCAAGCAGAGCACATGCTTTACCATGCGGAGGATCTAGGCTGAGCCCTGGCCATGTAACAGTACCATGTATGGCACCAAGGGAAGAGCCATAGGCTGTGGAACGGAGCTGTGATGTGTGTCCCCCTCCCTCTATCTGAATATATTAAAAAAGTGACAGTCACCTCAGGAGCAGCAAAGTGGTAAACAGGAGCATGAAGAAAAACCCATTTTCTCTCTCTATGGGAGTTACAATCTATGAGCAGAAATAACTCAAACCAGAGAGTATGAGTACTCTGAGAGTGAATTACCAGTAAAAATTCTTTGAGGATGAGCACAGAGGACTGTGTAAAGAAGCTGTGGGATACATATATCACTCTGCAATTAAAAAATGCATCATTTGAAACAAAATGGAAGGAACTGAAGATGATTGTGCTAAATGAAATAAACAGGTGAAAGAAAACTACCAGATGGTTTAGCTCAAACATAGAATATAGATTATAGACTAAAGCACACAATAATCCCAAACTAACGATAATGAACCTGTCTTGAACTTCTTGAGAACTGTGATGGTTGGGGTGGGGGTGAGGGGAGCGCAGAAGGTTGGTGGAGGGTGTGATCACTTGTATCTTGTCTGGAGTGTGAAACTATATAACTCGATTCTTAAAAATTTGTAAAAGACTGTTAAATCACCAACAAAAAAAATTAAAAGAAAACAAAGTGCAAGAAAATATTTTGAGGAGATTAGGGAGAGAGCATAGTGCTTATGCAGAAAGGCCTTTGTGACTGAGGAGCCAGAGGTCCCAAGAGTCAATCCCCAGCAGTACCAGAAACCAGAGTTTAGCAGAATCCTGGCAAGAGTGGTAGGTTCCTTTGTCACCACAACCTCTCCAGCATTTGTTGCTGCTACCTTTCTAAGTACCTGCTATATACCCAGAACTGGGATGTGCATTTTGTGTACTAAAATTCATATTATAATAATAATTATATATAAAGATTATTTTGTCCAATTTATGAGTTTGAAACAGGTTGCTGGGCAGTGGCCCAGCTGGTAGAGTGCACACAGTATCACGTACCAGGACTCAGGTTCAAGCCCCCATCTGTCTGGAAGGAACTTCAGGAGTGGTGGAGCAGTGCTGCAGGTTTCTGTCTCTCCCTATCTCTGCCTTCTCACTCACTATCAAAAACAAGGCAAAATGAGTAAGAAACTGAATCCCTTAGCTCCAAATAGGCTAAGCCACCTGTTGCACACTTTATTGTCAAGAATGAGTGACAGACTTGAGCTCTGAACTGAACCTAGTGCTCTTTTCTCCCCTCAAATCGTTTCCTTCAAATCATTTCCCATCAAATCATAGTTTATAGGATAGTTGTTGACAGGTACAATTTCTTATCTCCCCAGGATAGATATCAGCACACAGCTCTCACCACCCACTGTAGTTCCTCTTCACCATCATGCACTGGGTCCCTAATGCTCTCTCTCCCCCCTCTATCTTTCCCCCAACAAACTCAAGTCCTTTGTTGCAATACATCACCCCCAGTCCGTGTTCATCCTAAGTTTCCCTTTTCTCTCCTTGTTCTGATTTTTCCCCAACACTCTCCAGGATACACCAATGATTTGATTTTGTTATAAGTTAAGGATTTGGGAGGCATTCTAATGCTAATGTTTTCAATCTAATGAAAAACCTGGAGGAATAGCTATAATTAGAGGAAGAAGTGGGGCAAATAGACGACAGAGAAGGAACTAGCAAGACAACTAGAAAGCTATATGTGGGAGTCCGGTGGTAGCACAGCAGGTTAAGTGCATGTGGCGCATAGCACAAGGATTGCCGTGAGGACCCCGGTTCTGGCCCCAGCTCCCCACTTGCAGGGGACTCAGGGGACTCCCCACTTCACAGGCAGTGAAGCAGGTTTCAGGTGTCTATCTTCCTCTCCCCTCTCTCTGTCTTCCCCTCATTTCCATTTGTCTTTGTCCTATCCAACAATGACAACAATAATAACTACAACAATAAAACAACAAGGGCAACAAAAGGGAATAAATAAATATTTAAAAATTTTTTAAAAAAAGCTATATGTATGCTGGGTGGGGGAGACAGCATAGTGATTATGCAAAGAGACTCTCATGCCTGAGGCTCCAAAGTCCTAGGCTCACAGGTTCAATCCCCCACACTACCATAGGCCAGAGCTTAGCAGTGCTCTGTAAAAAGAAAAAAAAAAGAAAGAAAAAAAAAGTTGCATGCCATAAAGAGAAAAAGCCACATTATTAGGTGACTAGGAACCAGCATGACTCTAATGAACTTAAGAAAACTGGGGGTGGGGTGTTTTCAATAGATTAAATGGTTATGGGGATGCTAGTAGCCTTCAAATAAGCATCTTCAGTAAAGATAAGAGAAGCAGGCTTGCAGGGAGTTAATGAATGAATGATGAACTGATGAAAGGTCTATATTTTTCTCTGGTAGAATGCATTCATGTTTCACTGCTTTGGACCACTCTTTCCATTCAGAGACAAGAGACAGAGAAACAGACACCACAGCACTGAAGCTTCTTCTGTTGCTATAGTACCTCCCGCATGTGCTAGGACTTAAACCTGGGGCCTAGTGCATGACAAGGCACGTGCTCTGCTGGGTAAACTATCTCCTTGTCCCCAACATAGATTTAACTGGCTAAGGACTAGTGATGAAAAGACAAATGTTGATGTTCCACTGAGAATAGAAATTGTTCTTTATAAAAGATTCTTTTTTTTTTTTTTAAGTTTCTTTATTGGGAAGTTAATGTTTTACATTCGACAGTAAATACAATAGTTTGTACATGCATAACATTTCTCAGTTTTCCATATAACAATACAACACCCACTAGGTCCTCTGAAGGACCTGTATTCCCCCGCACCCCCACCCAGAGTCTTTTACTTTGGTGCAATACATCAATTCCAGTTCAGGTTCTACTTGTGTTTTCTCTTCTGATCTTGTTCTTCAACTTCTGCCTGAGAGTGAGATCATCACATATTCATCCTTCTGTTTCTGACTTATTTCACTTAACATGAATTTTTCAAGGTCCATCCAAGATTGGCTGAAAACGGTGAAGTCACCGTTTCTAATAGCTGAGTAGTATTCTATTGTGTATATATATATATACCACAACTTGCTCAGCCACTCATCTGTTGTTGGACACCTGGGTTGCTTCCAGGTTTTGGCTATTACAAATTGTGCTGCCAAGAACATATGTGTACACAGATCTTTTTGGATGGGTGTGTTGGGTTCCTTAGGATATATCCCCAGGAGAGGAATTGCAAGATCATAGGGTAAGTCTGTTTCTAGATTTCTGAGAGTTCTCCAGACTGTTCTCCACAGAAGTTGGACCAATTTACATTCCCACCAGCAGTGCAGAAGGGTTCCTTTGACCCCACACCCTCTCCAGCATTTGCTGCTGTTACCTTTTCTTATATATGACATTCTCACAGGACTGAAGTGGTTATTTAATTGTTGTCTTTATTTGCATTTCTCTGACAATCAAAGACTTGGGGCATTTTTTCATGTGTTTCTCGGCCTTTTGGATCTCTTCCATGGTGAATATTCTGTCCATGTCCTTTCCCCATTTTTGAATGGGGTCATTTGGTTTTTTTGTTGTTGAGATTTGCAACTTCTTTATATTCTGGTTATTAAACTCTTGTCTGATGTATGGCATGTAAAGATCTTCTCTCATTCTCTGAGGTGTCTCTTGGTTTGGGTAGTGGTTTATTTTGCTGTGAAGAAGCTTTTTAATTTGATGTAGTCCCATAGGTTTATACTTGCCTTAGTCTTCTTTGTAATTGTATTCATTTCATTGAAGATGTCTTTAAAATTGATGCAGAAAAGAGTTCTGCCAATATTTTCCTCTAAGCATCTGATAGTTTCTGGTCTAATATTTAAATCCTTGATCCACTTGGAATTTACTTTTGTATTTGGTGAAATATAGTGGTTCAGTTTCATTCTTCTGCATGTTTCAACCCATTGTTTCCAACACCGTTTGTTGAAGAGACTCTGCTTTCCCCATTGAATAGGCTGGGCCCCTTTGTCAAAGATTAGATGTCCATAGGTGTGGGGGCTTACTTCTGGGCTCTCAGTTCTATTCCACTGGTCAGTGTGTCTATTCATGTTCCAGTACCAAGCAGTTATAATACAATAATATAATATAATACAATTTGAGATCTGGGAGTGTGATGTCTCCGGTTCTGTTCTTTATTCTCAAGATTGTTTTGGCAATTCTAGGTCTTTTCTGGTTCCAGATAAACATTTGTAGCATTTGTTCTAGTCTCCTAAAAAATGTGGTTGGTATCGTGATGGGGATAGCATTAAATTTGTATATGGCTCTGGGTAGTATATTCATTTTGATGATGTTAATTCTTCCAACCCATAAACATGGAATATCTTTCCACTTCTTTGTGTCTTTTTCAATTTCCTTGAGTAGTGGCTCAAAATTTTCAGTATACAAGTCTTTCACTTCTTTGGTTAGGTTTATTCCTAGATATTTTTTTTACATTCTTTTTTTTTAATATTTATTTTATTTATTTATTCCCTTTTGTTGCCCTTGTTGTTTTATTGTTGTAGTTATTATTGTTGTTGTCGTTGTTGGATAGGACAGAGAGAAATGGAGAGAGGAGGGGAAGACAGAGAGGAGGAGAGAAAGATAGACACCTGCAGACCTGCTTCACCGCCTGTGAAGCGACTCCCCTGCAGGTGGGGAGCTGGGGTTCGAACCAGGATCCTTATACCGGTCCTTGTGTTTTGCACCACCTGCGCTTAACCCGCTGCGCTACAGCCCAACTCCCCTATTCCTAGATATTTTATTGTTTTAGTTGCTATAGTAAAAGGAATTGATTTCTGGATTTCATCTTCTTCTAACTTAGTGTTTGCATAGAAGACTGCCTCTCACTTTTGAATGTTAAATTGGTAGGCTGATACCTTACTGTATTGCCTGATGATTTCCGAAAGCTTCTTGCTGGATTCCTTAGATTTTTCTATGTATACTATCATGTCATCTGCAATTAGCATAATGCCAGAGATGATGATCGTAGTGTGGAAGCGCTTGCGCCCCATGAGGAGCTGGCCAGTCTTGCAATGATGTTATTCCTCGCGCCCACCTTTGCTGCAGTTTTTATGAGATGTTTGTGAAATGACAGAGTGCGATCGAGAGTAACGCCAAGATAGACTGGCTGGGCTTCATGCCGGATTCTCATGTCACCAAGCTGCACATTAAGCTCACGCGAGGCTGAGGCATGGTGTAGATGGAAAATAGATGATACCGTTTTTGCAGTGCTAGGGATTAGTCACCATTTTTTACAGTAATCAGATATCAGAGACATGTCATTCGTGAGTGTTTCCTCAAGTATGTCGAATTTTGATGCCTGAGTTGCACAGCAGATGTCATCGGCATAGATGAACTTCCTTGAAGTTTCTGGGAGGTCATTAATGTAAAGATTAAATAGCATAGGAGCCAGAACAGAGCCCTGGGGGAGGCCACTTGAGACAAGTCTCCATCTGCTAGACTTATCACCCAGAATCTTCTGTTTTGGAGAAGAAACGATATAGTGTTGGCCACCCATGGAGGCAGGCATCTTGAGATCTTGATTAGGAGACCATGGTGCCAGACCGTGTCATAGGCTGCTGTGAGATCAACAAAGACAGCACCCGTCTTTAAATTCTTCTGGAATCCATTTTCAATGTAAGTTGAGAGGGCCAGGGCTTGTTCGCAGGTAGATAGATCTTCCTGGGCGGAAACCAGCTTGGGCGGGTGATAGAAATTTCTCTGTAAGATGAGAAATACGTGACAGAAGCAGCCTCTCAAGGAGTTTGTAACACACGGAGAGGAGAGAAAATCTATAGCTGGCGGCCAGTGTTGGGTCTTTCTTTGGTTTCAAAACCACTATTATTTTCTCATGACGCCAAACTTTGGGCATAGACTCAGATTCCAAGATGTGGGACAGGAATGAAGCGAGCCACTTCTTTGCCGTGGGACCCAGGTTAAGAATGAGTTCTGGGGTGGTGTTATCATAGCCAGCAGCTGTTCCCGGTTTAACCCTCTTCAAAGTGTCTTCCAGTTCAGACAGTGTAAAGGGAGAGAGTTTTGTAGATGGACAAGATAACCAGAAGTGGGATGACCACTCATGGGAAATTTCTCTTTTCCAGACTGGGTTGATCTTAGCACGTCCAACTTGAGTTAGGTGACTGGCCACTGAGTTTGGAGATACAGGAGGATGGGAGATGGGAGGGGGTTGGCTACCGGCACCCAGTCTGTGAAGAAGCTTCCAGGCCTTCCTACTTGAGTGGGTGAAGTTCAGACTTTCCGTGAGTTGTTGCCAGCGGGCTTGGCGTGCTGCATCCAGGGAGGCAATGAGATGGTCAGCCACATCTGGGTCGCCCGACTCATCATACTGCTTTAGTAGTTGCTCGCATTCAGCATCAAGACAAGGCGTATAGTTAGCACGTCTCCCACGAGGAATGGCTTGGGAAGCTGCTTTGAAGATGGCTTGGTGGAAGCACCTGTAGGAATCTTCAGAGGGGATAGAGTTAATTGGAATTGAGGGGATAGATTTGTTGGTAAGATCACTGAACAGACGCCAGTTTGCTTTCCGAAAGTTCCATCTTAGTTTCTCTGAGCACAGAATCAGTGGGAGCTGGAGACCAATGTGGATGATAGCTGGGCGGTGATGACTGTGTGGGAAGATCTTGAGAACTTGTCTCGTAGCGGGAAAGGCTTGGCCGTTGACTGTGCTAATCCAGCACAGGTCGGGTGACGAGTCTTTATTCCATCTAGCACTGTGAAAAGAGCCTGGCTGTTTGGGATCGTATAATAGGGAGAGGTCATTCGCTGAAGCCCAGTAGGCTAAGATAGAGCCGTCAGCACGAGTGGAGGAATATCCCCAGTCTTGGTGATGACTATTAAAGTCTCCAACGTAAACGGCTGGGTGATTCGGTCTAGGCAGGACCTCATTATCCCATGAGGCACTGGGAGGCTTATATACGTTGATGAGCTGAATAGTTCCAATAGTAATGGAGTCGTTGAAGGTCGAAGAGGCCGTATGGTAAACGTCCGCAAGACACGATTTGGCGTAGATGGCTCGGCCGTGTTTAGGATGGAGATTATAGCATATTAAATCGAATCCACTGATGGTGAGTCGAGCAGCTTCATCGACTGCTATATGTGTTTCTTGTAGGCAGATAACATCTGCCTGATGCTGTATCGCCAATTGACCAATAAGAATGCGTTTGGCAAAGGACAGCCCCTCAACATTAAGTTGGAGGACTAGAAGAGCAGGACCAACAGCTTGAAAGCTGTCAGGAGCTGCTTGTTGCTGGCTTTGAAAGTGACTGGGATCCATGTGGATTCAGTCGGCTAGGAAGGGTCGTCAGTTTCCCCAATGAATGGGTACTCACGAGATGCACCACGGGATCCAATGCATCCCAGTATGGTTCCGTAGCCCCCATGTCCACTTGGTCGATTCCAAATTATATTCCTCCATGAAGATAATTTCTGGAACCATCCATTCCACCCCGGTTCCATGGCTGCCAGTTCTTAGCAACATCGCCCCGCCAGATATTCGTCCGGATGTGGCATCATCTAAGTTCATTTCCCACGTCTACACTCGACCGGACCTGCCAATATACGTGGATATCTTCGCCCACCCTGTCCAACGCTTGATGTCTCGTCACCCAATCTGGTCCCCTATGCCTACACTGAACTTCTCTGTTCCAGTCTCTTGGAAACAGAGTTGGCAGTCAGCTGAGGTCAAGAACAAACACCTCATCACAGACCCCTGCAAGCGTCAACCCGGCTTTGACCTAGCACGTTATGATTGGGCCCTCCTCAATCGCTATCGAACAGGCCATGGCCGGTGCGCCACTATGTTCCATCGCTGGGGAGCCAGAGATGACCCGAACTGCCCCTGCGGCTACAGACAGACTATGACCCATATAGTCAACGACTGCCACCTCTCCAGATTCAAAGGAGGTCTCGAAACTTTACATCAGGCTCAACCTGACGCTGTTGACTGGCTACGGAAGAAGGGCAAACGCTAGAAGAAGAAGAATCTGCAAATAGGGAGAGTTTGACTTCTTCTCTTCCAATCTGTATGCCTTTAATTCCTTGCTCCTGCCTGATTGCTATGGCAAGAACTTCCAACACTATGTTGAACAGTAATGGTGATAGTGGGCTGCCCTGTCTAGTACCTGATCTGAAGGGAAAAGTTTCCAGTTTTTCACCATTGAGTATGATGCTGGCTGTAGGTCTGCTATATATATACTCCACTATCTTGAGGAATTTTCCATCTATTCCCATTTTTTGTAGTGTTTTGATCATAAAGGGATGTTGTATTTTGTCAAAGGCTTTCTCTGCATCTATTGATATGACCATGTGGTTTTTGTTCTTGCTTTTATTGATGTGGTGGATCATGTTGATTGATTTACGTATATTAAACCAACCTTATATGCCTGGGATAAACCCCACTTGGTCATGATGAACAATCTTTTTAATATACTGCTATATCCAGTTGGCTAGAATTTTGTTCAGTATTTTAGCATCTATGTTCATCAGAGATATTGGCCTGTAGTTTCTTCTTTGGGTGTGTCCCTGTCTGCTTTTGGTATCAAAGTGATGTTGGCTTCATAGAAGCTGGAAGGGAGTATTCCAGTGTCTTCAATCTTCTCGAAGACTTTTAGAAGTAGAGGTATTAGTTCTTCTTTGAAGGTTTTGTAGAATTCACTTGTAAAACCATCTGGTCCAGGATGGTTTTACTTTTGGGAAAGTTTTTGATAACTGTTTCAATTTCATTAGCTGTGATGGGCCTGTTCATGTTATCTAGTTCCTCTTTACTTAATTTTAGAAGTTCATAGGTATCTAGGAAATCGTCCATTTATTCCAGGTTTTCTAGCTTGGTGGCATATAGTTGTTCATAGAAGCCTCGCATGATATGTTGAATTTCTGCAGTCTCTGTTGTGATATCTCCTCTTTCATTTATGATCTGATTTATTTGAGTCTTCTCCCCTTTTTGTTTTGTGAGTCTGGCTAAAGCTTTGTCAATTTTGTTCACGCTTTCAAAGAACCAACATTTGCTTTCGTTGATCTTTTGTATGGTTTTCTTATTTTAAATGTTATTTATTTCTGCCCTAAATTTAGTGATTTCTGTCCTTCTGGTTGCCTTAGGGTTCCTTTGTTCTTCTTCTTCTAGGTCTTTAAGATGTGCAATCAGGTTGTTTATTTGTGCTTTTTCTTGTTTGCTAATGTGTGCTTGTATGGCTATGAACGTCCCTCTCAGTACTGCCTTAGCTATGTCCCAAATATTTTCATAGCTTGTGTCTTCATTTTCACTGAACTCTCGAAACATTTTGATTTCTTCCTTTTTTTCTTCTTTGACCCATTGTTGTTAAATAGTGTACTGTTGAGCTTCCACAGTTTGGGACTATTACTAATCTTTTGTTGATTGTTAAGTGTTAGTTTAATTACACTGTGGTCTGAGAAGATGCTTGGGTGATTTCAATGCTCTTGAATTTGCTGATGCTGTCTTTGTGGCCTAACATATGGTCTGTCCTTGAGAATGACCCATCTGGACTTGAGTAAAATGTGTATTCCAGTTTCTTAGGATGAATGACTCTGAAAATGTCCAATAGTTCTAGTTTATCTATCTCCTCATTTAGCTCCCTCATGTCTTTATTGATTTTCTGCCTGGATGATCTGTCAAGTTGAAAGAGTGGGGTGTTGAAGTCCCCTACTATGACTGTGTTGCTGTTAATATGTTGCTGTAGCTCTCTCAGTAGATGTTTGATGTATTTAGATGGCTTCTCATTGGATGCATAGATGTTAATAATTGTTAAGTCCTCTTGATTGACTGATCCACTGAGCATTAAGTAGTGTCCATCCCTATCTTTTAAAATTTTATTTATTTTAAAGTCTATCGTATCAGATATGAGAATAGCTGTTCCTGCCCTTTTTGTGTGAGCCATTGGCTTGTATGATAGTCCTTTCACTTTGAGTCTGTGTTTGTCTTGTTGAGTTAGGTGGGTTTCCTGTAGATAGCATATTGTTGCATTGTGTTTTCTGATCCATCTTCCTACAAGTACTGTGCCTTTTAATAGGTCAATTCAGGTCATTGACATTTACTGATATCAAAGTTTGAAGATATTTTAATGCTATTCTTGTAGATTTTTAGAGTGTTCTGATAGATGGCATATTTATGGTTGTCTGACTGTTTATAGGAGACTTTTCAGAACTTCTTTCAGGGCAGGCTTGGTGATAGCTGATTGTTTCAATTGTTGCTTGTCTGAGAAGGTTTTGATGCCTCCATCTTGTCTGAATGAAAGTCTAGCAGGATACAGTAGTCTTGGTTGAAAGCCTTTGTCATTGAGCACTTGATAAATATCTTACCATTCTCTTCTGGCCTGTAGTGTTTGTGTAGAGAAGTCTGCTGCTAATCTTACAGGTTTTCCTCTGTAGGTGAGTGTTTTTCTTTTACAGCCTTCAGGATCCTTTCTTTATCCTTATTCCTTTCCATTTTAAATATGATGTGTCTTGCTGTCTTTAAGTCTAGGTTAATTCTGTTTGGGACCCTCTAGGCTTCCTGAACCTTTATGTCTTTGATGTTGTCTAGACTAGAGAAGTCCTCAGCTATTATGTCCTGAAGAATGCTTTCTTGCCCTTCCTCTCTTTCTTCCTCTGTTAAGTCAATAATGCATATATTGTTTCTTTTGAAGCCATCCTATAAGTTTCTGTTGTTGTTTTCAGTATCTCTTAATCTCTTTTTGAGACCTCTCACTTCTTTTTTAGTTGTCTCTAATTCATCCTTGATCTTGGTAATTCTGTCTTCAGCCTCATTGATTCTATTCTCTCTCCCCTCTACTGTTTTCTGGAGTTCATCTATTTTGTTACCCTGTCCGATTCTGTTTTAGCTTGTTCAGCTAATTGTGTTCTTAGCTCAGCTATTTCAGCTTTCAGCTCTCTAATAACCTTGAGATAATTAGTGTTTTCTTCCAGAGTCTCATTTGTTGTTTCTGTATTTCTGATGACAATTCTTTCAAACTCTTTACTCACTCCTGCGATTATTTCCTTAACTAGTGTTTGGATGTTGACCTCATTATTTTGTGCTTCACCCTTTGGGGGGCTTTATCTGGACTCTTGTCCTGGTTCATTTCTCCAGTATTTCTTCTTGTTGGTTTAACCATTTTATATAGTATGTTATGAGGTCCTTCTCTCAGTACTTTTCAAATTATTGATCACTCTTGCCTGCATTGACTTGTGTCTAAGTAAGGTAATTAAAGGGTTCACAGTTGTGGAAATTTCCAGTTGTTTCAATTGTATTTTAATTCCTGAGTTGGAGCTCAGTGGCTTAAAAGCCTCTTTTGTTCTTTTTCTTCCCTGTGGGCTATGGGAGCCTTAGGGCTTTTAAACTGTAAGTAGGCTTCTTAGCTTAATCACTGACTCCTGACCAAGAGATAAAACAGGGTGTGGCAGAGATAATCCAGTGGTTATGCAAAGAGACTTTCACAGCCCTACTGCTAGGCCACAGAGGTATAAATCTTCTCCTGAGTTTCCTGGTTAGTTCTCTGTCCCCTGGTGTCAGCACAGGGTCTCCACGCCACTGCTCTAGATTCTGAGGGCAGTAGCAGTGGAGACTCACAGTTGCATTTGGTGAGTCTCAGGGGAGTTCTCTCCTCCCTTCAGCCGTCTTTGTTGGTGAAACAGGCTGGAGGTGGTGTCTCAACTGGTAAACTACCAGACTGTTACCAGCCACTTAATCTCTCCCTAGGCTCCTCTCTGTCCTTGAGCCACATGTGTTTGCACTCACTGGTGATTTGGTGGGTTCCTGAAGTTGTTCTAGTCCTGTCTTGTTGCGGTCCCCCGATTTTATTATTTATTGAATAGAGAGAGAAACTGAAAGGGCGGGGCGGTGTGGTGGCGTACCTGGTTGAGTGCACATGTTCTAGTGCACAAGGACCCTGGTTCAAGCCCTCGGTCCCCACCTGCAGGGGGAAAGCTTCACAAGTGGTAGAGTGGTGCTGCAGGTGTCTCTCTGTCTCTCTCCCTCTCTTCCCCCCCTTCTTTCTCAGTTTCTGGCTGTTTCTATGCAAAAAAAAAATAAAGATAATAAAAAAAATTTAAAAAAAAGAAATTGAGAGGGCAGGGAATATAGGGAGAGAGATAGATAAATAGATAGACAAACTTGCTGCACTGCTTCACCACTCATGAAGCTTACTTCCTACAGATAGGAACCATGGGCTTGAACCAGGGTCCTTGTGCATGGTAATGTGTGCACTTAACCAGGTGCACCACCACCCAGCCCTGATATTGCTCTTGTATTTGGAGTATAATCAACATTGAATTCTTCATGCTAGTTCTCCAAATGCATGAATGCAACCAGGTAGACCTTTCATATAGAAAAACTCAACAGAGAAAATGAAGTGTCAAGAGGCGATGTATATGTAGGGCATTCTAAACTGTGGGAAGTGAGACTTCTAAAAGTACTTCAGTGTTCTGAACCCCCAAGTAGGGGAGGGGGATAATGGAGAAGTGGAACAAGAAAGATAGACAATGATAAGAGCCATGAGTGCCAAGTGGAAGTGTCTGGACTTTCTACCCAAGGCTCTCGAGAACCACAGGAGAATGTTAAGTCAGATCTTCACGGTCCATTATTGATTCATCATTGGATGTCAGCCACTTTCTCTGCTGAAGGAAGTGTTAAGGCTCTCAGCCAGGTTTCTGTGTGAAGTGAGTGGAAGTGAGAGCTCTGACCACATAATCATACACCAACCATTGGCAGGCTAAATTGAGTGGTGAGCCAGTGAGCTGTTTCCCAAGTGGAATGATGTCTGAGGTTACCTGATACTTATAGGCAGATTTTTGACAGCTTGCAGAGGCAATGATTGATTAACTACACTATCCATGCTCTTCATGTGATGATTTGATAAGAACTTACAACTCATTAGCGACAAATTTACTCCATATGACTTAATAGGGCAGGATGGGGGGAGGTGTTAGATTGGGATGGAGTGAGTGTGCGCCTTGCCTTACTTGAAAGATCTAGGTTGCTTATCATACTTTGTGTATGAGTATCATTTATCTTTAAAAAATAATGGCATCAACTTCATGTCTATTTAATTAAAAAAATAGGGGAGCTAGGTGGTGGTGCACCTGGTAGAGTGTACATGTTACCATGTGCAAGGATCTGCATTCAGAGCTCACCTTCAGGGGGAAGGTGAGTGATGAAACAGATCTGCAGGTTCTCTCTCTCTCTCCCTATCCCCCCTCCCCTTTTACCATCTATCTCTTATCCAATAAATAATAAATATATAAAAATATTAAAAACAGGGTGGGGTAGATGGCATAATGGTTAGTCAAAGGGACTGTCATGTCTGAGGTTCCAGAGTCTCAGGTTCAGTCCCCCACACTACCACAAAGCCAGAGCTGAGCAGTTTTCTGGTAAAATAAATAAATAAAATTAAAAAGAAAACTTTAATTATTTATTTATATTGCCACCTGCACAACAAATCCACTACTCCTAGAAGGCAATTTTTCCTTTTTGTTTTTCCTTTCTAATTTATTTTTTTTTATCAGAGAGAAATTGATAACCGTGGGGGGAAAAGAGAGGGAGAGAGAAAGACAGACACCCAGAGATCTGTTTCACTGCTTGTGAAGTGTCCTCCTTGCAGGTGGGGCACAGGGCCTCAAATCCAGGTACTTGTGCATGGTAATGTGTGCTCTGCTGGGTTAGCCACAGCCCTGTCTGTCCCTTCGAAGGGGCCATTATTTATAGCTCATCTGAGAGGGTTCTTGCCTTGCTATGTATGCCCTTGACGCAGGTTTGAGCTCCCAGCATACCACAAGAGAGTATTGTAGCACTGGTGTGGGGGGAAGCTTTGTTACTGACATCTGTCTCTCTCTGAAAGAGTTGGCCTGATCCAACCCAGTGCCTCATGAACAGGAATCCCTTGCTTAACCCATGGCTGCACCTCCTGGGTTGCTTCCTTAAGTTTCTAACGACTCTTGAGTCTGTGACACTCTGTTCCTGTGCAGTGAGGTGGTGAGGGCAGTGCCTGCAGCACAGATGAAACAGACCCTGTTCCTTCTTAACCCATGTTGGTGCTGCAACTCTGACATGTTGGCAAAGTTCTGTATAAATAAGTTGATAGTTTTCGAGCAATTTCATTTCCTTAAGAGTCGTGCCCTTGTAAATGACAGGCCTGCCTATAAATAAATGAATAATAATGACAAATAGCCCAGCTAGCAGGCACAGAGTAGTTGCCTTTAAATTAATCGCAAGCAATTTAGTGTCAAAGTGAAATATCTGGAGTGACAAGGCCCTGTGCAGCACCATTCCCAGGCAACAGCTTCACTCCACTTGCTTCTTAAGAATTTGTCAGCTCAAGTTGATTCAAGGGCTTGGCTAAATTTGAATTCAAAAGTTACCTAAGTCCCAAGACATAAAAAAGGAGGAGGAAGAGGAGGGACCTTGAGCCTTGGAACTTAGTTTTTTTTGTTTTTGTTTTTTTTGTTTTTTTTCTGAGAGAGAGACAGGGAAACAGAGAAGCACCAAAGTACTGAAGCTTCCTTCAGTGTGGTAAGGGCCGGACTCGAACCTGGGTAATGCACATGACAGGGCAGCACACTGTCCAAGTGAGCTATCCCAGCCCTGTATATGTTCACGATGATCCCAATCATATTGAGATGACCTACTGCGGACATTATCAATAGATGTCAGAGCACTGAAATTATCTAAAAGAAGACAATACCTCTCCCGGGAAATATGGCCGAACCCTGGTCTATCTGACAGTGGCAGTAAGTTACAGGCATCACTTTATTCTAAAAACAATGTATGCCTGTCAGGGGGCAGGGAGGGCAGACGGTGGCACAGCTGGTTGAGCACACACATCACCATGCTCAAGGACCTGGGTTCAAGCCCCTGCTTCCACCTAAGCATCTCAAGTGGCGAAGCCTGTCTGAAGAGGGTGTTCATCTGTCTGTCTGTCTGTCTCTCTACCTCCCCCTCCCCTCTCAGTTTCTCTGTCCTGTCAAAATAAAATAAATAAAAGTAGAAAGAAAACATTGAAACTCTGCTTGGGATAGAGTGGTGCCACGCTTGGTTTAGCCACACACATTACCATGGTCAGGGACCTGAACTCAAGCTTCTGTTACACACTTGTGCGGGGAAGCTTCATGGGTGGTGAAGCAGGCCTGCAAGTCTCTGCAAGTCTCTCTTTCTCTCTTACCCATCCCTCTCTATTTCTCTCTGTCTCTATCAAATAAAAGAAAAAGGGGGAAAGGGAGGGGTGGATAGTCACTGGAAGCAGTAGACATCGTATAGGCACTGAGCTTTGGATACAACCCTGAAGGCAAAAATGGAATAAAATAAAAGCAAAATGTGGTCTACACATAATATGAGTATAAGTTAGGTGAACCATATAAACACACACACACACACACACACACAATATCTGAGATTATAAAGAATTCTACATGTTTTCCTTTTTTATTTACTTTTGTACCCTATACTGTATACTAAATATAAGTACTTATAAGCAGAAGTTGAATGTAACAAAGGGACATGACATGTGAAAGAAATCCATACTGAATCTGATATGAAGCACACATTTTCTGCAAGAATCTGGATTTTCCTTGTATAATGAAATCACTCATGCTACAAAACAAAATAATGATACAGCCCTATCAAGATTATGAACAGGCTTGTCAAAAGACAGTATGCAAAGCCTGTTTGAGTGTATGGGGACATGAAGAAGTGGAGTGTGAGAAAGGAAGTCTCCCTATGAGGTTTGTCAACTGTATATCCTACTAGAATACAACTAGGGGACAACTTTATTGGAGGCTTTAAGCTGCAAGGATGACAGGGTAGAGGGCCAGTAGGAAGCAGGGGAAAGCTGAGAGCTGTTTCCCTTGGGGCTGGGCCACAGGCAGAATCTGATTCAACCCGTGGCTTGTCTTGGTACCACAAACGTGTGTTGAAATAAGAAAACGGGGCTCAGTGCCTGCATGGTTCCTCCACCATTCCAGGACACACACACACACACACACACACACACACACACACACACACACACACACATTTTTTTGTTCTTTTCAACTGAGGATGAGAAACAGTGAAGGAGGGGGGAAAGAGAGAAGAGAGGAGAGACACCTGCAGCACTGCTTTACCACTTGGAAAGCCTTCTCCCTGCAGGTGGTTCAAGCACCTGCATAGTAACGTGCCACCACATGGCCCTGCCTGTCCATATTTTTTGTGGGGGACAATAGACTTTAAGAAGAGAGACCCAATTCATATCGAAGTGATTTTTGTTGTTGTAGGTGGAATTTTAGGCTAAAACTTATCTAGTACTAATAACACCAGAGCACCAGAATCGTACCCGGCCTGTGACCTCTCACATGTGATGTCACGGCTCAAACCTGGGCCACATGCATGACAAGACATGTGCCCTACCCAGTGAGCTACCTTTACTACTCTGAAGAGCATCTTTTAAGGATATATTTTATGTGTTTTATTTTAATGAAAGAAATACAGAGAGGAAGAAAGAAAGGGAGGAATGAAGGAAGGAAAGAAGGAAGGGAGGAAGGAAGGAAATAAATAAAAGTAGGTACTAGAGTACTGCTCAGCTCTGGCTGATGGTGGTGCTGGGGATTGAACTTAGTACCTCAGAGGCTCAGGCATGTAAGTCTTTTGCAGAGCCATTATGCTGTCTCCCCTGTCCTAAAGAGAAACTTTTGTCTTTTGATGGCTTTCAAGTTTCCTCTATGCATTGCTTTCCCACAATTACATTGTGAGTTATCTATGGGTGGGCTTCTTTTTTTTTTCTGTTTGAATCTACTGAATCTATTTGATTTGAAAATTGATATCTTTTATCAATTCTGAAAAATTCCCAAGTTTCTGAGTGTCTTGTCTCTCTTGTTGCTTTCTGGTGTAATAATGTTAGAACTTTGTACCATTTGGGTCAGATAGTAGCTCACCCAGTTGAGCACACATACTACCATGCATAATGCCCCAGCTTCAAGCCTTTCAGCTCCCACCTGCATTGGCGAAGCTCCATGAGGTTGGAGCAGTGTTGCAGGTGTTTTTCCTTTCTATCTCTCACCCGCTATTGAAAGAAAAAGATAAAAATGGCCATGAGGAACTTTGGAGTCCTGCAGGAACTATGTCATAGATATCCCTGGTGGCATGTGTGTGTTTCCTTTTTCCTCCCAGTTCTGCATTCTGTATAATGTCTTCTTCTAGGCCTCTGAATACCTTGTGTCTCTCTTTTATTGTCAATAAGTCACAAATAAGTCATTATCTTTATTTTCAGTGTGGTTCTCTTTTTTTCCAGATGTAGTGTGCTTTTTATAGTCATTTTCAAGGTTGATATTGATTTCTACAAACATGTCCTTGGTTTGCCTGTCTGCTAAGATTAACCACTGTGGACTCTGGGCCTTGGCTTAGGTATTGAGGGCCTCAGTTGCCTGGCAGTGTGGACTGGACAGTCATTAGTGAGTCTGTTCATCCCATAACAGTCTCTTTACTATTTCCCATAGGCTTCCTCCCAGGTAGTGAGCTGGAAGCTTTTTACTGTGTCCAAAGACCTTTGAATATTTTAAGGTAGTGAGTGCTGGTTGGAATCTATTTTAACGGGATTTTTGTCACTGTTTTCAGCAAGACTGCTGTTTCAAGAACCTAGTCTCCTGGTACCAGAAACCAGCAGCCTCTAGGGAGGTTATAATTGCATACTAATAAAGACATTTTGAGCACGAAATACAGCAATGGTGCTAGGTTATTCTGACTTCGGCTGGAGGAGAGAGATTTGAGCTATTGGCAAGGAGTTGGGTGGCAGAATAGTAGAGTGGACCAGAGCTGTAATTGTAATGGGGTGGAGGCAGTAACCCCAGGGTCTCATGCATGCAGATTATTACTGAGCTACCTCCCTAGCCCACTGTTTCTTGTATATTAATGAGACACAGAATTTGCATGAGGGAGTGAGAGAAGGACACTAAAGCTTGGCTCAACATTCATGGAGTTCCCTTGGCGATTTCCATGATGATGTCCTCTGGAGCTGGAACCCAGGCCCTCACCATGGTAAGACAGAGAAAGCATGCTCTTTGTTGCTGAGCCATCTCCAGACCCCCAAGGCTGCATTTGTAATGAAGGCAAGAGAGAACCCTTCCCAGTGTCCCTGGAAGTAGAATATCATTGTGAACTACTTGGCAAGAACTTCCCCCATGTTCCTTCCTAACCTGCTTTGTCCCGGTATCTCTCAGCCTTAACTCTCCCAAAGTCTCTGCTGGTCTGTCTGCCTGAGACTCTCCCTCCACTTCTCCACTGTTGCCACCCTCACCTACAGCAGGACTAGGGGAATGCTTCAACACATTCCCCACTTAAAGCAGGATCTTCCCTCAGAGCAAGAGCTCATATTCATAAACTGACTTTTTTTTATTAGTGATTTAATAATTATCAACAATATTGTGGGATAAGAGGGCTACAGTTCCATACAGCTCCCACCACCAAAGTTCTGTAACCCCTCTCCTCCATTGGAAGTTTCCCTATTCTTTATCCTTCTGGAAGTATGGACCCAGGATATGGTGTGCAGAAAGTGGAAGATCTGGTTTCTCTGCTGGACCTGGGCCTTGACAGGTTGATCCATACTCCCAGCCTGTTTCTGTCTTTCCCTAGTGGGGTAGGAATCTGGGGAGTTGGGGTTCCAGGACCTCACATTGGTGAGGTCATCTTCCCAGGGAAGTCAGGGTGGTGTCATGATAGCATCTTCAATTTGGTGGCTGAAAAGCATTAAGATATAAAACAGAGTAAATAGTTTAATAATTAGGAACCTAAAGTTAAGAACATAGTTGAATATAGAATATAGATGATATTCGGGGTCTTCATGTTTAAGACTTCATGGAATCTATATGGCAAAACACAGCAAACTGGACAACCTAGGTGAAACAGCCACCTTCCTAGGACCATACAGCCTGCCAAGCTTGACCCAGGAGGGAACAGGTCACTTGAGCAGGCCAATCACTCCTACAGGAACTCAAGAAGTATGATTTTGTAAATCACTGTCAAATCACTAATAAAAATATTTTAAAAATAAATTATGGGATATATATATATATATATATCCCATGGAATACTACTCTGCAATAAAAAAATATGACATTGTGTCCTAAAGTGGATGGAAGGAGCTGATTATACTTAGCATAGTAAGAGATGGAAGACAACTACTGGATGGTTTCACTCCTATGTGGAATCAGGAGATCTGGTTCACATGAATTTGAAAAAAGAAGCAAGCAAACTGTTTCTGAGACTCCTGAGAACTATGGTGGTTATTTTGGGGAGGTGGGAAAGGAGGTAGGGACACAGAACTCTGGTGGTGGGTATACATTGTAATCTTAAAATATTGTAACTCACTATTAATCACAAATTTAAAATTAAATTAAAAAAACTGAAGCAGGAATCATCCCAAGAATAAAACAGTCTTCCCAAGAATAAAAGCTCAGGTCCAGGCAGCTATATTAGTGAATTCTATAAGATGTTCAATGAAATAACACTGGACCTTCTCAAGCCCTTCCAAAAAAGCGAAGTGAGGAAAGCACTCTCAGATGGCTTCTATGTGGCTAATTATCTAATTCCCAAAGCAGGGACGGACTCTTTAAAAAAAAAAAAAAAAGACTACAGACCTATATAACCAATGAACATCAACCCAAGATGCTCAACAAAATCTTGGCATATAAAATCCAATAGTAAAGAGAACAATCCAAGACCAAGCTGGTAAGCAGGGTAGTTCAGTAGTAACACATCAATTAGTACAACAGTCTGAGACTAAGTTACAAGTTCAGTCCTCAGCACCCCTATTAGCCAGAGCTGAGCAGTGCTCTGGCAAAAGAAAGAAGGAGGTGGGCAGTGGCACATCTGGTAGAATACAGACATTACAGTGCACAAGGACCCTGGTTCAGTCCCCTGATCAGCACTGGTTGGGGGGGGAGAACTTCACGAGTGGTGGAGCAGAGATGCAGCTCTCTCTCTTTCTCCCTCATGCATGTGGTAAGCGAAACAGCATAATGGTTATGCAAAGAGACTCATATGTCCCAGGTTCAATCTTCCATGCCACCGATAAACCAGAGCTGATCAGTACTCTGATAAAAAAATTAATGATAAGTCAAAGAAGCCCAACCCTTGATTCTATGTGGTTGAGTTGGCTTCTCAGCTCGCTTTTTTTTTTTTCTTATTACCTTTTTGTTTATTTTGCTTCCAGGGTTATTGCTGGGGCCCCCTCGGTTCCTGCACCACAAATCCACTGCTCCTGGAGGCTATTTTCCCCATTTTATTGTCTTTGTTGTTTCCCTTATTGTTGTCATTGCTGCTATTGCTGCTGTTGTTGCCATTGCTGAATAGGACAGAGAAATCGAGAGAGGAGGGGAAGACAGAGGGGGGGGAGATAAAGATAGACACCTGCAGACCTGCTTCACCACTTGTGAAGTGTTGTTTTCACCAGGCTGGCTTCCCAGTAGGGTGGGAACAGGATGCGATGCAGAGAGGGTGGAGAGAAAAGTGACTGGTGAAAATCAGGGTATGACAAGGAGAGGGGGCGGAGCAGGCAAGAATCCTATCACTGAACCACCAATGCCCTGGAGGGAGGGTGGTGCTTGTTAACAGAGGTTATGTAAATAGAATGAAGTGGTTATGTAAATAGAATAGTGTTAAGCAGGGGGGATTAAACTAATGAAACAAAAGGGGTTTTTAGAAGCATACCAACAGTGAAGTGACACCCCTACAGGTGGGGAGCTTAGGGCTCAAACCTGGATCCTTAAGCTAGTCCTTGCGCTTTGTGCCAAGTGCACTTAACCCACTGAGCTACCACCCAATCCCCCCTCAGCTCGCTTTTTATTTTCTCCAAAGCTAGGGCAAGCCATCCGGGCTGAGCACTCATAAAAGTCAGAGTCTGAGCATTTTCTGTAAGGTCAGGGTAATTCACAGGCTGCAGGGAGACACTTCCAGAGATGGGGAATGAGGTACGGAATCTACTCTGTACATGGCTCCTTCAGGTGGGAAGTTTCACCGTCAGCAACTGCTGTTTCTTGTTCAATACCTTGAGGGGTCTCCTCTCCCCAAGTAACAAAGTCTCTTTGATGTCCCTCTGTGAATGGCTAAGCATAGCTGTGGTCAGAATATTGGGTCTGATATCTGCCCTGTGACTGCTCTACTCCCCGGGGACTCCTTGGGCAGTAGTGACCCTGCGTAGTAGAAGGCTTCCCCTGCAGCCACCTGAGCTTGGCTGCTCTGTGCACCTGGTGACCAACCCTAAGGGGAGACACGCCCCTGACAGGCACTAAGTCCTGGCCCTGACTGGCACCCCGTGGATGCCTTTCTTCTCACTCCTGGAGCTTCCTAGCATTGCAGGAATATGTGCCCCCTCCCCATTTCTAGCACTTTGCAACTTGTTTCTAGACCATGCAGAGAACACACTGGCTCCCCTACAGATGCGTGGGGCTGGCAATGAGGTTGGCCAGCTCATGTAGGAGTAGGTGCTGGGTCTTCTGACTAGGTAGTATGACAACTACTCTTTTTTTTTCTTTGCCTTTAGGGTTATCCCTGGGGCTCGATGCCTACTGGACTTCTCTTTTCCCAGTGTTCATTTTCCCTTCCTTCCCTTTCTTTCTGTCATTGGTATAGGGTAAGAGACAGAGAGAGGCAGTGAGGGAGAGAGAGAGGGTGCGAGAGACACCCACAGCACTGCTCCACAGCTAGTAAAGCTTCTCCTCCTGCAGGTGGGGACCAGGGGCTTGAACCCAGGCCCTCAAACATGGTAACATATGCACTCTACCAAGTGCACCACCAGCTGACCCTGTAGGTTGCTTCAATGCATCAAGTTGATAAGATCATGCAGTATGCTGTTATTGGGCTAAACAGTCTTTCTGAGGGCTATAAACGGGGGTGGGGGGTGTTTCCAGAGGCAACTGCCATTTAAATTGGACCAGGTAAAGCAGTTCCTTCCCCAGGGTGGGTGCCTTCCCTAGCCCCCTCAGAGAGGTGGGGGAGTGTTTGCTCCCTGCCTGAGGGACTGAGCATGCTCATCCATAGCCTGCCTTTAGCGCGCCTGGCTGTCAGATATCCAGAGTTACACCACAGGCTCATGAGCTCCATGACTGCATAAACCATGATTGTAATTCAGCATAACACCTCTCTCTCTCTCTCTCTCTCTCTCTCTGTGTGTGTGTGTGTGTGTGTGTGTGTGTGTGTGTTTGTGTGTGTGTGTATACATACATGCATTCTATTTGGTCTGTTTCCTCAGTAGAACCCTGAGTAAGGCAGGCACTGTCTTAACTTCCTAACTTTCTGCTTCCCCACCCATTTAAATTCACTTCCTCCCTTGTTAGATATAAATACTCTTCCAAACACTATATTGAACATTACATCATTCACAGATCCACAGATGTTAGGTTTACTTTTTTTTCTTTATAACTATTCTTTAAAGTTTCCAAATATGGAAGCCTATTGAAGATGGCTTCAACAAATGGAATCAAGTAACCTGGGAGGTGGCATAGTGATTAGAGTATTGGACTTGGGAGCATGAGGTTCTGAGCTTGATTCTCAGCATCACATGTGCCAGAGTGATGCTCTGGTTCCCTCCTCCTCTCTCATATTCATAAACAAATCTTTAACAGTCTGGACTCCATTCCCTAGAGACGGTTGGTCTGCACAGGGAGGAGGTCCCTGTTTGTCAGTCACAGTTACAGCACTTGGATGGCGCCACAAGAGCCATTCCCAGCTCTCACCTCACTGCCATCCACTTAAGCACCAACTATCCTTCCCAGAGCCCTCTGCTATGTGCTTAGCCATGCGGCACAGGCACAGGCATGGTAGCAGCAAGAGGCAAGTACAAATCTGCTTTTTGGAGCTTAGGGGAAAGGCTTGCCTTCCAATATGAGGGAATGATAGAACTTGGTACAGCTATCTCTGGGCCTCAGTGTCTGCATGATTCCATCACTCCCAGGGTTATTTTACCAAAATGAAACACAGCAAACCTTAACATATGTGAACCAAAGAATAGAGGCACAAATGATGGAAGTCTAAAACAATAGAACTGAAAGGAGGAAGAGACGAATCTACAGGTAAAGTCAACCAACTTAACACTACTCTCAGTGACTGAGAAAAACCAACTATACAGAAAGTCAACAAGGACACTGAACTCTACAGACTCAAGGACACCATCAACACACAAATAAACAACAAGAAATATAGCAAACATATACTGGCCGCTCCACAAAACAAGACACAAGATCTCTAAATGCTCACGCGAAATACAGCATAAGAGACCACACAAATATTTGTTAACAGTCTTTTTTAAGTTAAAATGCTTTAAAAATACTAAGATTTTGGGGGTTGGGCACAGCGGGTGAAGCACATGGGGCGCAAAGTGCAAGGACCAGCGTAAGGATCCTGGTTTGTGCCCTGGCTCCCCACCTGTAGGGGAGTCGCTTCACAGGCAGTGAAGCAGGTCTGCAGATGTCTGTCTTTCTCTTCCCCTCTCTGTCTTCCCCTCCTCTCTCCATTTCTCTTTGTCCTATCCAACAACGAACAACATCAATAACAATAATAACTACAACAAGGCTACAACAACAAGGGTAACAAAAGTGGGAAAAAAGGCCTCCAGGAGCAGTGGATTCATGGTGCAGGCACTGAGTCCCAGCAATAACCCTGGAGGCAAAAAAAAAAAAAAATACTAAGACTTTGAAGTACACTTTCCCGGATGACAGTTCCATCCAACTTGAAACCAGAAAGACAATAGGACAATCTCTGAACACTTGAAAACTACACAATAGACAACACAACCATCAATGGATCACAGAGGAAGTCTTAAAGGAAATAAAAATATACATTTAATGGGATGAAAATGAAAATAAAATGTATCAAAATTTGTGGGTCACAGCTGGAGCGCTACTGACAGGGACTTTTTATAGCATTAAATGCCAACATTCGCAAAGAGAAAAAGGCTCAAATCAATATCAAAGCTCCCGCCTCAAAGCCCTAGAAATAGGAGAGCAATATTAACCCCACATAAACAGATGGAAAAGAGCAGAAATCAGTGTGACTAAAAACATAAAACAATAGAGGAAAATTAATGAAATAAAGAGGAGGGCCTTCAAAAATATAATAAAATAGGCCAACCTCTAGCAAGCCTGACAACAAAAAAGGAAACACACGTGACTGACAGCAGACTTTAGCAGATTCTGCAGACTCCAAAAGGTTAATAAATGAGGACTGATGAAATAGCTCACTTGGATAGTGCACTGTTTTGCCGTGTGTGAGGCCCAGGTTCAAACCTGGCTCCAGCCACATTGACGGAAGGTTGGGTGCTATAGTCTCTCTCTCTCTCTACCTCTCATTTAAAACAAACAAAATCACAAAT
Source organism: Erinaceus europaeus (assembly GCF_950295315.1). Classification (NCBI taxonomy): domain Eukaryota; kingdom Metazoa; phylum Chordata; class Mammalia; order Eulipotyphla; family Erinaceidae; genus Erinaceus; species Erinaceus europaeus. The sequence goes on from NC_080162.1 coordinate 143,151,329, forward strand.
CAACTCAACATAAATATGACTACTTAGATGAGATAGATCCATTTCTAACAGAAACAGAAATGATCCCAACTCACCTAGTGTGAAACAGACTATTTGAGTAGCTTTGTTATCCCAGGGTCCCATTAAGGATCCCTTGGAGGCTGGGCAGTGGCATGCCTGGTCAAGTGCACAAATTACCATGCACAAGGACCTGGCTTTGAACCCCTGCTTTCTACTTGTATGGGGTGTGTATGTGGGGGGGGTGCTCTTCATAAGTGGTGAAGCAGGTCTACAGGTCTGTCTATCTCTCCATTTCCTCTCAGTTTCTCTCTGTCCTATCCAATAAAATAGAAAGAAAAATGGGGGACAGGGAAGGCCACCTGGAGTGGTAGATTCATAATGCCAGCAGCTCCAGCTATAAAACTGGTGGTAGTAATAATAATAATAATAATAATAATAAAGAAGAATAAAAATTTTAATAAAGGATCCCCTATGGGGGCCAGGCGGTGGTGCACCTGGTTTAATGTGCACACTACAGTGTGCAAGGATACCAGTTCAAGCCCCTGGTCCCCACCTGCAGGGGGAAAGCTTCATGAGCGGTACAGTAGAGATGCAGGTGTCACTGTCTCTTCCCCTCTACCACAACATATCTCCCACTCCTCTCTCAATTTCTCTCTATCCAATAATAAGTTTAAAAAACTTATTATTATCATCCCCCCACTGCTTTTCACTCTCATCTTTCCTTGCCCCTATCTTCACTTACCCTTTAGCCTCTTCTCTTTCATGACTGTCACCTCACCCTGGCTTTGTTGATTGTTCCTCATCGAAATCCTTCCTGGTGTTGGCCTGTGAATAGATTGATCTTTTTCACAATGAAGGCATGTGAAAACTTCTAGCTTGGGAACTTTAGCAATGATTTCTGAGACAGAGGGAGAGGGTGGGAAGGACACTCAGCAAATAGACCAGGTCCTATCAAATTAGGTAGTCCCTTTCCTGAGCTGTTCCAGGTGTCCCTTAGGGGAAGACCACACAAGTCCCAAGAGCTGTGCAGATAGAGCCTAAGAAACTTCCCTTACCCGGACAGGCCCCACAGGTAGCATGATAGGAATCCCACTCATTCTGCCCCAAACTTCATATGCAACCCAGCTAGTGGAAGGCACTTCTCACCTGGCTCTATGCCTAGTGGAATAAGGGCTCAGTTTAGAAGTATAGGAGAATAAAGATAGCATTTCTTGGACTCCTCAGTTGGTGGCCTGGGACTCCTCGCCAGTAAGAACTGAACACAAAGGCTGGCCACAAAGGCTGTGAGTAAAGGGTCAGGTCTAGGTAACTACAAAAGTGCAAGTAAGTATGCACATAGAGGGAGGTCTGTGCTGAATAGATGCAGCAGCCCATTTGCAGAGCTAGAGAGAGCAGTGAGCCTGTGTGTTTGAGGACTGCAGACCACCCATGGGCATGTAGACCGGTCAGTTATATTTAGATCCTCATGCTTGAACGCCCAACACCTTACCCATTTCCTTGGTATGTGGTATGTTTTCTGTGTGTGCACAGCACAGGTTTGCATGCAATCTCTTTTATAACACACACACAGATGCGCACGCACATCTCTCATGGTTAGGCAGTGGCACGCCCTGTAGTAGAATGCGTAATTACAGTGCTCAAGGACCTGGGTTCAAATCCTCCAGGTCCCCACCAACAGGGAGGAAGCGTCACAAATGGAGAATCAGTGCTACAGGTGTCTCTTTTCTATCTTCCCCTTACCTCTCAATTCCTGTATCTATCAAAAACAAAGAAAGAAAAGGAAAGAAAGAAACGAAAAAAAGAAGAAAAAGCAGCTTTTTAGGAGTTGTGAGTTTGTAATTCAAGCAATAACTCTGGTGGTAAAAAGAAACCCCCCCCTTCACCCCCCCCACCAAAAAAAAAAAAGCAAACACCCGAAGGGGCAAGCAGGTAATCAGCGCCTTCTCTCCTTGCACTCATACATCGAACCACTAGGTGGCGCCTTGTTTCTTCTCTTCGGTAGCCGGGCCAGCTTGTTCACACCGAGGAGTCGGCTCTGAAAGTCTTTGAGTGAGTCTTTTCTTCCTCAACCCACTGCAGAGTGTGCAAATCATTTTCTTAGCTGATCCCGACGTATTTTGATGTGCCGGGAAACCTGCGCATTCTCTCACCCTGTGGAGATTAATTACCTTGAAATATTCATCGGGCGAGATGTATTTAAACCTTCACTGTTTAAAAGCTCAGCACTGTTTAAAATGCCAGGCATATATATATATAGCATTAAATAATTAAGTTGGTTGCTAGAGAGAGAGGGAAGGGGAAAAAGCGGGAGGATGGGAGAGAGGCAGAAGGAATGAGAGGAGGGGAGCTAGACAAATGTGTGATTTTGCTCAGCTCTCCAGCAGGGGTGAGGTGGATCTGACTCATTTCAGTTGTGATAAGCTCCATTGAGGCCCCGCCTATTTGGAGAATCATGTGGCCTTTCCCAAATGTGTCCCTGCCCTAAGCCTTGGTGTTTCTACCAGTGAAGTGGGAGTGAGAACTCAGCCCCAGGAGAAGCCATGGCCAGCTCCTCCCCACACAGTTGTGCTACCTTAGGGAAATGGCTTAAAGTCTCCCTCCATTTCCCCGCCTGTGAGAGGGGCTGAGAGGAGAGCCTCAGCCCTGGAGGTGTTGCTGGGGCTGAATATGAAAACAGCACCCACCACCCAGTGCCAGCCAGGAGCTGGCTGTCATCCCAGGGTCAGTTCAGGCCTTGTGAGTGTTCACTCTTGGCTGAGCTTCTCACCCAGAGAAGATACTGAGTGGCCTCCCAGCAGCTGTCCTGACTGCCTCAGGCCTACCGGGCCTGGGATCTTCTAGAAGTCTGCAGGCAAATCTGTCTTCCCCTGCTCCCCCCTCTTCTGCTTTACTCACTCAATTGCCTCTCCTCAAGATCCTGCCTTGTGGCCCTGTAATGGGTGGAGCAGACTAGCTCAATTATACTAAGATGCTAAGAACTGCAGAAAAACTCTGGAGTGGGGGGGGGTGGGGCTGTATATTTATTTATTTATTTTATTTTTTAATAGGCCATCAGACTGTTTCATCATTTATGATGCTCTTGTCTTTCTTGGGTTTTTCTTGTCTTTTTTTTATTATTAACAATTTAACAGTTTACAAAAATGTGAAATTTCAGGAGTGTGATTTTATATTCATTCATGGTGTATAGAAGTCACTGCACCCACCTCCAAAGTCCTGCTCTCCCCACCCCACCCCACTCCCCCACCCCCCATAACCACTGTAGTTCTCATAGAGTCTAAGAGACAGCTTGTCTTAATTCTCTATACTTCATATATGAAGGAAATCACCTGGTAGTTGTTCCACTTCCCTACTTCACTGAGCGTAATCACCTCCAGTTCCATCTGTTTTGTTCCAAATTTGTTCACAATGTTTTATAATATATTTTATTTTGAATAGAGACAGAAATTTAAAGGGAAGGAGGCATAGAAATGGAAGAGAGAGAAAGAGAGAGAGAGAGAGAGAGAGAGAGGCTTGAACCCAGGTCTTTGTGCATGACATGCACACTCATCAGGTGCACCATCATTGGGCCCTCTGTTCATATGTTTTGGTTGTAAAGTAGTGATCCCTTTTAATTTAATTTAAATTTTAGATAGAGGCAGAGAGAGAGAGGGAAGGAGGGAGAGAGAGAAAGGGAGAGAGACAGAGAGAGACAGAGAGAGAGAGGAAGAACACACATAGCACCAAACTTCCTTCAGTGCAGTAGGAGTTGGACTCTGAACTGGGCTGTACACATGGCCGAACAGTGCACTACCCAAGTGAGCTGTTTCACTGGCCCCTATTATTCATCTTTTTATAAAAATATTTATTTATTTATTTATTTATTTATTCCCTTTTGTGGCCTTTGTTGTTTTATTGTATTTATTATGATTGTTGTCACTGCTCTCATTGTTGTTGGATAGGACAGAGAGAAATGGAGAGAGGAGGGGAAGACAGAGAGGGGGAGAGAAAGACAGACACCTGCAGACCTGCTTCACGGCCTGTGAAGCGACTCCCCTGCAGGTGGGGAGCCGGGGGCTCGAACCGGGATCCTTATGCTGGTTCTTGTGCTTTGCTCCACCTGCGCTTAACCCGATGCACTACCGCCCGACATTCATCTTTTTTTAAATGCCAGGTTGGTGATAAAACCCAGGGTCTTATGCATGCATGGCATATGTTTTAACACGGAGCCACCTCCCTGGCTTCCAGGTGAACTGTCCTATTCACTACTTATTCCTAATACCAAGCAGGTGCCTGAACACAGAAGATATTTCTGCATCTTTCAGAGCATAAAACTGCAGCCGGAAAAAATGGTTGTTTAATGGTGGGATTTCAAACACTGTCACAGGTTGGAGAGGAAAATATTGAGGGCAAGGTGCTCCTGGCTGTGTTCCCCAGATAATAGTAGCTAAGGGATCTTGACCTTCATGGTAGTAGCCAGTCAGATTAATTTACTTATTTATTTTAATTTTAAAAACAAATTTGACTTACAGAAGAGTTATGAACAGCACCCATTGCTCAGCTTCCCTGAGTTTTTTTTTTAAAACAAAAATTGATTTGATTTTTTTTTTTTTAGAGAGAGAGAGTGAAAGAAATTATAGCACTAAACCTTCTTTTAATGCAGTGAGGGCTGGGTTTGAACCTAGATGGCACACATGGCACAGCAGCACACTACCCAATAAGCTATTTCACTAGCTTTCAGCTTCCTTGAATGTTAATGGTCACATCTTAGGAAGTCAGAGTACAGCGATCAAAACCATGAAATTAACACTGCTACTGTGCATATTACTATGAATGTTATGAATGGCTATTAATTAAACTGCAGGCCTAATTTGAGTTCAGCAGTTTTTTTCCCCCTGCCACAAGTGTGAGTCTTTCTTACATCTCTCTGACTTGCCATGTCTCCTTAGATTCCCCGAGCATCTGACGGCTCCTAAGTCCTTCCACCGAAAGAATACTTGTCAGTTGTCAAGAATACGGGGCAATGGCATTGCAGAGCATCTGTTAATTGGGGTTGATGGGATGTGTTTTTCACTCTTCAGTTAAGGCGATGCCACAGTCTGTACAAAAGTTGACCCAAAATGGGCCACAGACTTTATTTTTTTGATTTGTTATTAATGGTAGGTTACAAGATTACAAGATTACAGTGCATAGTTCCACACCACATTCACCACCAGAGTTCTGTATCCCCACTCTCCCAAAGCTAACCACCAAACAGTTCATGTGAATCAGTTCTAAAGATTCCAATATGTGAGTGAAACCATCTGGTTGTTGTCTTTTTATTTCTTTACTTATTTCATTAAACATAATCACCTCCAGTTCTATCCATTTGTCACAAATGGACACAACATCTTTTTGATTGCAAAGTCGTATTCCATGAATACTTTAGCCAGTCATCTGTTGATGTACATCTAGGCTGCTTCCACTCTTTGGCTATTGTGAATAATGCAGCTGTGAACATAAGGGTGCATACGTCCCTTCTAATTAGTGTCTGAGTGTCCACTGGGTAAATGCCCAAGAGTGGTATTGTTGAATCACAAGATAATTCTGTCTTTATATGTTTAAGAACTGTTCACACAGTCTTCCAAAGGGGCTGCCGCAGTTTGCATTCCCATCAGCAGTGAAGCAGAGCTCCCTTTTCTCCACAACCTCTCCAACACCTGTCATTTCCTCGTTTGTTGATATAAGCCAGTCTCTCAGGTGTGAGATAGTATCTGAGTGTATTTCAAATTTGCACTTCTCTAATGATATGTGAAATGGAGCATTTATTTATGTGTCTGTAGGCCAAACTTTAAAATGCAAGCTCTTGAAACACAGGGTCTTAAATACAAGAGTCAACTGAAAAACCTAAAAAAAAAAATTTTTGAAAAAAGCTTTCATGATCTTGGGTTGGGCAATAATTTCTTCACTAGAACACAAAAAGCATGCATTTCCAAAGCAACAGTGATGAAGCTGGATTTCAACAAAAATGTCTTCAGAAAACACAATTAAGACAATGAAATGGTGACCCCATACCTCCAATGAGCCTGGTAGAAAATGCTTTCAAATCACACACCTAACAGACAACTCACCGCCAGAATCTATGACAGAATCTTCTCAATTCATTTAGGAAGATGGATCATGCAGTGAAGATGGGCTGAGGACTTAGACACTCTTTGAAAAAAAAATTGGATGGGGCAGAGTTAGATAGCATAATGGTTATACAAAGAGACTCTCATGTCTGAGGCTCCAAAGTCCCAGGTTCAATCCCCTGCACTACTATAAGCCAGAGCTGAGCAGTGCTCTAGTAAAGAAAAAAAAAATTAAATCACACACACACACACATGTTCACCATCATGAGTCCCAAATATAGGGGTAGATTACTATACTGATAAGAGGACTTAAAACAAAGATAATGCTGTAAGTCAGGGAGTATACAGAAGGGCTTTCTCCAATGCTATTGGAAATGCAAAATCACCAGAGCCCTTTGGACAAATGCTTTGAGAGCTTTTTATACCGTCAGACATGTACTCACTATGATTCCCAACAAAGCTTTTCCCAAGTGTCAACTCAAGAAAACTTAAAGCCTTTGTCCCTGCAAAGACCTGCATGCAAATGTCTGTGACAGGTCTATTTAACATACCCTCCAAACTGGAAATGATCTCAGTCCTCATCAACTGGCCAGTGGGTGAATAAACTCAGGACTGCCCACACAGTACAATCCAAAAAGAAACAAGATATGCCGAGCTTGGGGCCACTGCAGACAATAAGTGAAGAAGGCAGACACCCAATTACACACTTCTCACACATGCAGGGTGTCCTGGCAACTTTAAGTAGGGTGTTCTGGGAAGAACAGAGTGGCAGTGATATGGGGGTGACCAGATATGCAGTTTCCCCGGGACTTTGTGTCTGTGGGGAGTGTGGTTCTCTCGTCAGGGTTTGACCTTATGAGTCCCTGGGCCAGGGCAATTACAGGGAAGGCCTGAAACTTTTAAGTACTGTGTGGAGACCAGGCATCTCAGCCTGGCTCTACTACTGGTAAGCTGTGGCCTTCTGGGAAAGTTTGGCCTCTATGGACTCCAGTTTATAGCTATTATTATTGTTATTTTATTATTTAGAGAAAGAGACAGTGAAGAGGACCACAGCACCACAGCTTCCTCTAATGCAGTGGGGGCTGGGCTTGAACCTGGGGGGTACACATGGCAAAGCAGCACACTATCCAAGTGAACTATTTCACCGGCTTTCAGCTTCCTTGAATCATCATCTCTGGCATTATGCTATTCCACTGCAGAATACTGTGCCCCAGTATGGTTCCGTAGCCCCCATGTCCACTTGGTCGATTCCAAATTATATTCCTCCATGAGGATAATTTCTGGAACCATCCGTTCCACCCCGGTTCCATGGCTGCCAGTTCTTAGCAACATCGCCCCGCCAGATATTCGTCGGGATGCGGCATCATCTAAGTTCATTTCCCACGTCTACGCTCGACCGGACCTGCCAATATACGCGGATATCTTCGCCCACCCTGTCCAACGCTTGACGTCTCGTCACCCAATCTGGTCCCCTATGCCTACACTGAACTTCTCTGTTCCAGACTCTTGGAAACAGAGTTGGCAGTCAGCTGAGGTCAAGAACAAACACCTCATCACAGACCCCTGCAGGCGTCAACCCGGCTTTGACCTAGCACGTTATGATTGGGCCCTCCTCAATCGCTATCGAACAGGCGATGGCCGGTGCGCCGCTATGTTCTATCGCTGGGGAGCCAGAGACGACCCGAACTGCCCCTGCGGCTCCAGACAGACTATGACCCACATAGTCAATGACTGCCACCTCTCCAGATTCAAAGGAGGTCTCGAAACTTTACATCAGGCTCAACCTGACGCTGTTGACTGGCTACGGAAGAAGGGCAAACGCTAGAAGAAGAAGAAGAAGAAGCTTCCTTGAATATTAATGGGCATATCTTAGGAAGCCAGAGTACAGCGATTTAAACCACAAAATTAACACTGCGACTGTATGATGAAAATCAACTCCCAAAGAGGCTGAGGGAGTAAGTTGGAGGTCTGGGTTGAAGTATCCCACATCCAGAACAGAACATGGAATGATCTCACTCTCAAGCAGAATTTGAAAAACAAAATTAGAAGAGAAAACACAAGTAGAACCTGAACTGGAATTGGTGTATTGCACCAAAGTAAAAAACTTTGGCATGGGTGGAGAATTCTGGAGAATACAGGTCCTTCAGAGGACCTAGTGGGGGTTGTATTGTTATGTGGAAAACTGAGAAATGTTATGCATGTACAAACTATTGTATTTACTGTCGAATGTAAAATATTAACCCTCCCACCCCACCCCCCAAAAATAATATGGTTCTAGGAAGATGAATTCCTGTTCGTCCCTTGCCCGTCCTTGACTGATTCCTCACTGCCCCTCTCCAAACATCGACTGAAGCTGGTATGTGTCCTGCTTGGTGCATCCTGAGCACCAGCCAGTGCTCCCTTCAGTAGGACTGGGCCTTGCACTCCCAGCATGTCTGCTGAGTAGGGAATCTAGCAGGAACTTGACTCCTTGCTGATCTGTATTCCTTGCCCTGTGTGCCACACCTCCTGGGGGATACACTGCCATTGTGGAGGCCTACAGATCCAGACTCCCAAGACACAGCTGGGATCACCTTCCTTGACTTCCTCTTGCCCCCTTGCTGGGGCTGAGAAGCATTATCTGGGCTATATAGTGAGAATTGGGGTGCTGGTCCCCCTATGAGAGACACAGAGGGAGAAAAGGAAAGACACCACATCACTGGAGCTTCCACCAGTGTGGTGGGGGCCAGGCTGGAGCCAGGCCATGCACCTGGCTGTCGGGCTGCGTTGCAGGGGAGAAAGAGAAGGGATTGGAGTGGAGAGGGAACACAAATCTTTATTCACGTGGACACCTCAGAGTTGGGTGAGAGCACAGCGATTCAGGCCACGTGGAGTTAGCAAAATGGCTGCCTCCTGCTATGCGCAGCAACCCTTCTCTGTGTCCGGCCAAGGTGAAAAGGGGCAAAAAGAGAGAGGGGCAGAAGCAGAAGGGCTTTTATGGGAGAAGTTCCGGAAGTGACAAGTCAGGACAGGATTGGCTAGGAAACAAGGCACTCCAGGAATAGGGTTTCTCCTGGGAATTGACAATACCCTGAGGGGACATGGTGGATGTTATTGCATCTGCACAATTTCCCAACACCTGGCAAAGCAGGTGCACAATCCAGGTGAGCTATCTTGCTGGCCCAATGACACGTGTTTTATATAAAGACCATGTAGTCATAGGACTTTTCTTCTAATGTGGTCCCTTCCCCTTCAGATGCACAATGCAGCATCCCTGTGTCTGGCTCTCGCCTCTGTTTATGAGGTTGCTAAACCCACCTGGAAATGTCACAGTGACCAGTACATAAATGAATGTACAGGGGGCAGGGGGCAGCTCCCCCAGTAGAGCACAGCCATCACCAAGCTTGAGAATCCAGGTTCCCATACTGCAGGGGAGGAACTTCACGAGTGATAGAGTGGTGTTGCATGTGTCTTTTCTCCTTCTCTTCCTCCTCCTCCTCTTCCTCTTCCTCTTCTTCTTCTCTCTCTGTCTCTCACTTTCTTTTTCTTTTTTATTTATTTTTATTTATTTAAGAAAGGATTAACAAAACCATAAGGTAGGAGGGGTACAGCTCCACACAATTCCCACCACCCAATCTCCATAACCCATCCCCTCCCCTGATAGCTTTTCCATTCTCTATCCCTCTGGGAGCGTGGACCCAGGGTTATTGAGGGTTGCAGAAGGTAGAAGGTCTGGCTTCTGTAATTGCTTCCCCGCTGAACATGGGTGTTGACTGGTCGGTCCATACTCCCAGTCTGCTTCCCTCTTTCCCTAGTAGGGTGTGTCTCTGGGGAAGCTGAGCTCCAGGACACATTGGTGGGGGTCTTCTATCCAGGGAAGCCTGGCCAGCGTCCTGGTGGCATCTGGAACCTGGTGATTGAAAAGAGAGTTAACATACGAAGTCAAACAAATTGTTGAGCAATCATGGACCCAAAGCTTGGAATAGTGGAGAGGAAGTGTTAGGTAGGTATTCACTGCAAACTCTAGTGTACTTCTGCTTTCAGGTATATATTTTGCAGTAGTTTATGGATACGTGTGAACATAAGCTCTCTCTCACAGAAACTGGTGTATATCTAGGTTATGGGACTTTGTTAGAAAGTGAACCACCTGAGATGAAATTAGAGTGTACTATAAAAGGAAAGGTCTCACCCGAGTAATGAAGCTGAAGGGTTGTCATTCCACACGTGAAGTCTCTGGACACAGTCTGAGGTGAAGCATGTTGAGGTGGCAATCGTTGCGTTGGTTAGGTTGTGATCAGCGGATGCAATATTATTTGGTATGTATTGGGAGACGCATATGGGAAAGTGGGCCCTATCCAAGGGTTCCAGGACTGGGGGAAGTAGGGGCTCTATAGTGGAGATGTGAGGTTCCTGCTGTCTTAGGGTTCCAAAAGACAATCGATAGTTAATGTTATCATCACATTATTTGGTAATTGGGTTAACTTTGAAAAGTCCTTTTGTTATGGTTTGCTGTACAGTATCCAGTATCTTGTATATAGCTGTGCTATTGGATGCTTCTAATCTACTTGGTCTAGGCTTTTGAGAGACTCCGCATATCAAATACACAGCCTATATATTAAAAAGATTCAGTTTGTGTTTTGAGAAACTTTGAGACATACAATTGACTTTCCCCCTCTCATATTAATTAACTACTGATTTATATGTCTACATTTTGCTAGGAGTGGACATCAACACCATTCCCACCACCAAAAGACTGTGACCCATTCCTCCCACCCACTCCCACCCCCCACTGGCCCAGGAAGCTGCATGTCTACCCCTCACCACAGGGTTTTTACTTTGGTGCCCTACTTACAATTTGATCAGGTCCTGCTTTTAGTTTCCCTTTCAGATCTTCTTAGTCAACTTCTGTTGATGAGTGGGATCATCCCATACTCATCTTTATCTTTCTGACTTAGTTCACTTAACATAATTCCGTCTAGCTCTGTCCAAGATGGGTCAGAGAAGGTGGGTTCATTGTTCTTGATAGCTGCATAGTATTCCATTGTGTATATATACCACAGCTTTCTCAGCCACTCATCTGTTGTTGGGCACCTGGGTTGCTTCCAGGTTTTAGCTATTATGAATTGTGCTGCTATGAACATAGGAGTACACACCTCTTTTTGGTTGGGTGTTATGGAGTCCTTGGGGTATAACCCCAGAAGAGGAATTACTGGATCATATGGAAGGTCCATGTCTAGCCTTCTGAGAGTTTTCCAGACTGCTCACCACAGAGGCTGTACCAATTTACATTCCCGCCAGCAATGTAAAAGGGTTCCTCTGTCCCCACATCCTCTCCAGCATTTGTTGCTGCTGTCCTTTTTTATGTATGCCATTCTTACAGGAGTGAGGTGGTATCTTAGTGTTGTCTTAATTTGCATTTTTCTGACAATCAGTGACCTAGAGCAGTTTTTCATATGTTTGTTAGCCTTTTGGATCTCCTCTATAGTCAATGTTTTGTTCATATCCTCTGCCCATTTTTCGATGGGGTCATTTGCTTTTTTGGTGCTAAGTTTGCTGAGCTCTTTATATATTTTGGTGATTAGTTTCTTTTCTGATGTAAGGCATGTGAAGATCTTCTCCCATTCTGTGAGGGGTCTCTTTGTTTGTGTGATGGTTTCTTTGGTTGTGCTGAAGCTTTTCAATTTGATGTAGTCCCATCAGTTTGTTTCTACTTTAGTCTTCCTTGCAATTGGGTTTGATTCATCAAAGATGTCCTTGAGGTTTAGGTGGGAAAGTGTTTTACCAATGTTTTCCTCTAAGAATTTGATTGTTTCTGGTCTGACATCTAGGTCTTTGATCCATTTGGAGTTGATTTTTGTTTCTGGTGAGATAAAGTGGTTCAATTTCATTCTTCTGCATGTTACAACCCAGTTTTCCCAGCACCATTTATTGAAGAGAGCCTCCTTTTTCCACTTAATCCTTTGGGCCTCCTTATCAAAGATTACATGCCCATAGGTGTTGGGATTTATTTCTGGGCTTTCAATTCTGTTCCACTGGTCTGTGTGCCTATTTTTGTTCCAGTACCATGCTGTTTTGATGATGATGGCTTTATAATATAGTTTAAGGTCTGGGAGTGTGATGCCTCCATTTCTGTTTCTTTTCCTCAAGATGGTTTTGGCAATTCTAGGTGTTTCCAGGTTCCAGATAAATGATTGTAGTGTTTGTTCTACTCTCTTAAAGAAGCTTGGTGGAACTTTGATGGGTATTGCATTAAATTTGTATATGGCTCTGGGGAGAATATTCATTTTGATGATATTTATTCTTCCAATCCATGAGCATGGAATATCTTTCCATTTCTTGGTATCAGTTTCTATTTCCTTGAGTAGCGATTCATAGTTTTCAGCATACAAGTCTTTCACTTCTTTGGTCAACTTTATTCCTAGGTATTTGATTGATTTTGCTGAAACAGTAAATGAGAGTGATTTCTGGATGTCTTCTTCTTCAGATTTATTGTTTGCATAAAGAAATGCCACTGATTTTTGAACATTGATTTTGTAGCCTAATACCTTGCTATATTGCCTAATAACTTCCAGTTATTTTCTGCTGGATTCTTTAGGTCTTTCTATGTATACTATCATATCATCTGCAAACAGTGAGAGCTTGACTTCTTCCCTTCCAATCTTTATTCCTTTGATTTCTTTCTCTTGCCTGATTGCTATGGCAAGAACTTCCAATACTATGTTGAAGAGTAACAGTGACAGTGGACAGCCCTGTCTAGTCCCCGATCTGAGGGGGAATACTTCCAGCTTCTGTCCATTGAGTATGATGTTGGTTGTAGGTTTGCTATATATAGACTCCACTATCTTGAGGAATTTCCCATCTATTCCCATTTCTTGTAGAGTTTTGAGCATGAATGGGTGTTGGATTTTGTCAAAGGCTTTCTCTGCATCTATTGAGATAATCATGTGGTTTTGGGCTTTGCTTTTATTGATGTGGTGAATGGCATTGATTGACTTATGGATGTTGAACCAGCCTTGCATTCCTGGGATGAGACCCACTTGGTCGTGATGAATAATCTTTTTGATATGTTGCTGTATCCGGTTGGCCAAGATCTTGTTTAATATTTTGGCATCTATGTTCATCAGAGATATCGGTTGTAGTTTTCTTTTTTTGTTCTGTCCCTATCAGCTTTTGGTATCAGGGTGATGTTGGCTTCATAGAAGGTGGAAGGGAGTATTCCTGTTTCTTCAATCTTATGGAATAGCTTAAGAAGTATGGGTATTAACTGTTTCCTGAAAGTTTTGTAGAATTCGTTTGTGAAGCCATCTGGTCCAGGACTTTTGTTGTTGGGGAGATTCTTAATAACGGTTTCAATTTCTTTGTCTGTGATTGGTGCATTTAGATTTTGTAGTTCTTCTTGGTTCGGTTTTGGAAGGGCATATGTTTCTAGGAATTGTTCCATTTCTTCCAGATTCTCTAGCTTGGTGGCATATAGTTCTTTATAGAAGTTTCGCAGGATTCTCTGGATTTCTGTGGTGTCAGTTGTGATATCTCCTCCATCGTTTACAATTCTATTAATTTGAGTCTTCTCTCTTTTTTGTTTGGTGAGTCTGGCTAGGGATTTGTCGATTTTGTTTAATCTTTCAAAGAACCAACATTTGGCTTCATTGATCTTTTGTATGGTTCTTTTATTTTCGATGTTGTTTATTTCTGCTCTAACTTTAGTGATTTCTGACCTTCTTTAGGGTTCCTTTGTTCCTCTTCCTCTAAGTCCTTGAGGTGTGCAGTAAGGTCGTTCATTTGAGCTTCTTCTTGGTGTTTAATATGTGATTGTATGGCTATAAGTTTCCCTCTCAGTACTGCTTTAGCTGTGTCCCAAATATTTTGATAGGTTGTGTCTTCATTTTCATTAGTTTCCAGGAACATTTGAATTTCCTGCTTGAGTGAGTCTCTGACCCAGTGGTTCTTAAGGAGCATGTTGTTTAGTTTCCAAATTCTGTGTCTTTTAATAATTTTCTGTTTGTTGTTAAATGTTAGTTTTACTCCACTGTGGTCTGAGAAGATACTTGGGATGATTTCAATGCTCTTGAATTTATTGCTGCTGTCTTTGTGGCCTAACATGTGGTCTATCCTTGAGTATGTGTTATTGGATTTGAAAAGAAGGTGTATTCCAGTTTTTTGGGGTGGAGGAGTCTGAAAATGTCCAAGAGGTCTAGTCTGTCGATCTCTTCATTCAATTCTCTTGTATCTTTATTGGTTCTCTGCTTTGTTGATCTGTCTAAGTGTGAGAGTGGGGTATTGAAGTCTCCCACTATTACTGTATTACTATTGATGTATTTTTGAAATTCTTTCAGTAGGTGCTTAATGTATTTAGATGGTCCCTCATTGGGTGCATAGAGGTTAATAATTGTTAAGTCTTCTTGGCTGATTGATCCTCTAATCATTATGTAATGTCCTTGCCTATCTTTTATTACTTTATTTAATTTAAAATCTATCGTGTCTGAGATGAGAATGGCTGTTCCTGCCCTTTTTTGTGGTCCGTTAGCCTGTATGATAGTTTTCCATCCTTTCACTTTAAGTCTGTGTTTATCTTGTTGTGACAGATGGGATTCTTGCAAGCAGCATATGGTTAGGTTATGTTTTCTGATCCATCCCCCCACCCTGTGCCTTTTGATGGGTGAGTTTAAGCCATTGACATTCATTGATATTATGGATTTAATGTATTGTAGTGCCATTGTTCAAAAAAAAAATTTGTTTGCTCTGATTGTCTCTCACTTTGTATCAAGAAAAAGAAAAAAAAAAGATTGCCGGGAGTCGGGCTGTAGCGCAGCGGGTTAAGCGCAGGTGGCGCAAAGCACAAGGACCGGCATAAGAATCCCGGTTCAAACCCCGGCTCTCCACCTGCAGGGGAGTCACTTCACAGGCGGTGAAGCAGTTCTGCAGGTGTCTATCTTTCTCTCCCCCTCTCTGTCTTCCCCTCCTCTCTCCGTTTCTCTCTGTCCTATCCAACAACGACGACAACAACAATAATAACTACAACAATAAAACAACAAGGGCAACAAAAGGGAATAAATAAATAAAATAAAATATTTAAAAAAAAGATAAAAAAAAAAGATTGCCTGGAATGGTGGAACCACACAGGCACTGGGCCCCAGTAATAACTCTGGTATCAAAAAAAGGGGCCATGTTTAGAAATGTTGATTTTTCTCATGGGCCTTCTCAGGCCCCTGCAGAGTCCCCTGCACCAGACTGTGGAGGTTGGCTAGGCTTGTCTCACTAGAGCAGCTTCTAGAGTGTGGCCTCTGACCAACAGTATCTGGAACAGGCAGGAGATGTAGATTCTCAGACTCCCCTATGGTTCTATGTATGGCATAAGAAATTTGACTGAGCAAGGCCCCAGAGAGTCAGGCCCCTCAGAGAGCTGCATATACACTTCTGGTTGAGAGCAGTCACACTTTTATTCATTCCTTTTATTTATTTGTTTGATAGAACAGGGAGAAATTGAGAAAAAAGGGGAGATAGAAAGGGAGGGAGAATCACCTGCCACTTTGCTCCACTGCTCGCGAAGCTTCCCCTGCAGATGGGGACCAGGGTCTTTAACTTGAATCCTTGTGCATGATGATATGTGCATTCTAAGGTGCATCAATACTTGACCCTATCCTTCATTTGTTTGTTTGTTTCTAATTTGAACAAAGGGGAATTTGAAGGGTTTCATATGTTCTGCTGTTTGGCCTCACTTTGTGCATCAAATTAGAGAGAGTGTGAATTTCCCCAAATAAACGGCAGATAACTGTGATGTCATGGAATGCAAAGTCTCAAAACAAACGAGTGAGCAGAAGGTGTTGGGAACAGTATTTATGCCCCCTCCACTCAGCTGTTCCATTTTAGTTGTTCTTGATTAGGATGCTTTGGGCAACAGGTAACAGAAGATCTTGACTGGAATTGGCTCCAGGAATAGAACAATAAGCATACTATTCACAGGGCATGAATTGACAGATGATTCTATCTAAGGACAGGTTTGCAGGACCACTTGGCAGCATTTCCTCTCTCTCTCTCTCTTTCTTGAGATACACTGTCCTTTCTTTTCCTCCCATTTATCTGTGTTGACTAATCTGCAGGATGGGAGTGTCAGAGCTATAGGAGTTTCAGATGTTACACTCAACCTTACAACATGACAAGGAAGAAGTCTATTTTTTTAAATTTTTCTCTAGGAAATAAAGTCTTTTCTTTTTTTATATTTTACTTATTTTAATAGAGAGATGTAAAGAGAAACTCACACAGATAGATATATAGAAATATATATATATATATATATATATATCCAGATAGATAGATATAAATATATATATATGTATATATATAGAGAGAGGGGGGTGGAGAGGCCAGAATACTGCACAGCTCTGGCTTATGGTGGTACTGGGGAAACATGGGACCTCATAACTTCAGTGTGAAAGTCTTTTGCAGAACCATCATGCTGTCTCCCCTGCGCTGCGAAATGTTTTCTATAGGATTCAGAAGACTTTACTTATACTCATCAGCTCTTCCTAAGGGACATGCCCACTTCTAAGCCAGTAACCTGAAACATAGGAAGGACACAATTGACTTACGCCAATCTTTGGAACTTGTCTTTTCTCTTCTCTTCTCTTCTCTTCTCTTCTCTTCTCTTCTCTTCTCTTCTCTTCTCTTCTCTTCTCTTTTATCATCACCAGGGCTTCACCACAATAAGCTGGCTTTTTCGGATAGACAGAGACAGTGGTGGTTATTATGGTGGAGAGCACAGAACTGTGATGTGGGCTTGGTGTGTAACTAAACCCCTGTTATCTTAAAATCTCATAAACCATTATGAAATCACCAATAAAAATCATATTAAAGAAGGAGAGGGAGAGAGAGACCATAGCACCAGTGTGGTGGGGGCCAGCCTCAAACCATGGTTGCAGACATGACAAATTATGTGCACAGTCCAGGTGCATAATCTTGTCAGCTCTAAATGCATCCATACATACATACATACATCCTTCCATCCATCCATCCACCCACCCATTCTTGTGACTACAGCACTGTTCAGTTCTAGTTGATGATGGTAGGTGGGTTGAACCCCTGAATCTCAGGCATGATATTCTGTTTCACAGGCCACTGTGCTGTCTCCCTAGCCCCTGACATCTGGAAGTGGTTAAGGGTCAGATTATATCTCCCACTTGGAAAGCAAGCACATGTTGAAGTGGGAGAATTTCAGAATGTGATCTGATTGGTACCTAGGGTGAGTGCAGATGCAAGGAGTGAAGGCATGGGCACACTGGAGTAGGGCAGATCCCCCCAGCACCACAACAGTATAACTGGAATTGTGTTCCCCAGGGTACCGTCAGACAGCCGTATACAGAGAGCAGCATGTGGAGACAAGGGTGAGATCAGAGTGCCACAGAGAAGCCGAAGGACACCAAAGCGCACAGGCAAACCAGCCAATGCTAGAGGAGAGTCGGGGAAAGTTCTTTCTCACATTCCTAAGAAGGAACCAGCCCTGCAGACCCCTTGGCTCCTGGCCTATAGAACTGTAAGTTATGCAATGCTTTTAAGTCACCCACTGTGGGGTCTTTTGTGGGTGGACTTGAACTTGGGGAATTAATTGTAATGGATAGTCAGATACTTCTTTTACCTCAGGGACTGAATGTGGCTCAAATATCTTTAAGACAAAATACGCTCTGTGAGGGGTAGTAAGATAGCTCTCTTGTCTAGTATCCCTGCTTTGTCATGGGCATGGCCTAGATTCAGACCTGCACTGAAGGAAGCTTTGATACTTTGATACTGTTTTGATACTCTCTCTCTCTCTTTCTCTCTCTCTCTCTCTCTCTCTTTCCTTATATATATTGGAGCAGTGAAGCCCCATGATGCCAAAATGGTAATAATAATATTATCATGAGCTAGAAACTGTTCAGGTTTTGGAGCCTAAAGATCTAACTTTAAGTGACA
Source organism: Erinaceus europaeus (assembly GCF_950295315.1). Taxonomy (NCBI): domain Eukaryota; kingdom Metazoa; phylum Chordata; class Mammalia; order Eulipotyphla; family Erinaceidae; genus Erinaceus; species Erinaceus europaeus. Next base: position 143,169,337 of record NC_080162.1, read on the forward strand.
TCTCTGACTTGGCCTGTTACCTGAGATAAGTCATTTAAAGGCTCAGAAACACCAAACTGTAAATTCCATCAGTGAGCTATGAGATGGGCTATGAATGATTAGCATGGGGCTATTCAAAGCTGTCTTCCTTTCCCAGTCCACCAGAAAGGACCTCCTTCACCCCTTCATTTCCTTCTTGGCTCAGATCTATCCCTATCTGAACCCATCTCCCCTCCTCCCCTCCACACCAGGAGGGAGAAAGCATTCCTTTCTGCAATTTTTTGTACATACATAACATTTCCCAGTTTTCCACATAACAATACAACCTCCTCTTCCATCATGTTCCAGGACCAGTGCATGTCCCATTTAGTATTTGGATCACAGACACTGTGTGTTGTGTGTGATCTGAAATTCAAGTTTAACCAGATGCTGTGGTTTTATTATTATTTTAGTTCAATCTGACAATTCTAGACAGCTATATTTCTGTCAAAAATGGGAAAAGGAAAACAAAGGAATAAAGCCTGAAGTTGAATCCACTAGCTACCCTAGGGTGGTCTTGCTGGTAGTGGAACTTGCCACTCCTTGGTGGTCTTTCTGAATAGAGGGGCAATTTTTATGTTGGAGGGGTACTGCCTGTGGCTTTAACAAAAGCTCAGTAGAGGGACTCAGTCCTCTAGGCTTTCTGACACTTACTTAGGTGAGTTCTTTGCCTTCCTCAGCATACAGAAAATCAGAAAGACTTGAATTATTTCTACTTGAAGAAGACAAACAGGCTTGGGATAAAGTGGGATGGAGACCACAAGGGGATGTTTTTTCAGAGCTACCTACATCATAATGAGCCAAAATAAAAATGAAAGCAAGCAATATGTAGAAGGCAAAGGACGGAAGTATAAAAGAAAATCCCCTTTGGCTATTTCAAGGCAGTTGCTTTTGTCCAGTTAGCTGTTCAGCAGATTTTTTATTTATTTATTTATTTTTGTAGCAATGAAAGGTAGAGAAAACAAAGAAAAGACCTGAGATCTTTGATCGCCTCTCCACTTCTGGGAATTACTGCTTAAGGAGAAAAATCAAAGAAATGGCCCCAAACAAATAAAAACAATGTGTGCAGTGGGACGTCGGTTCTACAGTTGTTTTTAACAGGCTATGAAATGATTCAGAGAATCAGAAATTGGCTGAGCAGTGGAGGAAATTCAGAAAGTGGGATGTTACATGGGGCTGCACATGAAGATTCAGACCTGCATTTCCTGAGTTAGAGCAAACATCTAATGCAGCAACAAGAAAAGGAAAACCGTTTTGATTTGATTCTGCACGCCTGTGATCAAGTACTTACTGTGCTTGGAAAAGCAACCAGGGAGGTATTTTTCTAAGAGCTTACCAATGGCTAGATCTGATGTCCACTTTTACTTCTTTGCATTGAGTTGTTATTTTTCTATCTCTTCTTCCTCCTCCTCCTCCTTTTTCTGTAACAGTAGGAATGTATTGTCTCATGGTTCAGGTAAGTGGACAGATTCTAGGTCAAGCTGTAACCAGGATCATTTTACTTCTGAACTCTAGCAGAGGATACTGCCTTACCTCTCCCAACTCTAGTTGACCCTGACATTCACTTGGTTATGGAATGACTCTCCCTCTGCATACAAATGAACATCTTCCCTCTGAGTCTATCTGAGAAAGAACTTGCATGAAAGTCCTGCATCTGATGCACAGCCATCTCCCAGGGATCCATTTTTATTTTTTTATTTTGTATTCTGTTTACATTGATTTTTTAAATTTCTTTATTGGGGTGTCGGGGTCTCTGGCGGTGTGATCTCCAGGGGAAAGGTAACAGACCAGTTCTTTCTTGCTCGCGACAGGGGACGACACGAAGTAAAGACACTGGGGAGACTTGCAGCATGCTCAGATCTTGTTTATTAGCAGGTGGACATGAGTTAAATAGAAAACCAAACAAAGGGAATTATTAAAATATGTCAGAAATTACAGGTTTCTTAAAGATCAGCTTGCCCTTATGGTAGGGGGCTGGTATGACAGGAATTGATGAGATACAAGACAGTTATTCTCCATGACACAAGCAACTTAATTATCCAAAGGTATTTGAGAGAAGCATAGGGGTTAAACCAGTAGAGTCAGACAGAGAGAAGATGGATATCAAAAGGCCATATAGTTTGGAATTTCTCTTGTCTGGGGTCTGAGGGGTATGATGGAGTGTGTGATAAGGTGTGTTCTCTGTGATCAGAAGGTAAGGTGACTTTGAGTAAATGATCTTAAAGTAGGCGGCCATGTGGCCTGCAGTTAATGGGGAGAATTATTGGGGTTTCTGTGGGCCTGAGAGTCAAGAAAGAAAGAACTAAGTCTGAGCTTCTCCCCCTTGCTCACCTCGGTTGAGAGAGACTAACCAAGAGGGTATCTTCTCAGACCTCCGTCAAAGGATGGAGGGAGTTCTCCCTAAGCTCTATCAAGCTTACACATAGTCCCAACATTGGGGGATTAATCGTTTAGAGTCAACAGTAAAATACAATAGTTTGTACATGTAAAACATTTCCCAGTTTTCCACAAACAATACAACCCCCACTAGGTCCTCCTCTGCCATCATGTTCCAGGACCTGAACCCTCCCCCTACCCCAGAGTCTTTTACTTTGGTGCAGTACACCAACTCCAGTCCAAGTTCTGCTTTGTATTTTTCCCTTTTTATCTTGTTTTTTTTTTCAACTTCTGTCTATGAGTGAGATCATCGCATATTCATCCTTTTGTTTCTGACTTACTTAACAAAATTCCTTCAAGCTCCATCCAGGATGGGGTGAAGAAGGTGAATTCACCATTTTTAATAGCTGAGTAGTATCCCATTGTCTATATATACCACAGCTTATTTAGCCACTCATCTGACACCTGAGTTGCCTCCAGGTTTTGGCTATTACAAATTGTGCTGCTATGAACATAGGTATACACAAATCTTTTTGGATGGGTATATTTGGTTTCTTAGGATATATCCCCAGGAGAGGAAGTTCAGGGCCATAGGCCTCTTCTAACCTTCTGAGAGTTCTCCAGACTGCTCTCTACGGGGATTGGATGAATTTACATTGCTACCAGCAGTGAAGGAGGGTTCCCTTGACCCCACAACCTCTCCAGACCTTTTCACTGCTACCTTTTCTTTTTTTTTTTTTTTTTTAATTTTTTTATTGGGGAACTGATGTTTTACATTCGACAGTAAATACAATAGTTTGTACATGCATAACATTTCTCAGTTTTCCATATAACAATACAACACCCACTAGGTCCTCTGAAGGCCCTGTATTCCCCCCCACCCCCTATACCCACCCCAGAGTCTTTTACTTTGGTGCAATACATCAATTCCAGTTCAGGTTCTATTTGTGTTTTCTCTTCTGATCTTAATTTTTTAACTTCTGCCTGAGAGTGAGATCATCCCATATTCATCCTTCTGTTTCTGATTTATTTCACTTAACATGAATTTTTCAAGGTCCATCCAAGATCGGCTGAAAACGATGAAGTCACCATTTTTTATAGCTGAATAGTATTCCATTGTGTATATATACCACAACTTGCTCAGCCACTCATCTGTTGTTGGACACCTGGGTTGCTTCCAGGTTTTGGCTATTACAAATTGTGCTGCTAAGAACATATGTGTACACAGATCTTTTTGGATGGGTGTGTTGGGTTCCTTAGGATAGATCTTCAGGACAGGAATTGCAGGATCATAGGGTAGGTCCATTTCTAGCCTTCTGAGAGTTCTCCAGAATATTCTTCACAGAGGCTGGACCAATTTACATTCCCACCTGCTGCTACCTCTTCTGATGTATGATATTTCCACAGGAGTGAAGTGGTATCTCAGTGTTATCTTTATTTGCATTTCTCTGACAATAAATCACTTAGAGCATTTTTTCATATGTTGGCCTATTGGATCTTTTCCGTGGTGAATATTCTGTTCATATCCTCTCTCCATTCTTGGATGGGGTCATTTTTTTTATTGCTGAGTTTGGTGAGCTCTTTATATATTTTGGTTATTAACCTCTTGTCTGATGTATGGCATGTAAAGATCTCTCATTCTGTGGGAGGTCTCTTTGGGTGGTGGTTTCTTTTTATATATTTTTTTCACTTACTTTTCACTTAAAAGTTTTTTGGTATATTGCACTAATGACTCTGGGGTGGGGAGGAAGGTTCAGGTCCTGGAATATGATGACAGAGGAGGACCTAGTGGGGTGTTGAATTGTTATGTGGAAAACTGGGAAATGTTATGAATGTACAAACTATTGTGTCTTGCTGTCAACTGTAAACCATTAATCCCCCAATAAAGAAATTAAAAGAAGAAGAACAACAACAAAGAGTTTTGGGCCGTGTGATAACTCACCCAGTTGAGTACACATGTTACCATGTACAAGGACCTTGGTTCAACTTTTTGTTCCCACTTGCTGGAAGAAGCTTCATGAGTAGTAAAGCAGTGCTGCAAATATCTCTTACTCCTTCACTATCTCTCTTCTCTCAATTTCTCTCTATCTTGATAAAATAATATATGTGGAACTCACACAATAAATGTCAGTTCTGTCTTCCAAGTCTTTTCATTGGGCTATTAAAATCAAATCTGTCATCTTGGGTTGAGGGCAAGTTTAGCTGGAGATTTTTATCCTGAGTCACCAGGGCAGTTCAGGGTCTTTTATGTCAATATAGGTTCTCCCTGCTATTTATTCCAGCTGCTGTGGGGTAACAGCGTTGGAAACTTAAGAACTTGTTGTTGGTGGTGAGTTTTTAGGTGTTGTTTTTTTTTTAACTGTTGTTGCTTTAACTTAGACCCAGGAATGGTGTGCCTTAGCTGCTAATCCCCCATGTTGTGTCCCAGGAATCTGTCCCTCACCCCTTTTCTGTCCACAAGCCACACATGCCTGTATTTACCTGTGAAAATGCTGGTGGGAGAACTAACACGCCCTCTGTCTCCTAATCTATACCCCCATTTCCTGCTTTCAACACATCTCAGAATTTCACTGCTGATGGGAGTCTCTGCTTCCAGAACTCAATTCCCCTGTGTGCTCTTTGAGTATGTGGGCAGCAGGAGAACACCACTGTGATTTCTATGAATAGCACCTGATTGGCTGGTTTTCAGGAAACCAGAACAAAAGACATGGGATCAGCAGAGAAAGGTGAGGTGGAGTCTGTGGTTGCCCCCATAGGTTGATGGGCTCTTGATCCTCAGCTCTCCCTGGCTGGCCAGCCAGGTCTCAGCTCCAGAGGACAACAGGGCAGCAGCACACACTGAGCACATTTGCTGACTGCTTGCTTATTCAGGGCTGTCATGCGAATTGGAGGACAATTACTGGGAGAGGAGTAGCCTGGTCTGTGTGTTCTTCTGGGAAGGGCACTCTATCGAAACGTCTGTGGGAAACATGCTCTCAGGAGGGTAATGATAACTGGAGCAGAGTGCTGGAAACAGCATTGGATGAACACTGGTATACTGAGGCAGTGAATTCAAGAGGCTGGGCTCCAGTTAAGGCACTAAGTTTCAGCACACAATCCTGGTAATTTCTCCCCCTTGGATGATGCCCTTTGTCATTGTCACTGTGATAAATGCTTGGAAAGGATGGACATACAGGTGCGCCTAGACATGAGGTTAGACCGGGAGTTCCAGAATTTAAATACAAATGGAAATTCCAAGTCAGAGCCTCTGGGCCACAGGGAAATCTTACTTCTGTCAGGAGGGGTGCATAGGTGCAAGGTGCCTGGCTCTCAATCTTCACAAATATCCTCTGTGTAAGGGGAGGCAGAGGAGGGAGCTTCTAGGGGATTGAGCTGGATGTGATTAGGAAGTTAAGATGTGAACGAATGAACACTCACCAAATGGTCAAGAATTGAGACACAGCTCTTTGTAAATTTGATTGGGATTTAGGAGTTCTTAGACAGCTCTTTGTAAATTTGGTTGGAAACTAGGGGTTGGGAGACAGATAACCCAGTAGCACGCACAGTTTACCATGCACAAAGGTCAGCATTTGAGCCCCTGATCATGATATGGGGGTTTCTATGGGGGAGAGGGGGACTTCATTAGCAGAGGAGCAGTGCAATAATGTCTCTTCTCTCGCTGTCTTTCACTGTCTATTTAAGAGTGTTTTGCAGACACTTATTACAGGAAGGTGAGAAATTGTACCCATGTGTTGTTAAAATTCAGAGGCTCTAGCTGGCCAGGCTAGCTTCACAGGCAGGTAACAGAGACGACCAGAGACATACGGCTGGGCAGGGAAGCTGTATTTCTTTATTCAGGAACAACGATTCATAAACTAAACCAAACTAATCACCAAACAGAACTCTGCTGCCTCTTTCCCCGCGGCGGCGCAAGCACTCTCAAACTCTGGAACTCTGGACCCCTCTTGGGGTTCCTAGGGGTGGGGCCAAGTGGGCCCGCGAAACTGGCAGGACTGATCCAATTTTCTTGGCAGGGGGAGAGCTAGAACAACCCAATGTAAAGCATACAACAATTCCCCCTTTTCTTTTTAACTAAATGACTACAGTATCAAGGGTGTGGGGTGAACAGAAACCTATATCGTACAGGCATTTTTAAAAAAAGAAACTGGCACAAACATGGAGAAACATGTAAACAAGTAACAAGAACCAGTGTGCTGCCAAGGGAAGGCCTGAGGGGGCCATATTTTTTTTCCTCTGTGGGCAAAACTTTATCAGCTTAAAAAAAACATTTTTTTGTCTCTGGGGGGCGTACTTGCCTCGACAGGCATTTGCATGGGGGTGGGGAACGGCCTAGAGTCCCAAAGGCAGCTGGCTGCAATTTACTTACTATGAAACAAAACTTGTTATTAGCATAACCACAGCACAATCTAACGTTTCTAATAGAGAAGGAATTTGAGACTTTTACATATCAACAACGTCTTTTAACCTTTTGTTACACCCATTCAAGATGGAGTCACACCCTAGTTGTGTGCAGGAAAGGAAACCTCAGGCATGAGAATAATTAGCATAGCCATTGTGCGATTTACCATTTCTAATAGAGAAGGTAATGGAGAGTTTTACATATCAACAAGTCTATTTAACCTTTTGTTTAGACCAACTTAGTTAAAATATATTGATTGTTAACTAATTTTTACCTCAGACTTTAAATGTAAGTTAATTTTATCTTTATGAGAATTACGTTGAAAACCTTTTTCATTTAACTTTCACTAGTAAGAATTTAGCCTTAAAGTTACTGTTTACCAAACTTTAAACATACACATAAACATGGTCATTAATACACAAGGAGAGAAACCTTTGTTACGAAGACATGTCATTTTAAACACGAATTTAGATATGTACTGTCTTAGTTGTTGGGGGGGTCACCATCCAGAGGTGGCTTCTCGCGCAGCTCCACTTCAAGGAATTGCAGGTTGCGATCTCTGCACAAATCTCTGTGTACTCCAGCTTGTCTGCCTTCAGACCGGACCGGCAGCTGGAGATCTCGTGTGCCCAGTTTCGGCAGGGAGCCCGGGGGTCCAGGAGGTCCGGGATCGTTCCAGAATTCATAGCACGAGGGCGGGTGGGCCAGCCTTGTAGAAGGTGTAGGCCTAGGTGCCCAGGGGTGGTGGCCATGATAGGCCGCCGTGACCCTGCCCCATGGCCCTGCCATGTCTGCTGCCCTGCTTGCAGTGGCCGAGCAGCGTGGAGGGATCACACGTCCAGTGCCCTGCGCCACGCAGTGGAGAGCCGGCTCCTGTGGGCTGGCCTGCGTGCTAGCATTGGGCTCCTGTGTGGTGGCATCAGGCTCCTGCGTGTTGGCATTGGGCTCCAGCGTGTTGGCATCGGGCTCCAGCGTGTTGGCATCGGGCTCCTGTGTGGTGGCATCGGGCTCCTGCGTGTTGGCATCAGGCTCCTGTGTGGTGGCATTGGCCTCCTGTGGGCTGCAGGGCTGCAGGGCTGCGGGCGCGGTGCGTGGGGTTGTCTGGGTGCAGCCGGCTGGCTGGCTGTTCCACCAGGTGGAAAAGGCAGCTCCGCGCCTCACCTCTTGCCCGCTGGCTCTTCCCGACTCCTCTGGCTGTTTTGAGTTCGCCCAAGCGAGTGGAAACCACAGAGTGGTCAAGAGATAAATGTTCCAGAAACAGCAAAACAGTCTCGTGAAGAAAGAGCAGAGATCTCTTCACAAGCAGAAGAGAAGGCCGTAGTACACAGGTAGCCAAATTGTCTTCACTTATCTGAGAGATGCGCAGGTCAGGTCTACTTGGGCGCCATTTGTTGTTAAAATTCGGAGGCTCCAGCTGGCCGGGCTAGCTTCACGGGCGGGTAACAGAGACGACCAGAGACATACGGCTGGGCAGGGAAGCTGTATTTTTTTATTCAGAAGCAACGATTCATAAACTAAACCAAACTAATCACCAAACAGAACTCTGCTGCCTCTTTCCCCGCGGCGGAGCCAAGAACTCTCTCTAACTCTGGAACTCTCCAACTCTGGAACCCTCTCGGGGTTCCTAGGGGCGGGGCCAAGCGGGCCCGTGAAACTAGCAGGACTGATCCAAATTTCTTGGTAGGGGGAGAGCTAGAACAACCCAATGTAAAGCATACAACACCCATGCATCAACAAGTGTATTGTAACTCATTTGCTTCTTAATAAAATGATATAGAAAAAAAGAGATAGGGAGTTGGGCAGTAGTGCAGCCAGTTAAGCGCAGGTGGCACAAAGTGCAAGAACCGGCATAAGGATCCAGGTTCCAGCCCCCGACTCCCCACCTGCAGGGGAGTCACTTCACAAGTGGTGAAGCAGGTCTGCAGGTGTCTGTATTTCTCTGCCCCTCTCTGTCTTCCCCATCTCTCTCCATTTCTCTCTGTCCTATCCATCAACAACAACAGCAATAACAATAATAATAACTACAACAATAAAACAAGGGCAACAAAAGGGAATAAATAAATATTTTTAAAGGGAAAAAAAGAGACTGCACAAGGGATGGCGTAATGGTAGAATTGTGCAAGCACAGAGCTATAGTAGAAACCCTGATGGCAAAAAATAAATTAATAATTATGGGATTAGTCACTTGGCCTGTATTCTGAGGGAGTCTCTCTCTCTCTGTGTGTACATAAGTACATGTACCCACACACTAAGTGGAATAAGAGAACAGGAATAAAAGGTTCCAACACAATTAATTGCTCAATTAGCTGTCCTTGCAATTACAGGAATGTGACATTCAGTTTGAAAACACACTGATTGCTTCACATTAAACTGTCTGTTTTGCAAGAGTCCTCCTGGCTCAGTCGCCATGCCAACTGGGGCTCACAGCGGGCTGCCTCTGCTTTTGGGGGGGCTGGCACAAAGTCCTCTCTCACACCAAGCCTGAGCCTGCTTTCCTCTTTAACTAGGTGGGAGGCAGGGGGGAGGGTAAGGGCTGTGGCAGAAGCTGAGTTAAGCTTGGGCCCCTTCTGTAGCATTCTCCAAGGGGCCAGCTTGCCTGCTATATCTGAGGGAGTCTGAAGGGGGTGAGGGGCTGGACTAGGATACTGGCTGATCAGAGCTGCTGTATCCTTGCTAATAGATTCTTCTCAGAGCAAAGACAAGTGAGCCCAAACAAAAGGGCAGGGGCCGGGGATGCAGGCACATTGCTGACTGCGGTGGGCCTGGCTGGATTCGAATACATAGCTCCCACTAGCATCCAGAAATCCAGGAAAGAACAGAATGTGGAACCTCTTTTTCCTTTTTGTTTTCAAGTATCTGGTAGCCTGGGTTGATCTGCTTTCCCTCCCAGGGCCCAGTTCCTACAGACACAAGGACTTTGGTTTTCTTTGGCATTCTTTCTAACCCTGGCACCATGCCCACCCACAGACCACCCATAGAGACAGGACAGGCCTGGGAAGAGTAGGGGCACAGGGTTCCCACTGGCCGCACTCCTGGGCTCAGAAAAAGGGAGAGCCCAGGGGGTGAAGATGTCGAAGTGCACACCAAACTCCTTTCATACTGGCCTCCTCTGCTTGGGTGGCAACTTAGAACTGGTGTGGGAAGGGCTCTGCACCCACTGATCACAGTGGCCCTTTAATTGGACATGAACTAGCATTTACTTAAGCAGCAGGAAGAGGGGCCCAGGAGGCTGCACAGTAGATGGGGCATGGTTCCCCAGTTTGATCCCCAGAATTTCATTGTTGAGGTCAGGAAATAAACAGGAAGTACCTGAGGCAACCCAGACACTGCTGCACCACACCAGAACACATGCTTCCCAGGCACACATTTTCCATGCTATCCAGGTGCTGGGATAGCCTGAGGGTGCTTCTTCCCAAGAAAGTGCTCTCTGGGTTGGAGAGAACTCGACTGGAGCCAACCTAGGCTGCTGCATGGGAGAAGGGTCAGGAACTTGTGCCTTGCTAGCATCGCAGGAGAGAGACTCTGGAACTCTCGGAGCCAGAAGGCAATCACATGTGTCTTTAATCAGAAGAACAGCTGTATTTATACTCCCAAGAAAGAAATAGTACAGTGTGAAAACAGGATGTGACGTAGAGAGGGTGGAGCGAAAAGAGAGTGATGGAAAACAGGGTGTGACTAGGAGAGGGGCGGAGCAAAAAGAGTGTGTGAACCAGTGAGGATTAAACCAATGCACTGTAGGCAGGGTGGTTCCCAGGTAAAACAGTGATTATGTAAATAGACCACAGCATTAAGCAGGGGGCAGCTGGCCAACTGCCCAACATTCAGGGAAGGAAATCTATTCGTGGGGAAATGGGAGCCATAATAGGTGCGGGTGTGGCTTAGAAAGTAGGAGAAGGCAGGGCTTGGACCTTTATATAAACTAGTGTTACAGGCATGGTCTTGTGCTCTCTGCTGAGCTGGACCTGCCAACATGTGAGTAAATAGCACCCCCCGGCTCTCTCACTTTTTCTCTCTCTCACTAGCTCTCTCCTTCTCACTGACTACATGTACTCCAACATGTGGGTTTTCTCACTTTTCCTGAATAAAGTTCAAAATTCCTGAAAACCATGCTTTCTCCTCAATTCTTGAATCATGTGGGGACTGATCTCGGCCCTTACTCCTCCTAACACAGCATGTGACAGAGTGATGCTCTGGTTCACTGTATGTCCAATCAATCAATCAATCAGTCACCGGTTTGTTTGTTTGTTTTAAAGAGTCAGGGAGCAGAGGAGATAGCACAGTGGTTCTTCTAAAGGACTTTCATGCCTGAGGCTCCAAAGCCTCAGGTTCAATCCCCTGCACCATTAGAAGCCAGAGCTGAGCAGTGCTCTGGTAAAATAATAAAATAAAATAAAATAAAATAAGGGAGGCTGTTGGCTCTGGGTTTTTTGTGAGCCCTGCTGTTTCACAGCTGGTGAAATGCAGGCCACTTAGACCTTGGAGCAGCAGGGAGCCTTGTTGTAAAAGGCTTGTGAATAACAGTTACTGAGTTATTGTGAGGACCAAAATAAGCCCAATGCATGGGAGGGGCCTAATGCTACACCTGACACATGGAAAGAACTAAAAAATAGTAGCCTTCATTATGGTGCATTTGTTATTCTTTTCATAAGGATGGTGGGGTGTCAAAACTGAGACTCCCCCACAGGATGCATTAAGACTCCAGTTCGGGGCAGACCCAGGGGCCTGGAGGTACAAGCCTATGGGACCTGTCTTATGAGTCACCTTCACATGGCCTCTGGGCGGGGGGGGGGGGGGGGTGTCTAGAAAAAGAACTCCAGAACACATTTCTCAGGGCAAAGTGATGCTTTGGTTATCTCTTTCTCATTAATAAATAAATCCTTAAAAATATTTTTTGGGGGGGAGGCAGAAAAATAGCTCACCTGGATAGTGTGTTGCTTTGCTATGTGTACAACCTAGGTCTGAGCCTGGCCCTCCACCACACTGGAGGAAGTCTTGGTGCTGTGGTCTCTTTTTCTCTCTTATTGTTTCTCCTTCTCCCTTACCTTTACTCTCTCCCTCCCCCACCATATGTATATATCTGAAAAAGTTGACCCAGACCAGTGAAGCCTTCATATTAGCATCAACAACAGCAACAGTAACGGGGTTATTTTTTCCCTCACAGTTCTAGAGGTCCAGCCAAGGTGAGAGGGAGGGAAGGTGGCTCAAGGTTGCCATCAGGAAAGCAGGCTCCCCTATGTGTCTGATCTATATTCTTGCCATGGACACCTGTCCAAGATACTTTGCTTCAGAGACTCAAGATGGATACCAGGGAAAATGGTGCCTTCCTGCTTCCTTGTGACCCAAAGGAAGAGTATCAGAGGCCTTTCCCCTGGTCAGGAAATGCTAATCTTTCTCCCCACCCAGCCTGGGTCAATGGAGGGTACCTCAGCCCAGTAAAATAGATTTTATTTCTGGATATGGATAAATCCCAGAAGAGACAAGAGACTCAATTGGGAAAGGGGCTTAGAGAATTGTTGAGGAGGTGGGCAACCTGCTAATATATTCTGACAAATACCTAGCTCACATTGGCACAATGAAGCACTCCCAGTTTTGTTTTGTTTTTAGGATTGTGAGACCTACTAGCTCCCCCTCCATGCACACACACTTTTTTTGCTACCAAGGTTAGCACCGGGGGTTCTGTGCCTATACGACTGCACCACTTCCAGTAGCCATTTCCCCCCTTTTCATTCTATAAAGGGTGAAAGACAGAAAGAGGTAGCGAGGGACAGAGACAGAAAGGAAAGACACCTGCAGCAGCACCACTTCAGTGCCTGTGAAGCTTCCCCTACAAGTAGGGGCTGGGAGCCTGAACCCTGGTTCTTGTATATAGTAGGAACTACACAATGTGCACATCCTGGGACTTCGGAGCTTGTGCCCTTGCCACTACCAGCCTTTAGCTGGCAACCAACTCTGGCTCCAGACTTTCCCACCGTGGCTTCCTGTCATGTCCTTCCCCCCTTCTCTGTGTGACCTTGTTCCCCTAATTCCCACTGATATCAGTTACTGATGAAGCCCTCCCAGTGTGGGTGTGCCAGGCAGGGGAACACAGAGAGGCTAGAGAGGCTGTGCACCCCATGCTCCCCAAGGCAGTGAGGCCCAGCTCAGCTGGTCAGGGCAGCCTTGCCTAATTGCTGCTGTTGTATGCTTTACATTGGGTTCTAGTTCTCCCCCGCCAAGAGAATTGGATCAGTCCAGTTAGTTTCGCGGGCCTGCTTGGCCCCACCCCGAAGGAACCCCGCCAGAGTTCCAGAGTTGGAGAGTTGGAGAGTGGCAGAGTTCGAGGGTTCCAGAGTTCAAGAGTAAGAGAGAGTGCTTGCGCTGCCGCAAAGAGACAGCAGAGTTCTGTTTGGTGATTAGTTTGGTTTGAATCGTTGTTCCTGAATAAAGAAATACAGCTTCCCTGCCCAGCTGTTGTCTCCATGTCTCTGTTACCCGCCCGTGAAGCTAGCCCGGCCAGTTAGAGCCAGCACGAACTTTAACAACATGCTGCCCACCAGAAACCAGCTCCAGGATGACAAGCCTCCATTCACATTGGAGGCCTTGGTTCCTTCCAAGTATCCTTATTGACCTTTGGAAACAGGACTTCAGATAAGTTTGCTTTCAGAGGAACTAAGGAGCAGAGTCCAGATGCTGATAAGTGAGGCTTTAACTTTGTTCCTTGGAGGATTACAGGAGTTCATGTGATATAGATTCTCCTCTTCCTCCTTTTTTCCCCTCCACATCCTCCTCCTCTTTCAAAATTTATTTGAGAGAGAACCAGAGCATCACTTCAGCATATGTGAAGCTGGGGATAAAACCCAGGATCTCGTGCTTATAAGTCTAGATTTGCACCCCTGTGCCTGCCATTTTGCTAATCTGGGAATATGTCCATACACCTACTTGCCCTTGACAAAGAGGCTTCCCTGTCCAGGTGCCAGCAAGAAGCTGTGTGGGATCCCTTGGTCATTGAGATGCGCCCCCTGCTGGCCAGCATCAGGGTCCACCTGAGTTTCTCTCTTTTCCAGGGCTCTATCTCTCCTTTTTCAATCTCAGGTGGGTTCTATCAGGGATTTCTGGGCAGCCTCAGCTGGCTCGGGCCCTTCTGGGATTCCAGAACTCACAGTGTGAGGAGTGGGGGACACTGTGAAACACAGCTTAAGAGAAAGTACGATGGCTCCACTTTTGATCTAGTAGATCAGCTACCCACCTCATGCCTTGGTTTCCTTATCTGATAAGGGACCTTTCAAGTTCTTTATTTCTTTTCTTTTTCTTTCACTTCCTTTTTTTTTTTTTTTGCCACCAAGGTTACCACTAGAGCTTTGTACTAATATCTATCTACAGGGTCTGACCCAAATCCTTGAGCACAGTACCTTCCATATGGGTTCTACTAGATGAGCCCCTCCTGGAGCCTGGATCTTCCAAGTTCTTAACCATGAGATGGGAAAGAACTTCTCAGCTGCCGGGAGCCAAGGCCTTAGCTAAGTCTCTCATATAGCCGGTAAGAGGATATTCCGACCATTGGAACTGAGATGATCATCTAGCTGTTTGGAAAGTCGCTCACCCACCTCCCTCCCCCACTACCTTAGCAGAACTTCCTCGTTGCTTGTGCTTATATTGCGGCTGCAAAATAAAATTTCCAGAGCTTGATCAGACCTCCTGTCTTGCTCTCGTTCTTTGTGTCTCTTGTCCCCTCCATTCTCTCACCCCCTACCCTAAGTCTCCATTGATAGACCCCGCAGGCCGGGGCACTGAGCAGAGTCAGTGTCAGCATGTTAAATAACAAAAACAAAAAAACCCACTAGGACCCAACCTGCCCACACAAATACGAATTAGCCAATCAAAAACAGTAAAGATTTTCTTAGTCTTAGTCTCTCCCATTGTTTTTGATTGGCTGAGCCCTAGTTTTTTTTGTTTTCTTTCTTTCTTTCTTTCTTTCTTTCTTTCTTTCTTTCTTTCTTTCTTTCTTTCTTTCTTTCTTTTTGGTCTGTCCTACATAGGTAAAGGTGGGTGAGCACCTTTGACTAAGCTTGGGTCATGACCCTCAGATCACATTGAGGTGATCTTATGTCAGTTGGATGTCTGTCATCTTTTCTCTTTGTTGTTGGCTCCTGGCTCATGGTGATAGCCATCTTAGGTAAAGCCTCCTCTATTGTCATTCTAATAGTTTTACTCCAACAAGGGGAGAAGTGTCAGATGATCACAAAGATCCTCTAGTAAATGGCATTGAACCTAAAGAGTTATCATCATGTTTTCACCACAGAGTCTGGGCTCAAAGTAAAATAAGAGCTTTGGTGAGGCATAGCTGATATACGGTAAATTGGTGACCTGGACTTGAAGTCGAACTGGCGAAGCTTTTAGAGTCTCTATTCCTGTGGGGTGAGAGGAAACACCACTGATGCCTTTGGGGTGTGTGGACCTTACTCCAAGGAAAGAAGGTTGGGCTGGACATCTAATGATCCCAGCATTTCCAAGGCTCCTTACACCTAGGGGGATTTGCAGTAGTTTTTTTTTTTTTTAATTTTTGCTTCTTCCCCCCTTTTATTGCCCTTGTTGTTTTATTGTTGTTGTTATTGATGTCGTTGTTGTTGGATAGGACAGAGAGAAATGGAGAGAGGAGGAGAAGACAGAGAGGGGGAGAGAAAGATAGACACCTGCAGACCTGCTTCACCACTTGTGAAGCGACTCCCCTGCAGGTGGGGAGCTGGGGCCTCAAACCGGGATCCTCATGCTGGTGCTTGTACTTTGTGCCACGTGTGCTTAACCCGATGCACTACCACCGGACTCCCTGCAGTAGCTCTAATCTGGCCTGAGCTGAGTTCTATCTGGCTGCCAGGAGCATATTGCTGGCAGTGTGTTAACGTCCCTCAGTTAAAATAGAATCACTGAAGAGCCTCGAGACTGTAACAAGGGAGAAAGAACTTTTCTTCCTCTAAAGAATATGTGTGTGCCCAGGTGTGGGTGTATGTGTGTGTGTGTATTTCTTTTAATGATAAATTGGAATCTTTGGAAAAAGTGTTTTGCCCTTGAGTTGCATAACTAAAAGATTTTACATTTATTGCTTTTATTGTAGGAAAATGGTTCAGTAAATTTCTGTTTACTGTGGTATAATAGTGCTATGGATCAATGCTTATTACAGAGGACAATCAGTTATGTCTCTGAGTCTTAGAACTTTCAAACCTCTTGGTGAAATTGTGGGAAGGCCACCTCCCTCAGCAAAGCAACATAACTTGTCTGACTCTTGCATACTCCCTGAGAGAGCTGGTGAGACCAGGCAGCTGTGCAGTGAGCCCAATAACAGGTACCCCAAAATTAGTGAAGGAAACCTCAAGAATGACTGTTCTGATTCTGGAGTCTTGGAAGTTGAAGTATAGTAAATTCATTCATTTTTTTTTTTCTGGTTTTCCAGCTTTCAGAGAAAAATAGAGGGAGAAGAGGGAAGAAGAGAAAAAGAGGCACTAGCAGCATTGCCTTACCACTTGTAAAGCTTCTGTTCTACAGGTTGGGGCTGGGGGCTTGAACTTGGATCCTTGTGCATTGTAATGTGTGCTCTACCAGGGGCACCACCATCTGGACCCAACACAGGCTTATTCTACACCTGGGTTATAAAAAAGACTCTCTTCTTGAAGGAATCATGTTAAGTGAGATAAGTCAGAAACAGAAAGATGAGTATGGGATGATCTCGTTCATAGACAAAAGTTAAAAAATAAGAACAGAAGGGAAAACACAAAGCAGAACTTGAACTAGAGTTGGTGTATTGTACCAAAGTAAAAGACTCTAGGGTGGAAGCGAGGGACAAGGGTTCTGGTCCTGGAACATGATGACAGAGGAGGACCTAGTTTGTACATGCATATTACATATCTACAAACTGCTGTTTTGTTTTTTTTTACAGTTGACTATAAACCATTAATGCCCCAATAAAGAAATTAAAAAACAAAACCAAACAAAAACATTCATGCCTGAAGCTCCAGGGTTTCAGCTTCAATTCCAGATATCACAGCAACAACTTTAAAATTTCTAAAGTTTAGGGCCAGGTGGTCTTGCGCCTGGTTAAAGCACACACACTATAAACGCCAGAGGGACTTAGAGTTTTTGAAAACACTCTTCAGAATCATAGTTTCCCATTTGACTTTTTTTCATTTGACTTCTTCCTTGACTTTGGAAATTTACATCCTTATCCTCCATCTTATTAATTCCTGCTTACCTGTATATCCTCTCTCTTCCCAGCACAGGACACCTTCTCTTCTTCCAAAATTTCTGGCAACTCCCAAAGAGACCAGGTTTGCTTGTTCTTAACATCACATCCTTGTACAGATCCCCTAAGTCTGGTCTAGGCATTCCCACTCCTCCTGGGAGAATTCTATGAACATGTCAAGCACTCCTTAGAACACACCATGTCCTCTTGTGCTCAGTCTTTAGCTCAGGGGAGATGATCTGGAGGAACTACAGCTGCCTTTCTGAATATCCTTCAGGGAGGCAAGAGCAGCCCTTCCCTGCCCCACCACACCCACAGGCAGAGGACCTGGAATTGCTGCAGTCACTCTCTCCTGTTGTTTGTTTTAGCAGAGTCAAGGACAATGCCTCCTCTCCAGAGACCAAACTGATGTCTCCTTTGTAATCAGGAGCTTTCCCCTATAGGCATCCACAAATCCTCTATAGCTGGGACTGCTATAGAGTGTCTACCCAACTAGACACTCCACAGAGCATACCTTGACATCGTTCCACTGACCAACACTATGTCTCCATCTTGGTGAGTTACTCTGCATGCTACATTCAGAGGACATCTGCTTATACAGAAACATGCCCAGTCACAGCCAGGTGACACATGCCCCACCAGGGAAGTCTGAGAGGCATTCCCAGGGCTCTCTGAGCCCTGAACAATATATATTTAGAAAAGAAAACTTTTTCCACTGTGCTTCGAAGTACTAACTAACTAGGAGTTTAAAGTCACCAGAGCTAATCTAAGAGGCTGCTCTGTTCTAGTTCAGCCCCTGCTTTTTTTCACTGACTCCATTGTCCTTTAGGATGGGGATTAAAGGCTGTCAGCATTTGGAAAAGGTCATGTTTACCTGCTGAATGGCACCACTCAAAGAGCCGCTGGCAGGGGGAATGCCAGTTCCTGGGCTCCGTGTGACGGTGTCCACACCCCAAGCCTGCCATGTCCCAGCTCTCCCTGGTGCCTTCTCTCTCTGGGCTTTTTTCAGTATAGAGCAGAGGAGCCAAGGGGCATGTGAGAAGGACTAAGCCCACTCCATGGCACAAAAAAAGGCCAGGTGATGGGAACAGGGTGACATTGTGATTTGTGAGAATAAATACATTTTTGAAAAGTGTAGCTCTTTTCTGTTTCATTTTCTCAAGCCCTAATTTCTGATTGAAGCTATGTCCATAGCAAGTATAGTCAGTGAGCCAAAATTAAATATCCCCAACCTCTGCCTTCCTGATCAATCACAACTCATGAGTGAAAATAGTCTTTTCAAGGGGAGGGGTCAGCAGTAGGGCCCCATTTTGTCCACTAGTTCTACAGCCTCAGTTGGGAGCATGTAGAAAATTCAGCTGGGACCATGCAAAGGACAGTTGAGAGCACACAGGGACTCTGCTGGAGCACAGAGAACTCTTCTGGGAGCACATAGAGGGCTCAGATCAATGGTATCATGCCTGTAGCAGAATCAGTCTTGAAGAAGACTTACAGTGCAAGCTGATTAAAGAACAAATAAAGCCATTTTCAAGTGATTGGAAAGGATGGCATTAGAGGTCTACTGAGCAGGCCAAGGATATGGAACCTGTGGGTCTAGTCTAGACAGAGACAGGGAGGGCTGTCTTTCCTCATCAGGAGCTACTTCCTACATGGAAGGTGTCAGGCTCTGGAGATAGACCCTTGAGTTCAAATCTTGTCTTTGCTACTTCCTTTTGCTTCAGGCCCTTGGGTGAGTGTCTGGTCCAGTTCCAGCTTCAGTCTCCTCATCCATAAAATGGGCTCCTTAAGGCCAGAGAGATGGTGCAGTGACTAGAGCTTTAGATCTTCAGGCATGAGGCCCTGAGTTCAATCCCAGGTATCATATGTACCTTCAGCGATGCTTTGGTTCAATATCTCTCTCTCTCTCTCTCTCTCTCTTTCCTGTTTCTATCATATTAATTAATAAAAACTGGGTTCCTCTATCCATCACAGCCCTGAAAAAAGTTTGAGGACAGAGGAGGTATTTAATTAAAGGCCTGCTCTCCTCACCTCAGACCCTAGGTAAAAACCATGCCAGGCCTCATGTGTACCATCAGTGTACTTGTTCTGTGTTGTCTAATCTTTTAAAAATTTATTTATTTATTTATTGGATAGGGATAGTCAGAAATCAAGAGGGAAGGGAGGGATAGAGAGGGTGAGAGACAGAGAGACACCTGAAACACTGCTTCACCACTTGCAAAGCTTTCCCCCTGCAGGTAGGGACTGGGGGCTTAAACCTAGGTCCTTGCGCACAGTAACATGTGCACTCTACCAGGTGTGCCACCACATGGCTCCTGTGTTGTCTAATCTTGCTTAGACACATTTTGCTGTGTCTCAGGAGTGGTGATGGTGTGTGGACAAACCTAGAGTAAACCCCCCCTCTAGAGTGTGCCACTCTGGCTGTAATCTGTCGGGCAGGACAACCATATCTACTCCTCCATGCTTCTCTCTCTCCCCAGAAAGTGTTGCTGCATTAGCTGACTTAAGCTCTGACTCAATCCTTAACCACTGTTTCCGGAGTGGACCCCCCAAATCCTCACTGTGCAAGTGGAGAAAAGGAAGCTCAGAGCAAGGAAGCCACCAACCCTGGTCACACAGCTGGAGAGCAATAGAACAGGATCTGAACCCAGGGCAATGAACATAAGGTCATTGTCCAGGCCATGCCGACTGCTGTCCCTTTGTGAGCTGTGAATTTTAAGTGGCAGATTTTCATTCATTTTCAAGAGCAGGCTCCTAGCTTCTAGCTTACCCTAGCTTGTACCCTGATCTCCACCTTGAAAGCTGGGTGTTTGGGGTCCAGAGCCCATTTGCCCCACCCTCCTTGCTATAAGCTAGACAGCTCTGAAAAGGTCAGTTATTCCACCCCCTCAAGCAATGGGGCTAAGGAATTCCTGTCGTGATCTGGCTTGGAATTAGCATGAGGGAACAGAGCAGAAGCAGGTGGCTGGCTTTAGTGACTGCACAGTGAACAGAAGCAGGGTCAGACAGAGGGGATGTCACACTTTGGTCTTGGTTTCCAGTGGGGGCCTAGGATCTGACCATTTCTGTTGCTAGACATCTGGATTGCTTCCAGGTTTGAGCTACTACAAATTGTGCTGCTATGAACAGAGGTATACTTGGATCTCTTTGGATGGGTGTTTCTGTGTTTTTTCGATAGATCCCTAGGAGAGGAACAGCCAGATTATAGGGCAGCCCATTTCTAGTGGTCTGAGGAAGCTCCAGATGGTATTCAGCAGGGGCTGGACAAATCCACATTCCACCAGCAGTATAGTATCTATCTATCTTTCCTTTTTTTTTTTTTTTTCTATTGTCTTACTTTCTCTTCTTAAGTCACACCACTATTTCTGAATGTCTTTTCTTTTTTCCTCTTCTCTCTCTGGATCCTGATGGAATTGAGTTTCAAAGCCCTCTGGTCATCTTCCCCTAACATTTCTCCTCCTCTGGGAGTATGGACCAATTTTTTTTTTTTTTTTTTTTATAAAAAGGAAACACTGGCAAAACCATAGGATAAGAGGGGTACAACTCCATACAACTCCACACAATTCTCACCACCAGAACTCTGTATCCCACCCCCTCCCCTGATAGCTTTCCTATTCTTTAACCCTCTGGAGTATGGACCCAGGGTCATTATGGGATGCAGAAGGTGAGAGGTCTGGCTTCTGTAATTGCTTCCCCGCTGAACATGGGTGTTGGTAGGTCAATCCATACTCCTAGTCTATCTCTCTCTTAACCTAGTAGGGCAGGGCTCTAGTGAAGCAGGGCTCCAGGACACATTGGTGGGGTCATCTGCCCAGGGAGGTCTGTTTGGCATCATGTTAACATATGGAACCTGGTGGCTGAAAAAAGTTAACATATAGAGCCAAACAAATTGTTGACTAATCATGAACTTAAAGGCTGGAATATTGCAGATGAAGATTTGGGTCTCCATTTTGAAGATAGCTAGTAGGCCTATTATAGTTATATTCCAAAGGACCCATGACTATACTCATTTTTTCCTGAGCCTGACCTCTGATATGCAGGTAGGCCCAAGTTATTGTCTGGGGAGATGATGTCATGGCTGGAAAAAGGGTTAGAAAGCTGAATCAGGGAAGAGAGTAGCTCCCAAATATGGGATAGGCATACAAATATTTGTTGACTGTAGACCCCATCAATTTTATCTCATCTGGGGCCCATATTCAGCTTAGGAGCCTATGTAACCTCTGCATCCCTATAGGTCTGAGCTCACATGTGGTCATGAGTAGGAACATTCCAAGCTGCCCTAATTTCAGGACCCATCTTCCTCAGGTGATAAGTATATTATCCAGCCTCTCTTCGGAGGATGGAACATTCTCTACTGTTGTTGATCCACATTGAGAGCAAGGTTCTATGGGGGCCCACAAAGGGGTCCATTATGTTGTTCCTGATGGAGATGACCAGTGACAATGGAGAGAAGGATCTATTCGAGGTCTAGGCCTATCATGTCTGTGTGGGAATCCCAGGACTCCCTGACTAGGGCCCCAGCTGATGGGGTGGCCTGATAGTGACTAGAGAGTCATCATTAAGTCTCTTGCTCTTATTCAGCTTTTACAGTTCTTACTTTGATAAGGTTAGCTTTGGAGTGACTGAGGAAAATGTAATAGGAAGTAGGTGAGGAGGGTATTTAGGTCTAAGTAGAAACTATTTTATTAGGGATTTTATGGTGTACTTTTAGGTCTTTCTACTTGCTTGCTTCATTTATTGACTCACCGCAGACTATTATGCACTTTTGCTTTCATATATATATATATATATATATATATATATATATATATATATATATATATTTAAATATTTATGTATTTATTCCCTTTTGTTGCCCTTATTGTTTTATTGTTGTAGTTATTATTGTTGTCATTGTTGTTGGATAGGGCAGAGAGAAATGAAGAAAGGAGGGGAATACAGAGAGGGGGAGAGAAAGATAGACACCTGCAGACCTGCTTCACTACTTGTGAAGCAAATCCCCTGCAGGTGAGGAGTCGGGGGCTCGAACTAGGATCCTTACGCTGGTCCTTATGCTTTGCGCCATGTACGCTTAACCTGCTGTGCTATCGCCCGACTCCCCTCAGGTATATATTTTGTCCTAATTTATGGATACATGTGTACATATGCCCTGTCTCATGAGACCTGGTCTATATGTAGGTTTTGGGGCTTTGTTAGGAAGTGAACCAGCTGAAATGGAATTAGGGAATCCTTTGAGAAAGGAAAGGTCTCACCCAAGTAATGAGGCTGAAGGGTTGACATTCCATGCCTGATGTCTCTGGACACATTCTGAAGTGAAGCATGCTGAGGTGATACGTGTTGCATTGATTAGGTTGGAACCAGCAGATGCAATATCATTTGGTATGAATTAAAAGAAGCATGCAGGAAAGTGAGCCGAGAGGTTCCAGGACTGGGGGAAATACGGGCTTTATACAGGAAGCGGGAGGTTCCTGTTGCCTTAGGGTTTAAGAAGGCAATAGATAATTATTGCTGTAATCAAATTATTTGGCAATTGGGTTAACTTTGCAAATCCCATTGTTAGGATTTGCTATATCATACACAATATCACCATAATTTATGATGGACCAAAATTCTTTTGGGGATGCAGAAAGTAGGAGGTCTGGCTTCTGTAATTGCTTCTCTGCTGGACATGAGAAGTAACACACAAATATATCTTAAGATAGACTTGTGAAGTCAAGGGAGAGAGTATGATGGTTATGCTGTAGGCTTTCATGCCTGGATATTCCAAGTTCAACCCCAGTTAAAACTTAAAAAGTGAATTAAATATCACCCACCAAGTTGAAGATATTACTATGATTCCATCCTGACTTCCCTGGACAGAAGACCTCACCAATGTGTCCTAGAACCTCACCTCTCCTGAGCCCTACCCCAATAGAGAAAGATAAAAACATGCTGGGGGTATGCGTTGACCTGTCAATGCCCATGTCCAGTGGAAAAGCAATTACAGAAGCCAGACCTTACAGTTTCTGCACCACAAAAAGGTTTTGGCCCATACTCTCAGAGGGATAAATAATAGAAGAAGTAAATCAGAGGGCTCTAAACCCCAATTCCACCTGGACCTGAAACATTTGTCACCAGGAACCTTATTTTTACACCATTAGTGAAAGGTAAATGAATCTGGAAACCACCAGAGGAAAGCAGGCACCGTTTCTCTTATCTGAGAGAGAGGAGGAAACAAGGAAAGACACTTGGAAGTAGTAATAGGTGTAGTGGTGACTTAGAAAGTGAAGCCAGAATCATTGAAAAAAATGGGAAAATATATAGATAATATAGATACATAGATATAGATATAGAATCAGCCTGTATTTGTGACCTTGGGAGAACTGCAGTTTCCAGTGGAGGGATAGGACACAGAACTCTTGTGGTGGGAGTTGTATGGAATTATATCCCTATTAGTTCTCAATTTTGTAAATCAATATTAAATCACTAATAAAAATATATTAATGACAGTAGAGGAGGACCTAGGTAGGGGGTTAGACTGTTATGTGGAAAGCTGAGAAATGTAACATATATACCAACTATTGTATTTTACTGTCGACTTTAAACCAATAATCCCTCCAGCAAAGGAAAAAAATTTAAATGATACATTGAAAATGAAGTTAAAAAACAAATGGGCTAATGAAAGAAACAGACAAATGGGGAAACAAGTACACTATCCAAAGGAATGAATCTCAAATATGAAAATTTTCAAGATTAACTAGCAGTTGTTCTCAGGTCATAATATGTTCTTGGGGTGGGGGCAGTTGCAGGCAGTGGTGCACCTGGTTAAGCACATACATTACAGTGTGCAAGGACCCAGGTTCAAGCCCTTGGTCCCCACCTACAGGGGTGGAGCTTCACAAGTGGTGAAGTAGAGCTGCAGGTGTCTCTCTATCTCTCTCCTTCTCTATCTCTCCCTTCCCTCTCAATTTCTGTCTCTACCCAATAATAAATAAATAGAAATAAAAAAGAGAATGTTCTTATATAAGACAAATTCACATCAACCAAACTAAACAAGCCAACCAAAAATAAACAACCACCCAGCAAACCAATCTGCAAGCATTCTTCTCTCTAGTTAGTGAGTAACCCTGGTAGTTCTGGAAATAAATGAAGGTGAGGTAGAAATAAAAGGTCTTTAACTTGGAGAGTGCTTTTTGCATTTTTACTTTTATTATTATTATTATTCAACTCTGTATTTCAAAGAAGGAAGGATGGGTCCTTCTCTCACACACTTATGCAGACACAGAACCATCCAGATGGCTCAATAGGCTGTCAGGAGTTGGAACTGGAGTTGGGGGGGGGGGATCCCCAGGACCACTCCTCAAAGGCAGGAGAGAAGTCTGTGAGGAGTGGTGAGCACAGACCTCAGGCAGCTTCCTTAAATCCATCACTTCTTTTTGAACACCTGTTTGCACACCTGGTCTTTGCATCTCAGCTCCTGCAAGGTCAGAAATTGGTGTGTGCTAAGGAAACTTACCAGCCTGCTGCCTAGCCCCTGAGCACCCACTGCCCACTCCCTGCCCAGCCCTTGCCCAGGCTCTGGTCCCCATGGTGCCTCTGCATGTGGGGTGAGGGTAAAACAAAGAGGATGCTCAGTTATCCTGGGCAAAGCTGATGGCTCAGCCCTCATTGCATGGAATGTTCTGCAGGTGATCGTGATTTGATATTGACACTTGAATTTGGATGGCTAGAAAAATGAAAACGATGCAAAAAGGCTACCCTTTCAGGCAAGAGTTCTCTAGCTCTTTGGATCAAAGCAACATTGCTCAGTTCATGAAAGGCAGAAAAAGCCCTGAACAAAGGAAGGTTCCAGAATAGAATACTGTTTGGAAGGTGGGACTTGGGAAGATGCTCTAGTGTGCTTAACCCTGTGGACCCTCTAGTCTCTGGCTTAGAAAGCTGTCTGGTGGGAGTCGGGTGGTAGCACACATGGTGCAAAGCACAAGGACCGGCGTAAGGATCCCTGTTCAAGTCCCCAGCTCCCCACCTGCAGGGAAGTCGCTTCACAGGTGGTGAAGCAGGTCTGCAAATGTCTATCTTTCTTTCCCCCACTCTGTCTTCCCCTCCTCTCTCCATTTCTCTCTGTCCTATCTAACAATGACTACATCAATAACAACAACAACAATAATAAC
This sequence comes from Erinaceus europaeus, assembly GCF_950295315.1. Classification (NCBI taxonomy): domain Eukaryota; kingdom Metazoa; phylum Chordata; class Mammalia; order Eulipotyphla; family Erinaceidae; genus Erinaceus; species Erinaceus europaeus. The sequence continues at coordinate 143,194,487 of NC_080162.1, forward strand.
TACAACAATAATAAAAAACAAGGGAAAATAAATAAATATTAAAAAACTTTAAATAAATGAATGAATGAATGAATGAATGAATGAGCCATTTGCCAAATGAGCTACTGATCTCATCAATGAGTAGCTGAGTACATGGAGGAGTGGGGGGATTGCTTTTCACTCTCCAAATGCTGATGCACAGATGACTTTGAAGGAGCGGTAGTGGAATACTGAGGCTAGGTAGAGAGTGGTACTCAGCACACCGGCCCTTCTCGCAGTGCTCTGTTCTAATCCCACATCAGCCTCAGATACTCCGCATTCAGGTGGCCACATCTTGCCATGGGAGGCTGCTCCCTGTGGTCTCTATGCAGAACCCTCCCTGACCTCTGCCTGAAGTCACTGCACCCTCCACTGCACCCACTCTTCTCCCAGACTCAGAGACATTTTCCCATACTCCGCCATGGTGTCTTCTTTCTGTGCGTTCCGCTCCCCTCAGCTGGACTTGCACAAGGTCCTTGCAATTCTCCTTGGGTCCATGGTTCCTGATTCAACAATCTGGCTATTTATTTTATTTATGCACTACTCAGCTCTTATGGCTTATGGTGGCATGGGGGATTGAACCTGGGAGCATAACCATCATGCTGTCTTCCCAGGCCCTGAGCTGTCTTTTAACTGCAGCCCTTGACACAAATAACCATCTAGATGTCCCTCCACCAATCAGCCCACCTGGGTGGGAATGGGTCCCTGACTCCAGCTCCCCCCCCCCCACAAACTGGGCCAGAGTGAGCAGGGCTGGGACTCACCAGGTACAGCTTGCCATCCTCGATCCACTGCTTCCAGCCTCGATTCTCCTTCTCCCCCTTCTGCACACATGTCAAGACATCACCTTCCCAGGTGATCAGCGACTACAGGGACAGTTGCATGGGCAGGTGAAGGGTCTGAGTTAGACCAGAGTGAGGCAGCCTGGACCTAGCTGTGTTCCCTGTGGCCATTCCCTATGGCATCTGTTTCGCACCCAAGTTGGAGCAGCAGCCTAGCTAAGACACTGTCAGTCTCTCTTGCAGGCTTACCCTCCTTTCCATTCACAGCAGCTCATGCTGGCTGGCTCTGTTCTCAGTTAAGCAACTTTTCTCAGTCCCTTCTTTTTACCATATGCTAAGCTAGCCCTTCAGTTCAGAGTGTGTGTGGGGAGATTGGGTGGTGGTGGGAGCAGGGGGGACTGATGAATCTGATTATATTGCAATGAAGAATCTCTTGAGGGAAAAAAAGACCCTCTAGGTTAACAGAGAACTGACAAAAAAAAAATCAAAACACACACCTTACAAAAGGCCCAATTTCTTTATGTATAAAGGAATTCCCCGGAAATCACTGAGAAAAAGGTATCTCTTAATGGGGAATTCAACAAAAAAGACTTGAGCTAACAGCTTACAAAGGGGTAAAAAAAAAATACACCAACCCAGGTTGGGTGGTCATGTACCTGGTTGAACACACACATTACAGTGTACAAGGACCTGAGTTCAAGTTCCCAGTCCCGTGCTATGGAGGGAAGCTTCCTAAGTGGTAAAATACTGTTGCTTTCTCTTTCTCCCTCCAGATCCCCACTTCCCTCTTGATTTCTTTCCATTTATCCATAATAAATAAATTTAAAAAAACACTAACCCTTTCAGATGACATTTATTTATTTCCTTATGATAGAGACAAACAAAGCAGCGATGCTGAGAGTGTGAAAGAGACCCTAACTCCCAAGCTTCCATCAATAAACTGGAAGCTGGGTTTGAACCTGGATCATGCACATGACAAAGCAGGGCACTATCCAAGTGAGCTATTTCACCAACCCTCCTAGATGGCTTTTCAACTTAGAAAAGACACTCAACCTGGCTCATGGCAAGAGAAGTGCACATTCTAGCTGTAGGGTTTGCAAATAAGTTTCATCCTACGGCCAAGGTGACAAGTGTCTGCTAACCCACCGAGCCTGGGTGGGGCTGAGGGACAGCAGGTACCCCCACTTAGGATGGGATAGGTTGTAGCAACTAGCTGGGACCTTTTCACAGGGTGCCTTGACATGACCTTTCAAAACACAGCATTATATATACCCGTCTACATGGACATTCCCTCTCTGAGAATTCACCCTATAGGGACTCCCCCGTAAGTACTAACAAAGTCAGGGGAGCTACTAATGAAGCAGGGGGCTTCCCAGAAGGGGCAACCTTCTCCTGCTTCAATAACCAGGGCAGGGGGATTCAGGGGATCAGAGGACATGCTGGACCACCAGGCAGAGTTGGGCAGCAAGGCAGACAAGCCACAAGTGGGTGAGCCCCAAGAAGCTCAAATCCCAAATGAAATACTCCCCAATTCCTCCTCCTGCTCCCCCCTTTACCTGTCCCAGAGGACAGTCTGCAATTGGTGTCCACTGCCTGAGACTACCCCTCTGTCCCCACCCTGGCTCACTCCACTCCTGAGGTGATGGTGACACCCTACCTAGTAGTGGCTCTCTGTCCTGCCAGCTCTGACCCTCGTGCTAGCTGGTCTCTCCCATGTGTGCACACCATGCCCCACCTCTACAAACAGAGCTCAGCAGGCAGTAAGCCTCAGACAGTGGCTTACAAGAGACAGTGTCTCTTGCAAAGGTCAGCTGGGGAGAGAGTGGCCTGTGTTTTTTATTTGTTTGTTTGTTTGTCTGTTTGTTTTTTATTGTCACCAGAGTTAACACTGTAGCTCAATGCATACGTGATGAATCCATGGCTCCCAGCGGCCATCTTTTCCTTTTTTTTTTCTTTTTTTCTTTTTTACTTGATAAGACAAAACTTGAGAGGGGAGAGGGCATAGAGAGGGAGACAGGCACTTGCTTCAGTGCTCATGAAGCTTCTCCCTCCAGGTGCAGATAGGGGGTTCAAACCGAGGTCTTTATGCACATGTGCATATAATCAAGTGTACCATCCAGCCCCCTGACCTGTGGTTTTATTGTATTTTATTTTTTAACATTTAGATCTAGATTTTGGTATGCCTCTGTTGTCTACAGATCGCTAAACTGGATTGTTTTTCAAATCCATTTGGCCTTGACCTTGTTAGCACTGTGCTGCAGTTTGATCCCTCCTTGTATGACCCCCTCGGGATGCATTGGATCGACCTTCTCGTGGCGCATCCCGTGAGTACCCATTCATTGGGGAAACTGACGATCCTTCCTAGCCGACTGAATCCACATGGATCCCAGTCACTTTCAAAGCCAGCAACAAGCAGCTCCTGACAGCTTTCAACCTGACGCTGTAGACTGGCTACAGAAGAAGGGCAAACGCTAGAAGAAGAATGACCCCCTCAGCACATCTCAGCTTAGGTATTTATAACAGGTCTGTCCCTGAGGTCTGGGCAAGTATTCTGAAGTCCTTCTTGCTGTGTACCCCACCAGGAGGAGGGCTAAGAATCACCACAGTAGTGTATGACTGAAGTAAAAATAAAGCAACCAGGAGGTGATGCAGTGGATAAAATATTGGGCTCTCAAGCATGAGGTACTGAGTTCAATTCCCGACAATGCATGTACCAGAGTGATGTTCTGTTTCTCTCTCCTGCTCTTACATTCTCTCATTAATAAGAAGGTCCTCTTTATATTCAGTGAGAGAGAGAGAGAGAGAGAGAAAGGGAATCCTGCTTTGGCATGACTGTGACCCTAGTTTGAGGCTGTTCCTCAATACACTGAAGGATGCTTTGGTGCTGTGGTCTCTTGCACTCTTTCTCTGCTTCTTTGCCTCTGTCTCTCTATCTAAAGAAAAAAAACAACATCCTGGAGTGGTAAAGCCCCAGCAATGGCAGGCGCTACCATCATGCCAACCGGACTTCCCTGGGCAAATGACCCCACCAATGTGTCCTGGAGCCCCGCTTCCTCAGAGCCCTGTCCCACAAGGGAAAGAGAGAGACAGGCTGGGAGTATGGATCAGCCTGTCAACGCCCATGTTGAGCAATTACAGGAGCGCCAGACCTTGTGGGGAAGCAATTACAGAAGCCAGACCTTCCACCTTCTGCACCCCATAATGACCCTGGGTCCATACTCCCAGAGGGATAAAGAATAGGAAAGGTGTTAGGGGAGGGGATGGGATATGGAGTTCCAGTGGCAGGAATTGTGTGGAATTGTACCCCTCTTATCCTATGGTCTTGTCAGTGTTTCCATTTTATAAATAAACACTTGAAAAAAAGTCATCAGAGAGTCGGGCGGTAGCGCAGCAGGTTAAGTTCAGTAGGTTAAGCGCAGCAGGTTAAGCACAGGTGGTGCAAAGCGCAACAACCAGCTTGTTAAAGATCCTGGTTCAAGCCCCTGGCTCCCCACCTGCAGGGAAGTTGATTCTTTATCTCCCCCTCTCTGTCTTCCCCTCCTCTCTCCATTTCTCTCTGTCCTATCCAACAACAAATGGCATCAGTAACAACAACAATAATAACTACAACCATAAAAAAACAACAAGGGCAACAAAAGGGAATAAATAAATAAAATATAAAAAAATTAAAGAAAAAAGTCAACAATTACTTCAAAAAAAAAGTTAAAATTATAAAGGAATCCAATAATGGTGTTGAAGTCAGAATTGAAATAGTTAAGGAAATGTTTTGTCCAGTAAAAATTATTTTATTACTCAGAACTGGTATCACTGACAGTATTATATTTGAATAGCTCTTGCATTTCACAAACCTTTTCTATGTAGTTCAGTTATTTGCTTCCAAACGCAATGAAGTGGAATGATCCTCACCCTCACCCCCACTTCCCTCATTTCTGGACACAAAGAAGCCTAATCTAAGAAAGTCTGGATATATCTACAGGTATTTAAAGCTCACCTGGACACTGCTTTGTCATGTGCACCACCCAGAGTCAAACCCGGCCCCACCACATTGAAGGAAGTTTCTGTGCCGTGCTGGGGTGGGAGCCAGACTCAAACCCGTGTGGTGCACACGACAAAACAGCACACTGTCCAGGTGAGCTATTTCCCTGGCCCTGGCATCTCCACTGTTAACGTCTCTTGAGAAGAGAGACAGAGGAGCCACATGAGCAGTGCTTCCTCTCCGCAGTGCTTGGCTGACACTGAGCTGGGCTGCTCCCCTGACAGCTGTGCCGTCCAGTAGGCCCCCGGCCACCCTGACAGCATCCTCTTGCCCTTTTCTCTTTGCCTGCCAAGTGCCTGTCCTGTCAGAGCTGGGCCCCGGCTGCTGTGCTGACCTTCCCTTCATTTCTCCCTGGGATGAGAGTAGAGCTGTCACTGTTGGCCTGTGTGAGGGGACCGGTGCCGCCTACCTTGACGTGCCGGTTGTCGAGCCCCTTAGTGTACTCGTCGAACTCCACGCCCACCGTGAAGTCCAGGTCATAGTTGCGGAAGGTGCTGTTGGTCTTCGTCTTGAAGTTGTCACCATTTTGCTCGATGATCTTTGTCTGATTCAGGCGGACGGCGATCTTGCGTGTGGCAAAGTCAATATCTGTGGGAAGAGGCGGCACAGTTAGGATGCGGGTCAAGCTCACTCCTTCCTTTCTCTTTCTCTCCTTCCTTCCTTCCTCCCTTCTTTTTATTTTTTAAAAATATTTTATTTATTTATTTATTCCCTTTTGTTGCCCTTGTTGTTCCATTGTTGCAGTTATTATTGTTGTTATTATTGATGTCGTCATTGTTGGACAGGACAGAGAGAAATGGAGAGAGGAGGGGAAGACAGAGAAGGGGAGAGAAAGAGAGACACCTGCAGACCCGCTTCACCGCCTGTGAAGCAACTCCTCTGCAGGTGGGGAGCCGCAGGCTCGAACCGGGATCTTTATGCTGGTCCTTGGGCTTAGCGTCACATGCGTTTAACCCGCTGCGCTACTGCCCGACTCCCCCCTTCCATCCTTTTCTTTCTTTCTCACATTCTCTCTCTCTCTCTCTCTTTCTTTCACAGAGAAACAGGCCACACTCAAACTCCTTTTAGTGTGGTGGGGGCTGGGTCATGCGCACGGCAAAGCAGCGTGCTATCCAGGTGAGCTACCTCATCAGCCCTGGGCTTTGGTATTTTATAACAAGAAACGAAGTCCAAGCCCACCTACTTGCTAGCTCTGGGTTGTGCAGAAAATGTGATGCAAAAGACTTTCCTGCCTTGAGGGTTCAATCCCTTGCACCACATCACAGAACATGAAAGACAACAGCAATCATGATATAATGCTCTAGTCTCAGTCTCTCTTTCTCTCTCATATACAGCAATAGCAACAAAGAGTAGGAGAGGGAGGAGGAGGAGGAGGAGGAGGAGGGGCTGCTTTCCATTCATCCACTCAAAGAGAGAACTAGAGGGAGCTAAGTGGTGGCGCACCTGGTTACCACATGCCACCATATGCAAGGACTCAAATCAAGCCCCTGCTTTCCTCCTGCAGGGGGGACACTTCACAAGTGGTGGAACAGCGCTCTATCTCTGTATCTCTCCCTTCCCTCTCAATTTCTCTCTGTCTTATCAAATAAATAAATACATATTTTAAAAAAGAAAAGAACTCTGCTCCTAACTCACCGTGGAGGCCTCTCTAACTGAAAAGGGCTGCCACCTTTGGCCCTCAGGCAGGTGGACCTCAGCTGACAATGTTCACTGTGGCCCCAACTGGCCTGCCCTGAACTCAGCACCCCCCCCAACACTCCACTCCCCCCCCCAAATACAGTGTGCCCCTCCCCCAAATCTTCCAGACGCTTGCTCTATGTAAATGAAACTGAGCCCATCTGCTCTTCTGGACTGACAAATGGCCTGGCCCTTGGGTCACCCTTTAGTGTTTGCACAGACTACTTAATCATGTCAACTCTGCCCTGCTGGGGGGAGGGAGCCCAAAGGTCCCTCGGTGGAGTGGAGATATTTCTAATCTCAAGGAAACGGTGGGCTGTGGAATACAGATGCACCCACACACGCCCTTTGATGACACACACAGTTTCTCTTTGTGCAGCATCCAGGAAATGATTTTCCCGATAGTGATTTTAGCTCCACGGTGATTAAGTATATTTTATCTGCCTTTCTGGATAAAGGGAATATCAGAACCTGACTATCTTAAAGGGAAAGATCCAAAGGCTCGCTCTTCCTGAACAGTATATATGGCTTGTAGCTGCTGAGAGAGGGGAGAAACTATCACTGAAGTGACTTTATTAAAGCATGCTTCTGGTAACTGCATCTTGAATAATTCAGGCTTCTGTAAAGCTGAAATATGAGGATGCACTTGCTCTTAAAAGGCTTTGTAATGTGCTTGGGAGAAGGGGAGGGGGGGGAGTCACAGGCTAAAAGGGCAGGTGCTTTCTGGAGACGAAAAAGGCTCACTGGTGTCCCTCAAATGAAATCTGAGACACTTTCAAGGGATTTGGGGTGAACTTCAAACTGAGATACCTCTGCTCAGCTCAACAGCAAAGAGCAAGAATCGTCTTTGGGTTTCCATGCCATTTCCACCACCAGCTCATAGATCCAGCTTGGGCCTGCCCTGCTTCCTCCTCCTCTCACTCTCTCAAAACCTTTCTACATGGTTAAAGTGCCCCAGCGCTGGAGAGATAGCATACTGCCTCTGCAAAAGAACTTTTGTGCCTGATTTTCTTAGTTCCCAGGTTCAGTCTCCAGCACCACAATCAGACAGAGCTGAGCAGTACTCTGGTGTCAATAATAATAATAATAGCAATAATAATACTTCCTATCTGGGGCTGAGTACCCTGCTTTTCCCCATCACAGGTTCCTATCCTGACTCAGCACGAACATCCACTCTCTAGGGCAGGTCAGTGGCAAACCTGGTTGGGTACACACAGTACCATGTTTGAGCCCCTCCCCTCCAGCCCCCACTATAGTGGGGAAGATTCACAGATGGTATAGTAGTGCTATGGGTATTTGTCTTTCTCCCTCTTCTACCTCCTGTTCCACTTTCAATTTCTCTCTGCCCTATAAAATCAAATAAATGAATAAGAAAGAAAGAATGGAAGAAAGAAAGAAAGAAAGAAAGAAGAAACAACTCCCCCCCTCTCCTCAGATACTAGGTTATTAGTACCCATACTACCCAGAAGAGTGGATGGGTAGAACTCAGGAGTTACAGCAGACAGACATGGGGATCCTGTGTGAGTGACATTCTTCCACAGTCACAGGTGATTCCAGGCACGTTCCCTCATTCCACTGACTCCTAAATCCACCTACAGGAGCCTCTTCCATGGTCCCATGGTTGTCATGTACAGCCCAGGGGCCCCAGACACCAAGTTCTAAGAATGCAGGAGGGGAATGACAGTTGGGCCCTGCAACTCACCCTTTGACCACTGAAGGAGTTTGCTAATCTGGAAGACACACCCCAAGGCTGTTGGGTTGTGTTGCCCTACTGAGGCTACCTGGAAGCTGGGTCATGTGGGGAGGACTGTGGAGAGGGAGGCCAGGTAGGGAATGAATTCAGCCTTCTAGAGACCAATCTGCTTCCTTCCCAGAGTCCCTGCTTCCAGGTAGCACCCCCCTCTCTCCCTGCCATGAGTTATGCCCCTCAGAGAGCTGCTCCTGGGGACTGCAGTCTAGGAATGCAATGATTATAGGCAGGGACAGGAGCCCAGCTTAGTGACAGTCCCAGGCCTGGGATTCACACTCATTACTCTGTTTCTTCCAAATGGGGAGGGCTTCCTTCTCAAAGGAGGGGGAGTCCAGTCCATTGCTTTGTCCAAACTGGGGACACGCAGGGTATGTGTGTGTTGGGGGGGGGTCGTCTGTGTAGAGACTCATCCAGGCTGCCTTTCAGCTGGTGAATCAGAGGCATCTGCCCCTCAGCCCAGCCCATGAATATGTCTTCAGTCATGCTCCAGGCAGGGTTATCTCTGGAAGACTTCTTTTTTCTTTAGTTTTCAGACAGAGGATGAAAGAAAGAGAATGATGCAGAGAGTTAGAGGGAGACACAGAGAGAGGAGACACTACAGCACAGCAGAACACTCCCGGTTCCCTATGCAGGTTCTCCCACGTGCTGGCTGGTGTCTCAGACCCAGATCCTTGCACATGACAACACGTGAGCCACCTCCTTTCCCTCTGTGTCTTTTCCTCCATTAGGTGCTGCACTAAGGGCTTGCTAGACCTGGGCATTTATTCATGGTCATGGTAGACATTCATTGTTTATGATTACTGAGGACTTTCTAGACACAGATATTGTTGTTGTCATTTTTATTACTATTAAGACATTTACTGTGACAGCTGCTTTTCAGATGAGGAAACTAGAGGCCCTAAGGGTTTGTGTGCCTTGCCTGAGATCACACAGCTGGCCAGAGCAGGGTTGGGAACCCCAAAAGGGCAGTGTCCCTTCCCTCCCAAAGCCCCCTCCTCACCAGCCCAGCCCCCCGCTTACCCAGGGCTTTCATGTAGCCCTCAAAGTTGTCATTGCTCTCCATCTCCCAGGTCCCGTTTTGGTCCCTTGCCATGGTGCTGGCCTCTGGCTGCTTGTAGGTGTGTGGTGAAAGTCAGGGCGCAGGATGCAGGGAGAATGTGTTGGAATGAGCTGTTCTTATAGTCGAGAGGGCCAGGCATGCGGCTCTGAAGATAACAAGCTCAAAGGTCATAAGCACAGCCCAAAGGAACTTGGCTTTCCCTTGCAAAGTTCAGCAGGACGACAGGCAGCCCACGTTCAAAGCTTTGACGTGGCCAGGCCTTGTGTCCCAGTGATCTCCCCCAACACACAGCTCATTTTTGGCTAGCAGGGCACTCATATCACCCCTGACAACACCAGAACATCCCATCCAGTAGTGAGGAAAGCAAACAGCTCACACCTACCCCTCACACATCACAGGCTTCAACATGAAGCCAGGCTGGTGGGTCTCTAAGCAGTTTAAGAAGATGAGAACCAAGGATTGGGTAGTGGTTTACCCAGTAGAGTGCACATGCTACCATATCTCAGAACCCAGGTTCATGTGCCTAGTCCCCTCTTGTGTAGTGTTGGAGGGTGGAGGGAGATATTCATGAATAGTAGAGTAGTGCTGAAAGTGTCTCTCCTCTTTCTCTTTATCTCTTTATCTCTCTCACTCTGTGTGTGGTGTGTGTGTGTGTGTGTGTGTGTGTGTGTGTGTGTGTGTGTGTGTGTGTTTCTCTGTCATTCTCTATCTAGAGGAAAGAAAAAAAATGTCCACCAGAAATGATGGAGCCATGCAGGCACAAGCCATAGTTATAACCCTGGTAGGGAAAAAAAAAAAAAAAGAGGTGGAGGGTGGTTCAATCCCTGTGGAGAGCAGTCTAGAGAACTCTCAGAAGGCTAGAAGTGGACCTAAACTATGACCCTGCTATTCCTCTCCTTTGGATATAGCCATATAGCCTAAGGAACCAAACACTCCCATCCAAAAAGATTTCTGTATACTTACGTTAATAGCAGCACAATTTGTAATAGCCAAAACCTGGAAGCAACCCAGGTACCCAGCAACAAATGAGTAGCTGAAAAAGTTATGGTCTATATACACAATAGACTGTACCTACGGACATCTAATCTTTGACAAAGGTGCCCAGACTATTAAATAAGGAGATGATGTTGGAAAACTTGGGTTGAAATATGAAGAATGAAACTGAACCACTATATTTCACCAAACACAAAAGTAAATTCCAAATAGATCAAGAACTTGGATGTTAGGCCAGAAACTTATAAAATACTTAGAGGAAAATGTTGGCAGAACTCTTTTCCATCTAAATTTTAAAGACATCCAGTTACAAAGAAGACTAAAACAAGCCAGTGGTACTACATCACAATAAAAAGTTTATGCACAGCAAAAGAAACCACCACCCAAAGAGACCTCCCACAGAATGAGAGATGTTTATATGTCATACATTAGACAAGAGGCTAATAACCAAAATATATAAAGAGGTCACCAAACCCAGCAACAAGAAAAAAAATGACCTCATCCAAAAAATGGGGAGAAGATATGAACAGAATATTCACCACAGAAGAGATCCAAAAGGCCAGCAAACATATGAAAAAATGCTCCAAGTTATTGATTGTGAGAGAAATGCAAATAAAGACAACAATGAGATACCACTTCACTCCTGTGAGAATGTCATACATCAGAAAAGGTAGCAGCAACAAATGCTGGAGAGGTTGTGGGGACAAAGGAACCCTCCTGCACTGCTGGTGGGAATGTAAATTGGTCCAACCCCTGTGGAGAGCAATCTGGAGAACTCTCAGAAGTCTAGAAGTGGACCTTCCCTATGACCTTGCAACTCTTCTCCTGGGGATATGTCCTAAGAAGCAAAACACACTCATCCAAAAATATTTGTGTATACCTATGTTCATAGCTGCACAATTTATAATAGCCAAAATCTGGAAGTAACCCAGGTGTCCAAAAACAGATGAGTGGCTGAGCAAGTTGTGTTCTATACACACAATGGAAAACTACTCAGCTATTAAAAATGGTGATTTCACTTTCTTCACCTCATTTTGCATGGAGCTCAAATGAATCATGTTAAGTGAGATAAATCAGAAAGCGTGATCTGGGAGATGGTGCAGTCAAGGACTGTAAAGCATGAGGCCCTGAGTTCAACCCCTGGCAGCACACGTATCAACCATAGTAATGTCTGGTTCTTTCTCTTTCCTCATATCTTTCGCATCAATAAATAAATAAATGCAATCTTTTTTTAAAAAAAAATGAAGACTCATTTTAAAAAAGATAAACCAGAAAGAAAAGGATGAATATGGGATGATCTCACTCACAGACAGAAGTTGAAAATAGTATTATGACACCAGCTTGCTTTTCCTGGGCAGATGACCTTACCAATGTGTCCTGGAACCTCACCTCCCTAGAGCCCTACCCCACTAGTAAAAGATAGAAACAGGCTGGGAGTATGGATCGATCTGCCAGTGCCCATGTCCAGCAGAGAAACAATTACAGAAGCCAGTCTTCCCACCTTCTGCACCCCTTAGAAATCTTTGGTCCGGGACTGGGTGGTGGTGCACCTGGTTGAGCATACATGTTACAGTGTTCAAGAACCCAGGTTCGAGCCCCCAGTCCCCACCTGCAAGGGGAAAGCTTCACAAGGGGTGAATCAGGTCTGCAGGTGTCTCTCTTTCTCGCTCCCTCTCTATCTCCTCTATCTTCTCGATTTCTAGCCGTCTCCATCCAATAAATAAAGATAATAAAAAAAATTTTTTTTTTAAATCTTTGGTCCATACTTTCAGAGGAATAAAGAATAAGGGCCCTTCCAGTAGAAGGAATGGGATATGGCACGCTGGTGGTGGGAATTGTATGAATTGTATCCCTCTTATTCCAATAACTTGTTGATCATTATTAAATCACCAATAATAAATAAATAAAGAAGTTGAAAAATAATAAAACACAAAGCAGAACTTGGACTGGGTTTGGTATTGCACCAAAGTAAAAGACTCAGGGGTGGGGGTGGTTCAGGTCCTGGAACATGATGTCAGAGGACCTAGAGGGGGCTGAATTGTTATGTGGAAAAAACTGAGAAATGTTATACATGTACAAACTACTGTATTTTATTTTTGTTACTGTATTTTATTGTTGACTGTAAGCCATTAATATATATATATATATACACACACACACACACACACACACACACAATAGAATACTACTCAACTATTAAGAATGATAAATTCACTTTCTTAACCTCTTACCCTCATCTTGGAAAGCACTTGAAGGAATCTTGTTAAATGAGATAAATCAGAAAGAGAAGGATGAGTATAGGATGATCCCACTGACAGACACAGCTGAGAGGTGAGAACAGAAATAGAAAACACAATGAAGGACTTGGACTAGGTTTGGTGCATTGTACCAAAGCAAAGTAAAGGACTCGGGGTGGGAGAATTCAGTTCCTGGTGTAAGATGGTAGAGGAAGACCTGGCCTGGGGTTATTGTATTTTGCAGAAAACTGAGAAATTTTACACATATACCTATAATGGTACTTACTGTAATCCCTCCAATAATATAAAAGAAAATAAAAAATGAGGGGGAAGACTCAGGCCCCAGAGCTTTCTTCAATGGCAAGGAATGTATATGTTTCTTCATGTTCTATCTCACAAGAGTTCTGAGTTTTACCACCTCTATATTATAGATGAGACCTTGTATGAGATTGAACACATATCTAATAACATCTGAGAAGTGTCTGGCCTAGGACTTCAGCCTAGACGTGTCTAGCTGCAAAGTCCTTTCACAGTTTAGTGTACCAAGGTCAACATGGAAAGTGAGCTGTAAACTGACTTTGGAGCCTGCTTGTCCCTAGCTTTCTAGGAAGATAACCTGTGGGCCTCTATGGATTATGAGAAAAAATATGGCAAGTTCTTTTTTGTTTGTTTGTTTTTGTTTTTGTCTGATTATGCTGCCAGAGTTATAGCTGGGGTTTGGTGCCTACACAAGGATGACTACCATTTCCGGTGACCATTTTGTTTTTTTATTTATTCTGAGAGAGATAGAGGAGAGACACAGAGGAGGAAATACTGTTCCACTGATGACGTTTCCCCTCTGCAGGTGGGGACTAGGGACTTGAGCCTGGATCTTTGTGCATGGTAATGCGTGCAGT